>NC_088643.1:96779756-96848022 GCF_964019385.1 Sycon ciliatum
AAATTTTAGGCTACAAATGCCCAGTAAATAAAAGGGGGAGAAGGCACTGAACGAAGTGTCAACCTACGAATACAACCTCAGGGCAACAACGTGCTCTTCTCTTTTCTGCTTGTGTAAGCAGAAAGAGCACATTGTTGCACTGAGGTTGTATTCGTAGGTTGACAGTTCGTTCAGTGCCTTCTCACCTTGGTTACGTAATCTTGTTACCTTTTGCGTTTCCTCTAGTAAATAAAAGGGGGTTGTCAAATGACAACCGCTCTATTCAGTTGCTATTCACTCTTGGCGCATGCGCTGGACGAAAAATTCTTTTATTAGTGATGTCGAAAAAGTATGCGGTTGTCAGTTGACAAACCCCCTTTTATTTGCAATTCAGTTGCGTGATTATTATTATTATTATTATTCACACATATCCGCCGGATGAGTACGCGTGGCCCATGCACCATGGGGACCCACGAATACAAACCAGCATCCCTCAGCAATACCAGCAAGCAAGCACGCAAAGATAAATGAGAGCCCAGGCAGCGAAAACAAACGAAGAGAGATGAGGACATAGGCAACGAAAACAATTCCAAAGCATAGCCAGGGATTGAATGTGTGCATCTGGGTACGACAGTTAACACGGCTAGTGCAGCCGTACAGAGCGCAGCAGCATGTAAATACAAAAGCGCCACAGCAGCAGCAGCCAAGAGTGTGCAAACACTAAAAAAGAAGATCAGTCCATGAAAAAATTATTGTCGCCACAGGTAGACATCTCCGGCAAGAATGCATGCGTGCGCACAAGATGCCCACCACTTTCCGAATGAAAATGCACAGGCCGACAATAGCCGAAAATAAAATATGTGCCGAATATGCAGTACCTTGCGCACTCTGTTAGAAGACATTGGGGCTACTGGAAATGAATGCCCAAGTAAAATGATGAAGTACAGTAATACAATACTAATAGGGAGTGCATTTGGCATGAATGCACCAAGCCAACTCTCCTATACAAACAGTATAGTGTTGCTGCCAAAAATATGATCAGCTAAAGTTGCCTTTTTGCATTATTATGGTTGAACTTTTTTTTCCTGTAGCCCCGTTCCCATGGTGTGGATTTAATCACGAAATTCGGTAACAAGACTAAGAGGTTTTATGTGAGCTTACTATTATTCTACCTGCACTTGCTTTTATCTTTTTTGTGCAGGACTCTGAGAAGCTGGAGGGACCCCACAAACTTCAAGCATTGAGGATACAACTTTTAACCAAGAACCAGGCAACATGATGTGCATGTATCACGTTCGCTGTGATTGCATCGTTTCAGGGTACACTGACAACATACTAGTACTTGTAGCTAGTCCTTGATTAGCAGCAGTGGCCTGAATTATTGCCTGGTCGCTATTCGTATAATCCTTTGGTGCTTACTCATCGCCTTGTTCTGTCTCTAAAATGGAGTATGGGTGTTCCGAGGCTTGTAATATTTGCTCAAGCCGCGCATTGGCATTGGTGCATGTCGTAAATGCCAGCCACTGCTGCCTAGCTCAACATGTTTTTGTATGATGTAGAATGCGCTCTGTGTATCTACAATCGAGTGACCTGCTTGTGTGGGCTAACTGTAACTACACCAACAGTTGCACTAGTATGTGCACTGTGCTGGCACAGTGTATCATACTCAGTCTTGTCACTTCTCCCACGTTTACTGTATTGTTTAATTCACTATACACCTCTTGCCCAGCTCCTCTAAGGCCACACAGAATTAGTTGTGTTGTTTGGGCCACTACACTCAGCTCAGGGTGGTGTAAGGTTGGTCTGCTTCTCTCTTCCTTCTCTTCGACGTGTCCAGCCAATCATTCATGTCAAGCTGTGCATAACTTAGATCACTGTATATACAGTCACCTGGCTGGAAACGTTCATGGCTGCAAAATCACATCTTTCTTGAGGGACCCATTTTATAGAGTGGACGACATTCACTTTCCTGATAGACTCACCTCAGATGTTGGTATTGTACCCATCCCTGATTTGTACATGCACCACTTTTTTGGCAACTCCGAACAGTGAGAATGTCTGCTGTGGATAGTTCTCATGCTTTAAACTCATTCCTAAATTGAATGTAAACAAGTACGGTATAATACCATCAAAATGTAGTTCATTACAAGTCGTCGATTATGATTCTTTGTTGAGACGAAAGCTCTGGGACCTGGGAGTACTTGTGGGCTCTGATGGTCTGCACTCCTCTTTGCATGGAGTCATCTCCAGGGGTTATGGCGATCGAGTGCATGTATGTTCGGATAAGGGCGTGGGAAAACACTCATCTAAAACATACTCATTTCCTCATGCATACTTTCATTTCTCATTCTTTTTGGCACACACTCCAGCTCCTCGAAATTATCATGGGATGCATGTTGATGACAGCCTGCTGCCATGCAGCCTGAGCAGTTTGGACAATCAAGTCAATCAATCATTCGGATAATCGGCAATCTATAATAAGACTATATTACTAGAGTTGTAGTAGCTGTATTTCATGTGCAGTGCTACACGGGCACCGAAGAACGTGTTGACCAAGAATGTCCAGCCTGAAATGCTACCGTACTTCCCCACATATAAGCGCATGCGCTTATAAGCGAAAATTTGCTGCAAAAAAGATCTTTGGCTGTGTAAACATGTTCGGGTAGAAGCCCATGCGCTTATATGCGCAATACAGGTTTGTCTGTGTCCTAAGCAATGGTGTCATCACACCACTTAGTGGTATATTTCGCTCCCGCCTTTTCACCAATAGTGTTCACATATAAGCACATGCGCTTATAATTGAGGGGTGCGCTTATATTCGGACATAAGCACATGCGCTATATGTGCGGAAGTACGGTAAGAACGCCACCGCCTAAAGTTTTAAAAGAATGGGGGTGTTGGTTATCCGGCAGCTTTCGGGATACATATGATGCTAACATGTTTGTTTCTAAGAACATGCTATAAGAGCGCAGCCGGACAGCTGAAAAATAAGAACACCCCGGCTAACCTCTTGGACACAACGTTCTTGGACGCTCGACTCTACTGTAGTATGGAAGAACGCTCTTCGGCAGGGACGTTACATTTTAGAAATCATGCGTACAAGATGCTTATTTAAGTCTGCTCTTCTCTTTATGACAAGCTTTTATCCCAAAGGTGAGTGCAATGACATGCATTTGAAACCGTGATCACTAAAATCCTGCGCTAAATTCTAAGATTTAGAACTATAAGTGATGTTGCACACCCAAGAACGTCGTTCCGAGGGCCTAGGTCGGGGGCGTTCTTGGAAGAACATCATGCTGGATTGTAGATAAACTATATAACCCACATGTGTGTGATAACAAAAGCTGCGGTACAGTGCGGAGAAACTAGTATAACATACTAATATCACCAGTAGGTTTTCTAAACTTCTTGGTCTATACCGGAGAATACCGTAAAAGCCCGTGTATAGGCCCCGGGCGTGTAGAATAGCAGCCTCGATTTCCTGGGTGTATACAAGGGCACGGGCGTTATTTTGGAACCGGGCGTACACTTGGAATAGGGATAGCAGTAAGTATTGGGTATCAGTACCTGTACATGTACTGGTGTTTCCGCATACCTGGGCATGGGCGCTATTTTGAAACAAAAGTGTTGTCTTCCCCTGACTGGGCGTGTACACGGAGGGTGGGCGTATGCAGGGGCTTTTTACGGTATTCCAGCGAGGAATCCAGAGCAAGTGCTATGGAAATGGACTAGCGAGAGCTCACAATAGCCAGACAGACCCACGGGTCCTTTCTTGAACCGAACAATAATCATCTATGGCATTCAACGTGCAGTTTGGGAAGCCATGCAGTCCTGGGACAAATATCCAAATGCATTCTTGTCTCTAGACCAAACAACGATTGTTACCATACTTGACAATTCCAACTCTACCACCACCATGCCAGCTCAAGCAAAAAGAAGCAAAGGAAGCCGGATATTTCTACTTGCGTAGCCATTCAGGGAGGAGCACGAAGCTGTTTTAAACATTACATGATTCGACTGTGCACGCACTTTCCAAAAGTGTACTTATCACATACCACGTGACTCTTAGGCTGTTTCCAGTGCGATATACTTACATGTGCACGCCCTTGCCGCACATTCACACTCCAGTACAAAACATAATTATGCAAATATGTAATGCCCACAATGGGACATTCTACGCTTGAAAGCAGATCAGCATTCGAACGTTTTCAGTGCCTTCAGGCTGCAACAGCATATTGCAAGAGGGCTCAATGGCCCAACCCAACATCTTCCAGTGAACACCATCGGCCATGGCAGTACAGATCATCTGACATCACTCACACCACCCACATAGAAGAGAAGCAATGTTGATACTTCATAGTTAACACGTTACAAATACTTCTGAGAGTGCATATAGGCAGTACACAAGGTTCAGGATGCATTGATCCATTCTTCTGCTTCAACTACCTTAGCTGCTCATTTGATCTATGGCTATGCATGCTGTCATCAGTGAGCCACATCATTGCGAAAAGACTGATGACGGAGAGATCATTGCGCGTGTGTAGTCGCAATACTATCAGAGAAATAGTTTGGCAAATATTGGAATACTGTGGACAAAATGTACACAATAACCTGCCTTGAAGCAAATCTCAGAAAGACAGCGCTGTGCAGATGCATGTCAGCCGCTTCAGATTCAGGCACTTCGTGAGATCCAATATTCTTCCAACTGTATTGTTCAGCCTTCGGTGATCCACAGAGACAGACAAACAATCTGTTCCGTCCTTCCACATGAGAAACAGAGAGTGAACATGTTCCAGTCATTCCAGTATGAAGGTGGCGGATACAGACAATGAAAGTCAGCGTTGGGCCAACATGACCAGCTTTCAGACATGGGTTCTCAGAGACCTTCGCTCATGATAATGGTATTCACCCTTGGCTACAATCCTGCAAAACACGTGAAAAGATTGCAGCAAAACAAACTGAATGTTATAATGAAGCAATTTAGGAAAACTAAGCATATCGTAATTGTAGTACAGTGAAGCTAAGATACAACACCCAGCAGGCAGGCAAACTTGCTAATATCCGATGAATTAGCATGCCTGGCCATGGCACACCGGGAAAAAAAATCATGCAACCCGCATAACGTTTCCACCAGTATTGATAATCTATCGTAACGTTATTATCAAACTACATAACTACTAAGAATGTGCAACTACTAACATAAGGTACGAACGGCTTCGAAATCAAATGATTATGAGCAAGCGCGCATATATTTCTACATGTGCCATGTAGATAGAGTGTTTCATCAGGTTCAGTAGGCATGGATCCACAGTTTATTGTTCTGCTTCACCTACCGTAGCTGTGATGTACAAGTTTTGATCTCTGGCTACGCATGATGGTATTAGTGAGCCCAATGGCCCACAAAAACCGAAGTGATGAAACTTTCTGCCATGGGCAGAGGGATCATCGAGTTGCCCACTCTTGGTTATGTACTCATGTCAATACCAACTATCAGTGCACAAGTACTGCTACGCCCTCACTATGATCCATTGCAATAATATCACCAGGCACATGCATGCTACTGCACTCATTAAACCAAGAGTCGCAAATAGGAAAATCTTTGCTGTAAACCACAGCTATAAGGCGCTTGGAGTCCAGTTTTGTGGGAAAGTTGCACTGCCCGATGCACAATACCACATCGAGCGAAATTCTTTTTTCACATAGCGTGAAGTGTCTCTCGAGAAATGCAATGCACAATGCATAGCACATCGCAGAAAAATCTTGCATTGCACCTGCAGTCTAAAACTTCTTGCCAGCCAGAGCTCTTGAGTCACATGTACCAGCATGCAGGAAGTGATGCCCATCACGTGTCACCCAACCTAGAAGTGGAGCTGGACTCAATTTCCCGTGATACGCCTGTGATGGAGCTGCAACAACCAGCGATGCAAGTTTGCAGTCCAATTACTGTAATTTCACAAATGTTAAGTGTACTTTTATTTTCGGTACTTTCGGTGCGTCTGTTTCATACCTAAAATTTCAATACACCGAACAAACCCTAACACATAATCCGATAGAGAACTGCTTCTCTGTACCTAAATTATCTGTTCACCTAACCTGGCCTTTTGCTCTCATACCGAAAATATTGAGCACCTAAATTTTCTGAAATTAGAGTATGTGAAACTGGCCCGCTATGTTGCTGAGAACGTACTCAAGGCAACATTTGAGAAATTACCTTTCGAAAAAATGTTCGGTACAAACCTGGCTGGATATTGTTTAAACTTTACGGTACTGTGTGAAGAAAACAACTATTTTATTGCATAGACTAAAGCGGGATTCACAGAAGCTTTTTTGCGATGCGACACGCGATGCGACGCGATCTGCGATGGATGCGTGCGATGCGAACTCGCGAAATACCATTCACAGAAGAAGTCAACGATGCGACAAAGTTTTGCTGATTTGGGTACGTCACCATGATATTCGCGCGGTTTGACACAACTTGTAAAAATTTATAGGCAACTCTTGCACCTTTGTACAACTTTGCTGTAGAAAAGGTCAAAATCGTACACCAAATCGCTTGTCGCATCGCATCGCATCGCAAAAGTTGAGCCAAGCTCAACTTCTGCGATCGCCTGCGATGGCCCAGTTGCGGCAGTTGCGTGGGGTGCGACATGGCTGCGATTTGGGGTTTTCCCTGTTTCGCGTCTGTCGCATCGCGTGTCGCATCGCAAAAAAGCTTCTGTGAATCCCGCTTAAGGAGCTATCCAGCATTATCGATAATTTTCACGAAATGAAAGAAGGATCCTCCTCCACCCACCCCCCACCCCCCTGTATTGATGTCTGTAATATCAATATTTTCGAAACGAAACTTCCCTTGACCCACCCACAAACGAAACTTTTTCTCTCCGTGTAAAAGATCGACAATTATGGACCCGGCATTATTGATAATTTTCACGAAATGAACAGTTTAGTTATGAGTAACTTGTGACCATCCCCCACCCCCACCCCTCAACGAAAAATAGCTGGAATGGACTAGTGTTTCAGCTATCAATATTTTTCATTACGAAACCCTTCTTGACCCACCCGCCCATGAACGATTTTTTCTCGTTTCGTGTTAAAGATAGATAATTATGGACGGCCCCTAACGTGCCAGGTTCAAATGAATGGATCGTAGAAGATTGTTTGTGATATCACACGATCAGAACAGGTGACAACCAACACTACATGGCTGTATACTTGATGTGCTGCATTTGCTGCGTGCAGCGCAGGGAGTTGTAGCATCTAGGTAGACGGCACAGGCGACTGTAAAGCTAAATGACATGTGGTTCGACCCAGGGGTTCCTGTTTCAGCCACCCTGGGGGCACCATTGGGCAGATCTGTACACGCTCGTACATGGCATTGCTAATCTGGGCCGTTCTCAGGGTCAGTAGGTCAAGGCCGTGATCGCGGGTTGCACAAATCACGGAGAACCTCCAAATCCAGACCCAAAATTCTATAAAGTATTGTGTAGTCTCCCTATAGTGTAGGTGCTAAGACTCCCTGGTGCGATGTACCTACTGGCAAATAGACAAATTGCAACCAGGCCATAATTCGGATAGAGCAGACGATCCTGTCCTGGACCCTGTTCCACATTCAAAAGTGTATCTAGACTCATATAGTGAGGGAGGAATATTGTGGTACTGACTCCGATTTTCATGCGCTAAGAAATTATCAAGTATACCGTAAAAGCCCGTGTATAGGCCCCGGGCGTATAGAATAGCAGCCTCGATTTCCTGGGCGTATACAAGAGCACGGGCGTTATTTTGGAACCGGGTGTATACTTGGAATAGGGATAGCAGCAAAGTATTGGGTATCAGTACCTGTACATGTACTGGTGTTTCTGGCATACCTGGGCGTATACATGGGCATGGGCGCTATTTTGAAACAAACGTGTTGACTTTCCCTGACTGGGCGTGTACACGGAGGGTGGGCGTAATTTCGAGTGGGCGTATACAGGGGCTTTTACGGTATGTAACTGTAAGTGATAATCACTCAAAGTACGAAGCTAACAGTAATATTCACTGGTTTGAGGGAAAGACACAAACGGGAGAGGTCTGAAGAAAAAATTGACTGTCACCACCAGGATTCGAACCAGGGACCTTCGCTTGAGGCCAGCGATGCTCTAATCACTGAGCTAACGTGTAGCCGTCATCCCAGCCGAGATCGTTCAAGATTTTCTTCAGACTTCGTAATGCACACTAACAGTATCAGCTAATGGTATATGTTATGTACTCTTTTTTGATTGTATATGCAAGCTCTACCTTGTGATGTTGAGCACTCTTCGTTTGGTGGGGGCACTCCGATCGTCTAATGTGAACCACAGTCCACCTACAGTTCTACATTTGCAACGTTGTCCAATGTGCATCGAAACGCATTGTGCATAACTGTTACAGCAGAGTGTAGATTATCCGCACTCCTCGGGCGCACGCTTTCTCCAGGGGGTTCGGATGGGGAAAAATTCGGATAAGGGAGCAATCACACATCCATCTAAGACTTGCACATTCCTTCACGTTTCCATCATTTCTTCACAGGAATTAGACACACTCTAGCTCCTCAATATGACTCTACGGTGATACATTGTTACTCCAACCTGTTGCAAACCATCTTGTGCACCGCTTGAATGGTGCTTGGGGTTGTCCCTTCAATTCAATGGAAACTGGCATTTCGGATAAGTGATTGTTCGGATTATCCGCACTCTACTGTATTCATATTCACGCTTTCGGTACATTCTGGAACAGGAGATCCTAGTTCGACTCAGACTGCCCTTTCCATAATACGTTTCCCATGTACTCGCAGTTCTTTTATCGGAACATCTTTTCTTCCCAACCTCAAATCCTGTGCAACACCGGTTGGCTTTCCTCAGTTTCCTGAGTGGTGTTACCTCTCGATAGAAGCATGAGTGGCCATTCAATGTCATATTATAGTAAAAAATGTCCATAACTATCGGAGAAAGGATCGGATGTGGCTAACTAATTTGAAACTGTCCACCTCTCCTCACTGCGCTCTAGGCCCACATTTACCACACCATACAGAGGAAGTTCGTTCTTGGATAGATGCTCTACATCCTCCAGACATCTATCCAAGAACAAACTTCCTCGCTATGGTGTGGTGAATGTGAACCAAGAGTGCAGTGTGGAGGGGTGGACACTGTTGCAAATAATTTTACTACAATGTGCTAAGCAGAACAGAGGCACTAGCACCTGGGTGGAAACTATTCTGAATTTTGAATGCCAGGGAAGGCTGAAGGATACCCATGAAACCACTGCCAAAGCAAACACAAATTTGAAAAGCAGTGCATGCATGCGCATGGTGGCGGTGGGAAAAAGGAGCCAAGGAAAGTGTGTACATATTTTTCTTGACTGGATGAGAATTCAAAGAAAGCTGGCTGATTCCTCTATTTCCATGATCGGCCAGTGCCTGCAGCACGAACAGTGCATTGTATTACATGTATGTGCATAGACAGACAAATAAACACTAACCTGAGCATGGGTACCGCTTGTATTCGTGGTCAGGAAAGTGAAAGTACGAACGAAGGAGAAGAAGATTGTTGACCATGGCGAACAACTGCATATCCAGAAGGCACACGGCTTGCCAGAATGGGTCGGCTACATCTTCGCTAATTTTCTATCCTAACAACATTCAGCTTCGAGGTCAAGGACGACGGCATTTTTTGGAAGGAAATTTCGAATTTTGGAGAAGAAGCTTGCTTTCCGAAAAATGTTCCTTTCACGCAAGGCAGCATGCCAGGTCGAGGTCAGGCGTGTGAACCAGGTGAACTGTGTCGGCAGATCGACGTTTACGTTCCAGGCCGACAGTTTTTGACCAAGCCGTGAATCGCCCTCGCTCTGACTCGCCCGGCTACGAAGGAGTAATTTTACAACTCTTCAGGCCAGCTACAGGCCTCTGATGCAGAGCTGCAAGTGACGGATATCGGTCATTTGCAGCCACTATTTTCAGCCTCCTGGTCGTTGCAATCTGATACATAATATACCTCCCAACGGACACTCTACCAACCGTACCCGCACTTCCCAAACATCGACACACGTACACCAGACCTCATCACGCACTGAAACACCACCGGCTGCACCAACCAGATCAACATGCATTGGCTACAACTAGTACAAGTGAATATACGGGAAGCAGTTCGGATTTTTTTTTCAGCCACTTTTTAACAATGCAGCATGATCTGAAATGTAGTCTTTGGCACCTATGATCAGGGGATGGCCCACGCCTGGTAAAAAAAAAAAAAAAAAAAAAAAAACAATGAGATGTTGCGTACAAATCGTGTACAGACTAAACAGACTATGGATTCGAGCATAACAGAATGGAAAACCGGAATCCGAGAAAACGATAACATGCAAAATCATGAAAAAGTGGGGGGGGGGGGGGGTACTGAAGCAGAACAGTAGCCAAACACACCACGAATAGTTACCGAAAGCACTCTGCAGCAGCAAGGACCACAGAAGCATCAGAGTCAATGACTCTCTGGCGGGCATCTTGAGACCGTGGCCTGCGGTGACCACGGAGGCTGGCATTGGAGGCACGAACAAGAGAAAAGGAAACCTTTGACCTAATAAAGGCAAGAAGTGAGGAGAAGGGCTCCTTTCTCTTGTCGGCGAGCATAGAGGCGACACGCTTGAAAAAAGCGGAGGCGGACTTGCCGTAGCCGCCGGAAGCGCTGAACACAATGGGAGAAAAAGACGCGTGTTCAACTTCCCGGACGCGTTCTTCGTACGCGCGCCTTTTCTCGGCCTCATGCTTCCGGTAGGTGGCTGTGATGGACTGTTGGCGGTTGGAGCGGGCGTGCGGGTTGAATACCCGGATGTCCAGTAGTGCCCGTTCGAAACGTCCACCCCAGACACCCGATGCGGCCACATCCAGGCGGGCACCATCCTCGGAGATGGCGGAGCGGTGACGGAAGGTCTCACCGGTTAGCGGCTGGAGATGTGGCTCGACCTGGACATCATGGGCCACTTCACGCAGGAGAGATGCGGTGAGATCCCGAAGGTCATTATGCCGCATGGCGGGGTAGCCACCAGTTGGGCAGGACAGCGCGTGTTCCGGTGAAAACGCTTTGCCGCACACACATTCTGTTGGCAGGCCTGGAGGGGTCCAACCATACCGTAGGCAGAGAGCGTCCCAGAACGCCTGCTTGTGTAGGTTGAAACCATACTGACGAAGGGGCCGACAGGTCAACCAGCTGGAGGCGCCCTTTTCAGCAGCAAGATTCAGGGTGCGCTCTGTGGTGCTTGTGGAGGTGGCAATGACCGAGGCAACCGCTTCCTTCGCCAGGCGCCGGGACTGGGAAACAATCTCTGCCTTCGCTCTGATGGTGGCAGCTGGGACGCCTTCTGCTGACTGATCTTGCTGGAGGATCTTCTGCACGAGAGACTTGGTAATATGCATAGAGTCCTGGAACTGGGAGGCAAGGGAGGATGGGTTGACGATCCCCAGCCCTCCGTCCCTGCACGGTAGGGCCAGCATGGCACGCTCGATGTCTCCTGGCGGGACGCGGTTGGCTCAACTTTTGCGATGCGATGCGATGCGACAAGCGATTTGGTGTACGATTTTGACCTTTTCTACAGCAAAGGTTGTACAAAGGTGCAAGAGTTGCCTATAAATTTTTACAAGTTGTGTCAAACCGCGCGAATATCATGGTGACGTACCCAAATCAGCAAAACTTTGTCGCATCGCTGACTTCTTCTGTGAATGGTATTTCGCGAGTTCGCATCGCACGCATCCATCGCAGATCGCGTCGCATCGCGTGTCGCATCGCAAAAAAGCTTCTGTGAATCCCGCTTTAAGGCCGATTCACAATACAACTTTCTGCGACGCGACATGCGACTTGCGACACATGCGACGAGCTGCGACAGCGACACACGGTTCACAATATTCTTCATGTTTGCGACATCCTCATGCACAAGGAGTACTATGCACGTGCACTGCACGTGCACCAGGGTCGAAACTGTACTCCTTTTGTGTATGTCGCATGTCGCATGTCGCAAAAGTTGAACTTTCTTCAACTTCTGCGACAGGTGCATTGCGACAGCTTGCGACAGGTTGCGACAGCTCGCGACAGGCAGTTTCTTGTCGCAACTGTCGCAAATCGCGTGTCGCGTCGCAGAAAGTTGTATTGTGATTCGGGCTTAAGCCCTCGGTCACACTACGGCAAAATGCTGCGTCAGCGTCAGAATCATGAGCTTTTCCATGGCAACTGACGCAACGCGGGAAATTTGAGCGTCAAAGACGCTGCTGCGTCTGACGTGGGGAAATCGGCTGCGTTGCCGCTGATGGGAGTGACGCTTGGCGGAAAAACAGTGTCTTTCAAGTAAAATTAGTTTCAAGACACTTTGCTTGAGTTTAGCAGTTATTCGACATTCGTCTGTTCAAGGTTTGTTTTGTTCCCTCTTTTTGTTCGAGATGAGTCCGTGGACCTACGAGGCCGAGGCTGCTCTGCTCCGAACCTGGCGGAAGAGCGAGGCGTTTTCTGAGAGAAAATGATGTCGAGAAAGGACCAGTTGTTTGAGTGGGTCATCGGCCAACTGGAGCCTGTTGACTTGTGAGTGTTGTGTTGTCGTCAAGAGCCCCAAAAAGGACAACCAGTATGACGAAGTCAGGAGAAACACAGCTGCGATGCGACTTTTCTTGCCTGATCAATGACACTACAACTGAAAATGGCTTCAAATTCGGAAAGATTCAACAACGATCGTGCACGCGTGGACCTAGTACCTTTCGTCTTCTTGTAATCAAAAATCAATGAAAAATTCGAAAACTTGTCCGACAATTTTTTTGTATAATAAGCAAAAGGCCGGTTTCCGTGTGAATCCGTGTCGTCATTGAGTTTTCCTGGTGGTTTTGTGACGTAGACAAATGCGTCAAGCCGCGGCAGTCATGAGCTGCAAAAAAACCAAACACTGTGTGACCCCGCGTCTCCGTCAAGTGCTGCGGCTTGACGCTGCGTCCAGCTTCTATTAACCAGGGAGTAGTACCGGTATTGTACTACTCCCTGCTTCAAACTGCCGTAGTGTAACCGAGGCTTAGGGCCGATTCCCACTACGGTACCGTGAGTGCCGTGCCGTCGATTTGGGTAGGTCACGTGTACCCCACGGTACGAGCTTGAAGCTGAGAGTGATTTACACCTGCGCACAGTCATTCCGTGCATTCCGTCGGCAGGCCGGATCACCATTTTTTTTATCAATTTCTGACTTTGGTCCTGAGGGAAAATAGCGGGGGACGGGGAGATGACTGGAGAAAGCTCAAGAATCAACCAATCGAAAAGCCAAAAGCCAAGAAAAAACTTCGTACCACAAAATACAAAAGAAAGAAAAAACTTCCTTTCAGAGAGTAGTAAAATACCTACTACTCACTGCATTCGACCTCGCGGAATACCACGGCATGCCCATTTCCACCCCCCAGAGGCCCTCGGCACCGGAATGTCCACGGCGCGGTACGGCAGGAGCCACGGAATGAACTCGCGCCAAAACTGCCCCTCACGTGAGCAAATCACCATGGGTACTCACGGCACGGCACTCACGGTACCGTAGTGGGAATCGGCCCTTATAGGGGATTCACACACACGGGAAAACCTGAGGTCACGGGACAAGGTAAAAGTAACTTAGTTCAGGTCCACATCATACGGCTGCAGCCAGCCGTTGTCAATCCAAGTCCGGACCTCCTGCTGGAACAGGGTCTCCTGCTCATCAGTCAGTTTCGAGCGAGAGTACTCGCCTATGCCACAGCCAACGGGCGACTGAGGCTCGCTCCCACTTTGCCATTTCCAGGTCAGCTCCCATCTCTTACGAGCAGCGTCCCAGCACACTTGGCCATCATCCGTTGCTAGGGTGACATTACCCTCGTCATCTCTGGTAACTGTCACATGCCCATATGGATGGTCATGGGTCGACCTCTCGGGTGGAGCTGCAACTGGGTCAATGGTCTGCGGTTTTGTGCCAAACGTCACACCAGTGAGCACGCCATGATCATACTGGACGTCAACACCGCCCAGTGCGGAAATCAGTTCCAGGCCAATGACCAGATCTGAGCCAACGGCATGCAAATCAGGGACGACGAGAAACCGACTCGTAGTGCATGGCAGATAAACAGCATCATCGAGTCTGGACACCTGCAGCGAAACTTCACCCTGGATAGGCACACTGTTGCCGTCAATAGCCGAAATTGCCAGTTCGGACGGACGGACATCCACATTCAGGGCCTCCACCAGCTGCCGGCTCACCAGGTTGCGGCTGGCGCCGGTGTCCACGACTGCCTTAGGGCGAGCAGACTGTTCTCCCACAGCAATATCCACATGGAGACGCGGCAAAGAGCATGCATTCGCATCAGGCACACAGAGGCATGGATCAGGCGTGCGCTCAGGTGCTGCGGCCTGCACTTCAGACTCCTTTGCACGCCAGGACGTGTCAGACTGCTGGCGGGACTGGCGCCACTTCTTGTACTCCGGACAGTTTGGCTTCACGTGACCTGTCTCATCGCAGAAGAAACAGGTCA
The DNA here is from genome assembly GCF_964019385.1 of Sycon ciliatum. Lineage (NCBI taxonomy): Eukaryota > Metazoa > Porifera > Calcarea > Leucosolenida > Sycettidae > Sycon > Sycon ciliatum. The sequence goes on from NC_088643.1 coordinate 96,794,257, forward strand.
AAGCTGGCCGCCCACCACCATTGCCATGACTTCTGCTGCTGCCAGAACTCCGGTTTGCGGGACAATTGCGCGAAATATGTCCAGCCTGATTACAACGAAAACATAAAACATTCCGGCTGCGTTGGGAGCTAGCAGCCGCAGCGCCAACCGGCTCTTTCGGACGAGATGTACCCTCCGCGCTCCGCAAGCGACGGACATACTCAATACAGTCAGATACAGACTCCATGGAACAATTTATTCGCAACTGGCGTTGAAACTCCCAGGGCAAACCAGCAACGAACTGCTCGATGACTACACGGTCTTTGCCGTCACTCGCGACTTTCTGGCCAGCACCAACTAGCAGTTTCTTCAAGTCTGCAGCGTACCCCTCGACGCTCTCATCGGTCCGCAACGTGCGGGCACGAAATTTCTGGAAAGACGCAGCAGGCGTCGTACTGAATGCACTTTTCAAAGTTGCTTTCACCGCATCCGGGTCAGCTTTGTCGGTTGACGAAAGCTCGTCCCACACCAGGTAGGCCTCGTTCTCCAGAAACAACGGTAAATTGTTCATCTTGTCTGTGCTCGAACTCCACTGCTGGAGGTTCGCTAATACTAAAAACTTAGACCAGAAGGCCTCGAAATCATCGCCACTACCACGATAGGGTTTCACAAACGCCTCGATACGCCTGGACATTCTCACAGGGTTTCGGTACCACTTTGTTATCTAAACCTTCCCAGGCACTCAGTCATGCACCCCGTGCACACCGTCACACAAAAGATCACAGCCTTTTCAGATAAGGAACAAATTATGCATGGTTGAAAGGAGAGAGAAAATGAGAGAGACGCGAGAGAGAACTGGCTGCGCCAAGAAGAGCGAATGCAAAACCGCTGTCCCTAGCAAAACGTGCGCGTACAAGTGCAGCACAAACGAGACCAGCGTACTACACGCAACAAATAAGGGTAGCGGGACGCAACCTAAAACGATACCAGTCTCCCCAGAAAGGTGCGCTGCTGCGCACAGCCCGCGTATCCATGGAAAACATGGTGCAAAACAAATGCAGAAATGCAGAAGCAAAATGAATAAATAAATCAGAAATTCGAACGACAAACAGTAGTGAGCAGGACGAAGACAGAAAGATCAAAGATGAGGAAAGAAAAGTGTTTGATCTGTCAGTGGGTGCTTGCACCCGATACGGGGTGACAGTAAACCCTGTCAGATAGTGACACATCGTAGAGTTATTCTGCAGAGGGACTTCACTGAGCAAGAATATAACAAACCACGTAAGTAACTCCAGCAAATCGTGAACAATAATTGTAAATGCATACACAATGTTATCATAAGTATTCGAACACCATAGTTCCCTTTCACCGTCGGGCAACTGAGTGGGGCCGTTCACACGCGTGGTCACTTTTTTCCCTTGGCCTCATGTCTGACCATGAATTTGTGGCGGGGGAGTACAAAACGTAGTATGTACTGCATTTTTTGTAGTACATTTAGTACTATGTTTCGCATGCGCAATGCGTGGGTCCATTGTCTGCAATGCGTGCGAGGCTGCGAGCGCACTGCCTGAAAATGCGGGTTGCGATGCACTCGTACAACTAGGGTTCAGAGTTCTCGCCAAAGACAAGATCTACGCATGTGCGTCGAATAGCCGTGGACTTTTTCCCTTGACAAACGCCCTGAGGCCCACGGCCACGGCTTTGCCAATTTTTTCCCGACAGATTCTTCCTTTCCCCCAGTACGAGTCGTACCATAGTTTCCATAACAACTTTCCCATAACCGTGGTTTTACCCGTGTGTGTGAATCCCCTCGGGCGCGTTCAGACTACCGATAAAAAGTGACCGATTGGGAAAGTCGCCAAGGTGATTTGATCACGTGACGTTACTGGCACGTTACTGGTGGGAAAGTTTTACTGCCGCAACTGCTGCGGCAGTAAACTTTTACCGGCAGTAAAAAAGTGCTCAGGCTGCATGCGCGCTGGGAAAAAAGGGAAAATCCCTTGTCAGTGCCGCGGTGAGAGCTGAAAACTTCACGGTAACGTTAGTTTGTTATCGGTAGTGTGAATGTCCTTCACGGTTGAGGGCCCGGTCACACATGCATTGGGGTTTCGCTTCGGCGACGAGGTTCGGCGGCAGCGAACCTGGTGTCGCTCCAGCGAAACCAAGTGTGTATGGTCACACATGCAAACAGGGCACAACTCCTACTTTGGCGGAAAATGAGAGTAAAGTGGACTGTGGTACATACGGTACGGAGAATAGACGAGGTCAATGAATATCTTGCACGCATTTTTGTTGCATGGAAATCATACGCATACAAATTTCTCGTAGCAAGTCCATATACAGCAGACCGTGGTGTTTTCCGCTGAAGCGAATCCGCAGAAGCGACAGTCTCGCTTCGAAAATTTTGGAGGAAGCGGATTGGAGTTTCCGCTGAAGCGGAAGTTCCGCTTTTCGCCGTTGCCATGCCATTTTTCGCTTCTGCGACCTCGCTTCAGCGTATACGCCACTTTCGAGTGCATGTGTGACCGGGCCCTTAGGGCGCGCTCACACTGCGACCAAAACCAGCGTCCATGCGGCCATGCGGCCAAGTTGCATGGCAACGGCATGAACTTGACCAAAACGTCGCGGCCACGTTTCAAATCGTGACCGCGACCCCCGGAGGGGGGTGCCACGACTTGGCGGCAACATGATCGTAGACGTGAAGCGTATTTGTGTACAACCTGGCCTGAAGTATGTTCAATTTCTCAAATTCCGGTGTGTTGATTCATGAACATCGGCGGTTGTCGATGTCACCTCGACATTTGCACATTTTTAAAATTTTGTAGTTGTGGTCCTGCACGCACGCACCGCCATATATGCATTCTTTACCCTTTTTGGACGATGTCGATTTTGTTTTTGTAGTTGCTTCGTTGTGATCGGGTCAGTGACCAATTTCTACAGTGTACTCGTTCAATACGATGGCAGCTTGGTCTGGCTTTTCGGTTTCGGAAATTATCTTTCTTTACTTTTCTGCGATGATGGAATGCCATACCTCAAGACATTTCAGTTACATATCATCGGAAAATACAATTCTCATCTCGGCAACAGACGAAAGAAACCGATACCGGAATTTCCACTGCACTGGCACTTGCTCTGACCACGAGGTCAGGAAAGCGAAAGCGCTTGGATGTCAGCGGCAGTCCCTCAAGAGTCCAAACCTACCTGATTGTATGAAGTATTTTCGTCGACTTCAATAATACGAGCCACGAGGCACTTCCTCCAACATGCAACATGCGAAAAATTACATCCAAAACGGGCCACAACTTTATTAGGAAACGCACGGACTCTTTTGGATACGAACTGCAATTCGTAAAGTTTGTGTGACAACTTCACGTCTACGCGTGTACGAGGCCTAGTGTGAGCACGACTCCCACGTTTCTGCGTTTTGCTGACGCATGGACGCGTGCTCATGGTCGCAGTGTGAGCGCGCCCTAATCGGCATTCACGGTTTGACGGGGTTCACGGTAGTCTCACACTGCGACCAAAACCAGCGTCCATGCGGCCATGCGGCCAAGTTGCATGGCAACGGCATGAACTTGACCAAAACGTCGCGGCCACGTTTCAAATCGTGACCGCGACCCCCGGAGGGGGGTGCCACGACTTGGCGGCAACATGATCGTAGACGTGAAGCGTATTTGTGTACAGCCTGGCCTGAAGTATGTTCAATTTCTCAAGTTCCGGTGTGTTGATTCATGAACATCGGCGGTTGTCGATGTCACCTCGACATTTGCACATTTTTAACATTTTGTAGTTGTGGTCCTGCACGCACGCACCGCCATATATGCATTCTTTGCCCTTTTTGGACGATGTAGTCCATCAGCCAGTGGTGCTAAAGTGAGTCCCCTGTTGCACTTACAAATCGAACACCTGGAACTGACATCAATCGACAGCAAAAGCATCACTGAATCCAACCTGCCTACTTTCCCTGGCGAAACTCTTGCACTCCTTTTACAGTGCGCCTTGGAAGTTCGACAAATTTCTTCTTCTTCATCAGCCATTACGAGGTTTTCCATCCGTTTTATCAGGACATCCAATGCGTCTTCAGTGAAAAACGTGGAGTTTTGTCAACGTTTGGTGTGGTTTTCCGTGGCGATCGACCTAAAATCGCGAAATAAATCGCCGTCGATTTGAGCAGAGGTGAGTTGGCTTGGAGCACGTACAGATTCAAAAAATATGTGTACATGCGCACCGGGAAGAAGATGAAGATGCTCACCATTTTCAAATAACTAATTCAAAAAACTACATGACTATTGTCAAGAGTGGACTCTTGCTATTGTACTGCAATTGTTGTAGTTACTTGTTTGCAACTACAATGGTATCAAGTAGATAATCAAGCGAGGTACACAGGGATTGATGGCTGATCAAAGCCCAAGGGACCAGCCCGAGGGCTTTGATCAGTCATCAAGCCCGACTGTACCTCGCTTGAATATGCTTCAGACGATCCCCAACAATTTTTTTGATTTTGAATTCAATCGCCTTATTCTTTGGGTGATCTCGAGTGTGGTAGATAGTACTTCGAAGTAGTACAACTGTAACTGTACTACTACCTGGTTGCAACATGTTCAAAGCAGCCTTGCCTTTATTTCAACTGTTTGCTGTCAGCATCCAGAGCCATGGCGTTTGCTAGTTTATCGTAATGGAGAAGAGAACTGCAGGGCATTCACTCGATGTACAACATCCATCGCCGCAGATTCCTTACTTTTAGCTCTCCACGTTCCTTATTTTTCCAGGGATCAGGACCTTCCCGGGGTGATTCCATTCAGGGTGGAAGCGTAGATCACACTTTTGCCAAACAGTAAAAACTCCGCTTCAAACCTGCTTGACATGACTCGGGGTGCACACTTCGGAAACCCGAAGGTGGATGATGTTCAATACTAGCTCATTGTAATCTTCCTGAAGGTATGTATTCGGATGCTCAATTAAATAGAACAGTGAAAGAGATGTGTAATGGAACAACACTCAACAACTAACGTTTAGGCGAACAACAATTTTATTGTAATTTGAATCCAGGCACACGTGTAATACGGAAACTGCAATGGTTTACACTGCAAATCTTCTCGATTTGCAAGATTTTTCCCGTAATTCACAAAAATCTGAAAGTTCATTCCTGAAACGCGCATGGCACTGATTGGAGATTGGGTTTAGGTCACAACAATGGCTGTCGATGAAATGCCAAAAATGGTCACTTTGTCGGCTTCCCCCTGCAGAGCGTGCAAGTCGTTTACTCTTTTTATTTGCGGATTCGGTGTACAGGGTACCTAACCTCCCCATTGAGGCCAAAATCAAGTATTCGATTTCTAAGTGCAACAGGGTGCTTGAATTTGACGACTTCTGAGTTCTTGGCTGATGGACTAATGTCGATTTTGTTTTTGTAGTTGCTTCGTTGTGATCGGGTCAGTGACCAATTTCTACAGTGTACTCGTTCAATACGATGGCAGCTTGGTCTGGCTTTTCGGTTTCGGAAATTATATTTCTCTACTTTTCTGCGATGATGGAATGCCATACCTCAAGACATTTCAGTTACATATCATCGGAAAATACAGTTCTCATCTCGGCAACAGACGAAAGAAACCACTACCGGAATTTCCACTGCCCTGGCACTTGCTCTGACCACGAGGTCAGGAAAGCGAAAGCCCTTGGATGTCAGCGACAGTCCCTCAAGAGTCCAAACCTACCTGATTGTATGAATTATTTTCGTCGACTTCAAGAATACGAGCCACGCGTGCACGAGGCACTTCCTCCAACATGCAACATGCGAAAAATTACATCCAAAACGGGCCAAAACTTTATTAGGAAACGCACGGACTCTTTTTGATACGAACTGCAATTCGTAAAGTTTGTGTGACAACTTCACGTCTACGCGTGTACGAGGCCTAGTGTGAGCACGACTCCCACGTTTCTGCGTTTTGCTGACGCATGGACGCGTGCTCATGGTCGCAGTGTGAAGCTGGACGCAGCGTCAAGCCGCAGCACTTGACGGAGACGTGGGGTCACACAGTGTTTGGTTTTTTTTGCAGCTCATGACTGCTGCGGCTTGACGCATTTGTCTACGTCACAAAACCACCAGGAAAACTCAATGACGACACGGATTCCCACGGAAACCGGCCTTTTGCTTATTATACAAAAAAATTGTCGGACAAAGTTTTCGAATTTTTCATTGATTTTTGATTACAAGAAGACGAAAGGTACTAGGTCCACGCGTGCACGATCGTTGTTGTTTCTTTCCGAATTTGAAGCCATTTTCAGTTGTAGTGTCATTGATCAGGCAAGAAAAGTCCGCATCGCAGCTGTGTTTCTCCTGACTCCGTCATACTGGTTGTCCTTTTTGGGCTCTTGACGACAACACAACACTCACAAGTCAACAGGCTCCAGTTGGCCGATGACCCACTTAAACAACTGGTCACAGAAAACGCCTCGCTCTTCGGCCAGGTTCGGAGCAGAGCAGCCTCGGCCTCGTACATTGTAAGTCCAAGGACTCATCTCGAACAAAAAGAGGGAACAAAACAAACCTTGAACAGGCGGTTGTCGAATAACTGCTCAACTCAAGCAAAGTGTCTTGAAACTAATTTTACTTGAAAGACACTGTTTTTCCGCCAAGCGTCACTCCCATCAGCGGCAACGCAGCCGATTTCCCCACGTCAGACGCAGCAGCGTCTGACGCTCAAACTTCCCGCGTTGCGTCAGTTGCCATGGAAAAGCTCATGATTCTGACGCTGACGCAGCATTTTTGCCGTAGTGTGACCGAGGCCTTACAGGCGTAGAAAAAGTCGCGAAATCTGTGTTCTACGTGGGCAATGTCCACATGGAGTGTAGCGCTAACGCAATTACTGACTGGTGCAAGGACCGTGAGGTTGAGGTGCTCAATTGCAGTATTAGCGAATCCCGGACCTTTGGCACAGCATATGCACGACTGACTGTCCTAGCGACGGATGAAGGCAAAATACTCAGTGCAGGATTTTGGCCGGCAACAATTAGCCACACCGTCCGTAAGTGGCGCTTTGCCGACGGTACCAACGTGACTGAACGTGGTGGTGATAGTTCCTCGTCATAATCATGTTGTCTATGTCTTCCCTCAACTTGCATGCTACCCCATTCTACCCCAGATCAGAATCCGACTTAACGCTGATAACCATGATTTGTCGGTCTCTCGTCAATAAATTAGCTGAACTTTCGATTGTTCTGGAGAGCACTAAGCCAAGTATTGTTTGCCTCACGGAGACCTGGCTGTGCCCATCTGTTTCCGTGCATGAACCGGGCTATTCCTGTTTCAGAAGAGACAGACCAGCACACGAGAACAGAAATGCACACTCTTTCACTAGAGAATATGGTGGTGCCGCCGTGCTTGTCCGGACTGATGCTTTTCAACATATTCTCCACAGACCCGACCTGCAGCGTCAGGGCCGTGAATCTACCTGGGTGGAAGTTAAGTCTCAATGCACCCCTAACCCTATTCTTGTATGTTGCATGTATCGACCCCCTTCCCAAACGGCGGAACAATTGTCCTTCTTCTCGGATATGCTGGTCGATGCTATACAGTCCTCTTGCTATGACGAGTGTGACTTCTTCCTGACGGGGGATTTTAATGCCAAACATAATGATTGGTGCTCTTCTGACTCCACCTCTACAGCCGGTACCAACCTACAGACAGTTTTTTCAATGCTTGGGCTCCAACAACTAGTGAGTTTCCCAACATACACTTCATCAGCGGGTGCCAACTCATGTCTTGACTTGTTGGTAACCAACAAACCCCGACATGTCCTCTCAGTCGACCACGCCGCTCCTCTTGGCACATATGATCATCTGCAGGTTGTTTGTACGCTCAACTATGCATCGTGCTCGACACCACAAGCGACTGCTAAATCGTCCCTCCATCCCCAGGCTCAGTACAGGTATAAACAAGTGCCTACCCGTGTCTGGCAGATTGTGAATGAAGACTTGTCTAGGTTGGACTGGTCATTACTTCATCGGCATTCTGATGTTGATGATGCCATTGTCCTGTTTGATGCTTTACTACAGTCAGCATTCCATCGTCATCTGTTGCCTTACAAAGTTATTCCGCGGACAGGAGACTACATTAGGCCTCGTCCTACTATGCGGGATGCATCTCGACCCTGGATCACTCCGGACCTCAAGTGTGCTGTGAAACTGAAGCGAGATTTGTATAGCATTTATAGGAAGTATCCAACCAGTGAAAACTTCATTGCCTTTAAGCGCAAGCGTAACGAAGTGAAATGTTTGTCACGTACCCTCCATCGTCAGTATGTACAGTCGGTTCATGCCACCCTGTCTTCCCATGATCGCCCTAGTCTCCATCAATTTCTCCGCCATCTCCGTAAGAACTGTAGTCGGGAGCCGATCCGATCAATGACAGCTTCAGACGGCACGGTAGCAACAGATCCCGCAGACATAGCAGACATATTGAACACGCAGTTTACGTCGTTTGGACTTCCTGACGACCCTACGTGGCCTATACCACCACTCACCCCTTCACCCTCAATACCTGCGTCCCTCCTATCATTGTCGACTGGTACAGCCCAAGTGAGGAAATATCTCCGTAATCTGAAAACTGGCAAGTCCCCTGGTCAAGACGGAATTACCAACGAAGTTTGGAGAGCTCTTGCTCCGTCTGTTGCCTATCCTGTGTCAATTGTCTTGAATATGTCATTTCGTGAAGGGAAATTCCCAGCCATGTGGAAAACTGCGGTAGTCGTGGCCACCTACAAAAATAGAGGACCACGCACCACCCCCAGCAACTATCGCCCTATTTCATTGCTCTCTACTTTATCAAAAGTGTGCGAACGTGTTGTATATGACATCATTTATGATCATGTTACCATTTCACTTTCGCCAGCACAGTCGGGCTTTTGTCGGGGTGACTCCACCAGGTACCAGGTTACCCGCCTCGTGCAAGACATCCACACCGCCCGGAACGCCCATAACCATGTTGGTTTAGTTTTCTTCAATCTCGCAAAGGCCTTCGACACTGTTTGGCACAGGGGTCTCTTAGCTAAGCTGCGAACAGTATATCGCATTGATGGCAAGGCTATCGGCTGGCTCTCATCGTATCTCTCTAACCGACATCAGCTTGTACGCCTCTCAACTGTGTTATCGGAGCCTTTACCCGTTACTTCTGGAGTCCCCCAGGGTTCAATCCAAGGGCCACTGCTATTTCTCCTGTATATTAATGACCTCCCCGATATTGCCCCTGGTGTCAGCCTTTTCGCTGACGACACAGCTCTGCTTTGCTCCAATGCTTGCCCTATACGCCTGCACGAAGCCATGCAAGATAGCATTGGGAAAGTTATAACCTGGATGCATGATTGGAAGTTGCAGCCAAACGTTGATAAAAACGGCAGCTATGTACATTTCCCCTTCTCCCCCTTTCCTGCCACTTTGTTTTCCTTCTTCAAGTGTTGCTATTCGTATTGTTGAAGAGCATAAGCATCTTGGCGTTATTATTGACTCTAAATTGTCGTGGTCACCCCATGTGCAGTATGTCTGCAAGCGCACAAGCTCCATCCTTGGGGCTCTTCAAGCCCACTGTAGACATCTTCCTCTTTCTTGCAAACGCTTGTTTTATCGTTGCTATATATTGCCCTTACTTGACTACTGTGATACTGCTTGGTCTGGCATAACTACTACTGTATTGAACAAGCTAGAAACCCATAACCGCATGCTCCTTAAAATCTTATTTAACAAAGATCGTCGCTTTCCCTCCGCTAGTCTTTACGAAATTGCCAAGATCAGTCCCCTTTCCACTCGACATAAGTACCACCTCTGTGTTCTCATACATAAAATATTACTAAATAAAATACCCTTGCATATGCAGGCTTATAATTGGTTCTCCGAAACACGGAATACCCGGAACTCACTCAGTCTCCCACGCGCTGCCTCCACCCTATTCACTAGATCCCCGATCTTTGCTGGCTATGTGTTTTGGGCAACATTACCAACGCAGGCCAAGACCAGCACGTCGATGGATAATTTTGTTGCTAAAATCTCTGCTCAATAGTCCTTATGCACATTGTACAGATGTACGAAGTTCTGTACTATGGCCGTAGGTGTGTACATACCCGGTTGGGTGTTCATTGTGTGCTATACATGCGCGTTTGACCCATTTAGCCTCACAATTCATGGCAAACGATCACTTTTCAAGCCTTCTTCACTTTGGGATTGAACTAACGACTAGCTAGATCTCTGCCGGAAAAAGATTTCGTATGAAATGCCTTCATGGCCCATTTCATAGTGGAAATAGCAGTAAACACAATAGGGTCCTGCACATTCAACACCCAACCGGGTCTACGGGATTCTACAAGATTATACGGGATTTCGTGCATCTGTACAATGTGCATAAGGCCTATTATAGGTTTCATGTATATCCTGCTGGTTTGTCTCCTCCTTTGCCTTCTTTGCCTCTTATTTGTATTCTTTTATCTATTTTACTGCTGTGGTTGGCTTTCACTCTTGTCTCAGTTTTATTGGCCGTCATCATGATGTGCCATGAGATAATGATATAAATACAAATACAAATACAAATACAAATACAAAAGTGCAATAAAACCGCTAAAGGAGACGCAAAAAGGTAACAAGATTACGTAACCAAAGGCGAGAAGGCACTGAACGAAGTGTCAACCTACGAATACAACTTCAGTGCAACAACGTGCTCCTTCTGCTTACACAAAACAAGCTTATGATTCAAACTGCCTCAAGGACTTTCAAATGTTGGACATAATGCGCACGACACAGTACAGAAAAATGAGAGTCACCATACACACTAAGGCTTTGATCGTTTGGTCGGATCCAGATCCAGATCCAAATCTCAGATCCGTCGGATCCTTCAGAATCAACCGAACACTTTTTTGCGGACCTTGGCTGTTGCCATGTTGACGAAGTAAAAAATGGCGCTGACAGGTCACCCAAAAAAGGCAAAAGTCGTACTGATCGCGTGCGTCGTACGAAAAGTCAACAAAAGTCCACTAGACGTACGACAATGAGTAGAAAAATGATTTTTACCTGCCATATACGCACAAAGGTCACATTTGGATCCGATGGATCCAGTCAACCCTGCTCCCGGGGCAGGGTTGCTCGGATCCAAATCCGGAGGATCTGGATCCGGATTCGACCAATCGATCATTGCAGATCCAGTGGATCCAATGGATCTGGATCTGGATCCGACCAAACGATCACGGCCTAAGGCTTTGATCGTTTGGTCGGATCCAGATCCAGATCCAAATCTCAGATCCGTCGGATCCTTCAGAATCAACCGAACACTTTTTTGCGGACCTTGGCTGTTGCCATGTTGACGAAGTAAAAAATGGCGCTGACAGGTCACCCAAAAAAGGCAAAAGTCGTACTGATCGCGTGCGTCGTACGAAAAGTCAACAAAAGTCCACTAGACGTACGACAATGAGTAGAAAAATGATTTTTACCTGCCATATACGCACAAAGGTCACATTTGGATCCGATGGATCCAGTCAACCCTGCTCCCGGGGCAGGGTTGCTCGGATCCAAATCCGGAGGATCTGGATCCGGATTCGACCAATCGATCATTGCAGATCCAGTGGATCCAATGGATCTGGATCTGGATCCGACCAAACGATCACGGCCTAAGACAGTCAGGATGAGATAACAAGTGTAGATACACATCTGACTTCTTACGATCAACACATTCACACAGTAAATACATGTCAAACAAGTAACGTAGTTGCGTGATGTCTGCGGCCTTCATCCTATTCATAGCTATTGTTAGGTACCACCTCCCGTACATTTTCTAGCTGGCCTGCATGCACTTGCGTACGCACCTTTTGTCTCCTTTTGCTCCGTTGGCCTGGGTAGCTACTTGCGCGCCCATATTTGCCATAGCTACCCAGGCCCTTTATCTTGCCGTTTAGACTTGATCTCGCTCTCTCTTCTCACTCTTCAATGTAGTCGTTTCGTTCGTCTTGGTCTCTAGCTCTTGTCTCGTCGTCTCTAATAAATGTCGTTCCCCCAACCTACCTGTTCCCGTTGTTATGTCTGGATATGTGTAGGACTCAGTATAGAGTCCATGCACTATATGATGTCCAGCACCCTATATAGAGTACATTGGTCCAAAATCCACTATACAGAGTCCAGGAGTCCACTCAGTTTTGATCAGCTTCATCCTGCCGCGCAATCCCCTATAAGGAGTACACTTTTTCTACAAGTCCCCTATTCACGGTCCAGGAGTCCAGTTTATCCAATCACGCCGTCCTGTGTGTTGTGCCCGAAAGAGAAAACACCTTTTCAGTTTTGCTTGCCTCATGGCAGCGCATTCCTTTCTTCACTTCAGCCATGGCTGCCAGTTCTGCTGTGCAGTTGCTGACAGTAATCTGTCTCGAGGTAACCAAGGAGGATAAGGAGACGTTCAAAATCAAATCTGGAATGCGTCTTGTGGTTCTCTGAAGACGTTTCATCCGTGCGCGGGATGAAAGCAGAAATTGCAGAACGAGAAAAGTTCAGCACAGTTCAAATCTGACGAGTCAGGTATACTGACACTCTCTTTCGTTCGACGCCACAAGGATCCCCTGTTTGGCTGGCCATTAATTGCATTGCTGCCAGGAAGGCGTTTGAACGGTTTCATCAGAGCGAGGGATGAAAGCAGAAAGCGGAGAACGAGAAAAGTTCAGCACAGTTCCAATCTGACGAGTCAGATACACTGACACTCTCTTTCGTTCGACGCCACAAGGATACCCTGTTTGACTGGACAAGAGCTGCCTGTACCACCGTGTCAAAAGGCTGTCCAACTACATGGCAGGACGATGACTGAGGTAAGGAAGCTTTTACTCGTTTCGATTGGTCTGCTGTTCTGTCGTTATGCTTGAATTTTTTTCCATTTTCAAGGATCGTATCGCGTTTGTTTGATGTTGCTTGAATGAATGCCCTAAAAAGTAATCAACCACTTCGTAATAGTCCTCAAGGACTGCAAGGACTTTGCATCAATCGTATACGATCGTCTAGCTATCATCAATATTATTATTATTTTATTTCATGAGAAAAGTATTTTATCCCTGTGATAATTATGTGAACTCCACGACACTCTTCCTCTTCTAGGCTCTAGTATGATGTCAAATACAATGGGATCCACAAACGCAGTGCCAGTGTACTAGTAGTAGTAGTAGTAGGAGGATTTCTTGTATGCCGATGACAAGAAAAAGCTTCAAGCTAATACATGTACTCGTATTCCCAGAAGTAACCGTTTTGATGTCACAAACATGACATTGTGTCAGTGAAACTGCCTCGTGACAACAAATCATTGCATTTCCATCTTGGGGAAGACTGACTGACTGCAACACTGTACAGATTGTTTAAATCATCTCATTTCAATTTAGTTGCAGTGAAGTGAAACACTGTACACTACATGTATGGTGGTGTGTCTGTGCGTCTTGAGTGTGCACAAACGATCGTATTCCTCGTATTACTAATAGATTATTGTCCCCACCGTCACCTGTTTACAGGTCTTTGTGTGGATGGATTTTCATTGAGCATCACATTCGTTAAACACTTGGTAGTTGTGTGCTCCCATGCATCATTACGGTAATAAGCGTGTATCCTTGTGCTATCTACTTTTTGCAGGTGTGCTGATCTTCAGAAGCTTGCGGAACTGAGTGCTGCTGAACATTTGCATGGCCATGAGCAATGGTGAAGCTTGCTATTGCACTCTCAGCATGTGCTAGTACTATGCTGACTACTACACTATGTTACTCTCTTACACTAATAGGTGCGTGCACCCGTCCATGTATGCATTCGTTTCGTATAATTATTTGTTATCCCTCTTGACTTTACGTGTCAATGGGTGGACGTTTGCATGGCTGTTGGAGTTGCGTGTGTATTGTGTCTCTACTCTTTTCTTGGTGTTTTCTTGGCGTTGTATAAGTTTGTGTGTGTGTGTGTGTGTGTGTGTGTGTGTGTGTGTGTGTGTGCGCGCGTGCGCACAATAATTTGAAAACAAATAATTAATCCTTGGCTCTCCATTATTCTCTTTCGATTCTTGGTTGTTTCTAGGTATTTTCTTGGCGGTGTGTGCATGTGTGTGTGTGTGTGCGTGCACAATATTTGGCAACACTACATGATTGAGATATTGTAATTTGCAGCGTCTGCGAAGAGACCACTTGATTTGAGGATGGTGTTTGTAGGGTTTTTCATGTAATGAAGTGGCTACAGGGGCGCCTCAATACTTATTTTTTATCTTGAGAAGTGAATGATGTAAAGGATTAAAGGGAGAGGCGTTTTCTGGTTAATATTCACTGCTTACAGCAGATCCTATGTCTAATTTCGAACTCTGGATAGGGGATGCCTAGTTGGCTGGACTTTATACAGGGAGTGTTGTCCACATAAAGACTCCTTATACATGTAGTTGATTTCAAAGTTTTGGACTCCATACAGTTGATTTTGGACAAATGGACTCTATATAGGGGTGAAGCCAATTGGCTGGACTCTATACAGGGAGTGATGTCCATCTAAACTTTGAGCTCACAGTTGATTCCAAGTTTGGACTCTGTACAGTGGATTTTTGGACTCTGTACAGTGGATTTTGGACCAATGGACTCTATATAGGGGTTGGACATCATATAGGGGCTGGACGCTCTACTGAGTCCAACATATGTCGTCAGTCGTCTTGTTTCGAACTCAACATTGGCGCCCGATTATTGATCGACCCACGACCCTGAGATCATCCCATGCCCAGCCGTCCTCAACCACCATTCGTCTCGTCTATGTCAACCTCGTCTCGTCCATGTCAGTCTCGTCTCTCCTACGCCAACCTCGTCTCGTCTCTATCAACCTCGTCTCTCCTACGCCAACCTCTCTCGTCTGATGTCAACCTCATGTCGTTCAAGCCATGCAGGTCAGCTACATTTCTCTCTTTCTTTTTTTTTGTATGCGTTCCTTATTCGTCAAATTTATTTTCGTGAATTTTTTTTGTAGTGTGTGTGCGCGCGGGTGTCCTTCATTAATATTAGGGGTCCGATCATGGTGAGCCACGCTCTCTTATTTATGTCGTATATTAAAGTGTAACTAGGCTCTATTAGCCGTGCAAAATACTAGTCATCAGAATACAATTCAAGTCCCTCGTTGAACTCCAATAGTTATTTTTTGTGCCATGTTTTGAAGGGGCGTTTGGGCCCGTTGTTATTGGCAATGTACACACTATAGTATGAGTAGTACAGGAACGTTGACGGTTGTCATGATCTGTAGTGCATTTTTTAGTCCACACTTTTGTGAGGCCCGTGCGTTGTGTGTGTGTGTGTGTGTGTGTTTTTTCTCCTTCAGTCGTTTTTTTAAATCTTTTTCTCTCTTTTTTTTCTCTCCGCGAGGACGCGGGATTTTTTCATGGAGGGGTGGTATGTTAGGTACCACCTCCCGTACATTTTCTAGCTGGCCTGCATGCACTTGCGTACGCACCTTTTGTCTCCTTTTGCTCGCGAAAGGCTAAAGGACAAGCAAGGTGCCCGCCTGGATGTGGCCGCATCGGGTGTCTGGGGTGGACGTTTCGAACGGGTACTACTGGACATCGGGCATTCAACCCGCACGCCCGCTCCAACCGCCAACAGTCCATCACAGCCACCTACCGGAAGCATGAGGCCGAGAAAAGGCGCGCGTACGAAGAACGCGTCCGGGAAGTTGAACACGCGTCTTTTTCTCCCATTGTGTTCAGCGCTTCCGGCGGCTACGGCAAGTCCGCCTCCGCTTTTTTCAAGCGTGTCGCCTCTATGCTCGCCGACAAGAGAAAGGAGCCCTTCTCCCTCACTTCTTGCCTTTATTAGGTCAAGGGTTTCCTTTTCTCTTGTTCGTGCCTCCAATGCCAGCCTCCGTGGTCACCGCAGGCCACGGTCTCAGGATGCCCGCCAGAGAGTCATTGACTCTGATGCTTCTGTGGTCCTTGCTGCTGCAGAGTGCTTTCGGTAACTATCCGTGGTGTGTTTGGCTACTGTTCTGCTTCAGTACCCCCCCCCCCCCCCCCACTTTTTCATGATTTTGCATGTTATCGTTTTCTCGGATTCGGTTTTCCACTCTGTTATGTTCGAATCCATAGTCTGTTTAGTCTGTACACGATTTGTGCGCAACTTCTCATTGTTTTTTTTTTTTTTTTTTTTTTTTTTTACCAGGCGTGGGCCATCCCCCGATCATAGGTGCCAAAGAAAGGGACAAGCCCAACTTTTTTTGCGGATTTTCTGTCATAAAAAATAAACGTCACAGGCTGCTCTTCGTAGGTGTCCGCGTCCCAGCGGTCCGGCAAGCGACCGCACCTCAGTGGGACACTTGGCCGTGGCTTTTGTACTGCAATCTGTGGGAGAGCCTTTCCAGGGGTAGTACACACCTGGCCTGGGTACCGGGTACGGGTATGGACGAATCCCTGGTGTTGATCCTTTTTTGTTCCTTTCCTTTTTATTTGTTTTTGCTGAGAAAGAAACGTTGCTGTTTCTGTTCCCGCCAGCGCCTTTGCTCTAGTAAAACATTGCTGGCTGATAAATGGTCATTGCTCGTGATGCCAAAGGTGAAGGGAAGCTGGGTTTCTTGCCATTTGCAACTCCCTGTCTCTGAAAATGTAGCTTGTAGCTCCGAGTATTTTAGTTTTTCGACGTGCCAGACCTATTGGTATGAGCTGCAGAGATGAGGCCATGAGGAGCAACGAAGGCGTTGGATTAATGCGTTGGATTGATGCCAATAATGGTGTTTATGGCCGGACAACGCCAGCGGTTTTCACTTGTCAGGAGACAGTCAAGTTGGAGCAGGCAGATGACAGATTATTAATTTTGGCGCATTTTTTTGCAGAGTGGGTGGCTTGCCGAAGAGAATCATCTCAGTACCTCATGGTTACTAGTATCTGACAAATGCCTCTTATTGCTAGTCTGCATTAGAGCATAGCAGAATTGATCATGTCACAAGTACTAGTAGTGTCAAGACTTGATGTGCTACGATTGTACTCAGATCATGTGGCAACTTCACGGTAATTCGTCCTGCCACTTTACGCTCTCCCGGAATTCCCTGCAGAAGTCACGTGCCTGTGCAGGGGACAACGTGTTTGCATTGCTTACTGATGCAAGCGGATGGAGTGCAGAGCAGATAAGAAGACATAATCTGGCTATTCAAATAGCTTCGGCTGCTATTAATTGGCTGGACTCCTGGAAACCGTGGGCAAGAATCTAAACCAGTCCACGGAAACGATGTGACGCCACACAGGAAGCTAAATGGCAAACCAATCAAGTTCTTTGGTAATGAAACCTTTCACCAACGTTGTCCGGTTGCAAGCCTAGTGTCACTCACACAAGACCAATGGATGCCACATGAACCTAAAAGATACGCTGTTGATCAACCACAACTCCAATACCACTGAGCAGCGTCTTCTATACAGATCCAATTAGATATTGAAGTATATGAGTCGAAGTTGCTGGTATAGTCTCTCCTAATGATCGCGTATTTGGCATAATTTTCTCTATACTGCACTCTAGAGCTACTTACCTTTTCCGACATTGATAATGACCAAGACAGGCTGCCTATGTCTCTCTGTCTTTCCCTCTCTCTCTCTCTCTCTCTCTCTCTCTCTCTCTCTCTCTCTCTCTCTCTCTCTCTCTCTCTCTCTCTCTCTCTCTCTCTCTCTCTCTCTCTCTCTCTCTCTCTCTCTCTCTCTCTCTCTCTCTCTCTCTCTCTCTCTGTGTTTCTTTGAATCTTCGTCTCGGCCTTTCTGTGTTTGTCTGTGTAACTCTCCAGCTGTCTCCCTGTCTTGGTCTGTCTCTGCTTGTCTCTCTATGCTTGTCTCTCTATGTTTGTCTGTCTTCTTGGCCCTGTACTTATGTTGCTGTTTCTCCGTTTGTCTTCTCTTCTTCTGTCTCTCTTTGTCCCTCTCTCAGTCTCTGTGTCTTCTTCCTTCTCGATCTTCCTCTCCCTTTCTCAGTTTTTTTTTCTCTCTGTCTTTCCCTAAGGACCCTCTGTCTCTGGCTCTCTGAGTCTTTGTGTCTGTCTCTCCTTTTGTCATTCATTATGTGCGTCCCTCTGTTTCTGTCTCGGTCTTTCTGTGTCTGATTGTCTGTCTCTGTCTGTTTTCTCCTCAGTCTGTGCTTTGTCTCGGTCTCTTTCTCTCTGAGTCTGTGTCTCTGTCTGTCGCTCTTTATGCGCAGCATCCCTCCGTTTCTGTCTTTCTGTGTCTGTCTGTCTGTCTCTATCTCTCTACCAGCCGCTGTTCTACACATATGAAATTGTGTGGCACCGCGCACGTGGCTATGCGTGGGACATTCACACGCACACACACACACACACACACACACACACACACATCCGTACGCTCGATCATACAAGTACATGTAGTAGTGAAGAATTCACCTCAGACACATTATTAAAACGTATCTCTCTGTCTCTCTCTTTCTCTCTATGCCTGCCACTGTGCTGCATATACAGTTAGTGAAATTGAATGGCACAGAACACGTACATGACTGTATATTTACCCACACGTGGGGCATTCACGGATGCACCCACACACACCATGTATACGCCCGTCGCAAGAGAAGCACCAAATCTGCAAATGCAACACACACACACCTTGTACGCTCGATCATACAAGTACACAACACACACACACACACACTCATACGCTCGATCATACAAGTACACACACACACACTCATACGCTCGATCATACAAGTACAATGTAGATTATGTAGTAGTGAAGAATTCACATCAGAGACATTAAAACGTCTCTCTCTCTCTCTATGCCTGCCACTGTGCTGCATTAATATTATACAGATAGCGAAATTGGTGTGGCACATAACATATACATGACTGTATATTTACCCACGGGCCAAGCGTGGGACATTCACGGATGCACATACACACACCACCACACACATGGCCTGCAGCAAATAACATTAAAATTTTCATAGCTACAAGACTTCAAAGAAAGTCATGGTGTCAAGAAGATAGATAAGACAAGGATAATTGTAAAGTATAAATTATACATGTACATGTAGCAGGGATAATTCTCAGAGAGTCAAACTACCGGATGAAATGGCAAACGAAAGTCTCAACTTCAGAGAGTAGAGTGGGTGGGTGTGCAGACCAGCGAAGGTCATAACAAATTGATAATAACGTGTAACCAATGCCGGCAATGGATAATGTGTGAGCGACCAAAGAGGCGTACATAGCATTACCTGTACCACCATAAACACACCTTGACCTTGCCCATTGCGTAGCAAAGATACCGCATTGTTATTTCTCCAGTCCACGACAGAATGACTGATGGCGTTTCAGGTCGCCGCTTCGACGGAACATGCGGCCGCAGGCGCAACCGTAGCCAGCAGCAGAGGGTGCCTTGTGTGGTCGACGGCAATGGCACGCCACTCCGGATGGTTCTGGGCTGCATTGTACCGTCCACATGTTGGTACCGGTGGCTCAACCGACGCAAAGTCATGCATAACAACGTCCCTCCACCTCTTGCGTGGATCACGCGCGGGGCGCGGGGCAGGCAGTTCACCGAAGAGAACACACTTCGGCAACCGGTGATCTTCCCTCCGTGCCACGTGTCCAAGCCAGCGCAAACGTCATTCCCGTATGATGTGACCAATGTCCTCAGGCACTCCAAGGGTCTTTGCAAGGGCTGAGGACGTTGCGTGGGTCTCCCATTGCTGCCGTCGCGACACTCCAACGATAGATCTGACACATTGATGGTGGAAAAGGTTGAGGCGTCGTAGGTCCGGAGCCTTCGTTGTCCAGGTCTCCGCGCCGTACAGGAGGGTAGAGAGCACCACGGCAACATACACGCGACGACGACACTGCAAACTCAGTGACCGGTTCTCGGATACAGCTTGCTTCAATTGCAAGGAACTAAATACGGCAAGCAAATCGAGGGACATTAGGTGCCAACCTCGTTGTTCTAGTTGTCTAGACTGCACGGGGTCTTGAAAATACTGAGCCTCCACGTTGTATCTGTGTGGCATGTGGCATCCGTTGAACTCGTTTGAGTAGTAGTAGGCATGCACTGCATTATGTTTTGATGAAAGGTTCGATAGCTGATGAATGGGTTTATCATTTGGCTTCCTGTGTGGGTATTGCTTCTGTGGATTGTTTGGAGCAATGTTCAGATAGTCCAGGCATCAGGCAAATTTATAATGGCGGTCCAAGCTAGTTGAATATCCGGATCACTTTTTCTCATCTGGTCTACACTCCATCCGCTTGCATCCGTAAGCAATGCAAACGCATTGTCCCTTGCACAGGCACGTGACTCCTGCAGGCAATTTTGGGAGAGCGTAAAGTGGCAGGACGGATATTCCCGTGAAGTTACAACATGATCTGAGTATAACCGTAGGACATCAAGTCTTGACACTACTTGTGACATGATCAATTCTGCTATGCTCTAATGCAGACTAGCAATAAGAGGCATTTGTCAGATACTAGTAACCATGAGGTACTGAGACGATTCTCTTTAGCAAACCACCCACTCCGCTATAAATGCTCAAATAATCTGTCATCTGCCTGCTCCAACTTGACTGTCCTCTTGACAAGTGAAAATCGCTGGCGTTGTCTGGGCCATAAACACCGTTATTGGCATTAATCCAACGCCTCCCTTGCTCCTCATCTCTGCCATCTCGTAACGATAGGTCTGGCACATCGAAATCTAAAACTAAAATACTTGGAGCTCTTATTTACTTCAAGCTATATTTTCAGAGCCAGGAAGTTGCAAATGGCAAGAAACCCAGCTTCTCTTCACCATTGGTATCACGAGCTATGATCATTATCAGTGAGCAACGTTACTAGAGGAAAGTCGCTGGAGTGAACAGAAAGCTTTCCAAGCAGCAACGTTTCTTTCTCAGCAAGAACAAATAAAAATGAAAGGAGCAACACCAAGGATTTGTCTATCCCGGTATACATGGTATAGGTACCCGGGTGTGTGTAGCCTCTGGCATGGCAAGGTTCTGCCACAGATTTCCAGTACAACGGCCACGGACAAGTGTCCCACTGAGATGCGGTCGCTCGCCCGGACCGCTCCGACGCGGACACCTGCGAAGAGCAGCCTGTGACGTTTATTTTTTTATGACAGAAAACTGCAAAAAAAGTTGGGCTTGTCCCTTTAGTCCTACCAAGAGTACATAAACAGTTTAAGTACTCTTGGTCCTACCCCTTTTGCTCCGTTGGCCTGGGTAGCTACTTGCGCGCCCATATTTGCCATAGCTACCCAGGCCCTTTATCTTGCCGTTTAGACTTGATCTCGCTCTCTCTTCTCACTCTTCAATGTAGTCGTTTCGTTCGTCTTGGTCTCTTGTCTCGTCGTCTCTAATAAATGTCGTTCCCCCAACCTACTGTTCCCGTTTTTATGTCTGGATATGTCGTCAGTCGTCTTGTTTCGAACTCAACATTATATTAAAATTATTATCTCCACGTAGATTATTTGTAAATATAATAATAATTAGTGCAAACAATTAGGAGTATAATCGATGCAGACATGGCCAAACAACAACGAGTTCATGAAATTTTAAGGATTTTTATGTTATTCAAAATCGATTTTCGTGTTCCGCTCATCAGTGAATAGTATCGAACTGAGGGTACTGTGTACAAAAATAGAACATTTTATAACAGCATAATTAATTAAAAGTGTGAACAACAAAGGAAGTGCTACAGCATTACATAATAGGTGTCAAACATAGTGCTAACGTATATAACTGAGTGCAGCCACAAAGCAAGAGGTGATACAGTGCAACATGACACAACATTTACATCTGATAACCAGCTACGAGAACAACTTTAGCGCGACTACATGCTTCTTTTGTTTACAAAGAAACAGAATTATGCACACGAATACATACAGCTTCCAGAACCTTCAACTGCTTAACATAATATGTGGCTGCACTCAGTTATATACGTTAGCACTATGTTTGACACCTATTATGTAATGCTGTAGCACTTCCTTTGTTGTTCACACTTTTAATTAATTATGCTGTTATAAAAATGTTCTATTTTTGTACACAGTACCCTCAGTTCCGATACTATTCACTGATGAGCGGAACACGAAAATCGATTTGAATAACATAAAAATCCTTTAAAAATTCCATGAACTCGTTGTTGTTTGGCCATGTCTGCATCCCCCCCGATCTCCTAATTGCACTAATAAAATTGCTTTCTCCACGCCGACTCTTTATAATAATAATATAATAATAATAATAATAATGTAAATAATCGACGCGGAGACAACAACTTTATAATAGCTATAAAGAGACCAAATTCCGCTGTCATCGCCACACTACAACAAAGTCATGAAGGTTTACCAAAATCGATTTTCTTGTCACAATCATCAGTGGAAAGCCGTGACTGAAGAATAACCATGCCAAATCAATAATTTATATACATTCAATAATGTGTTACGAGAACAAAACAAAGTGCTAAAAATAGAATGAGGGAAGGTGAGACAATAGAAGTAAAGTGAGAGCTAAGTGCAACAGGGGGTGAGGAACTAATTGCAACGCTAGAACTGTGTAGTGAGACAAACAATCATGCTGTGCACCTACGAAAACAATCTTAACGCAACTACATGTTTCTTCTGCTTACAAAGATCAGGCTTATGCAAACGAATACAAACAGCCTCAAGTACTTTCAACTGACTAGCGTACCGTGCACGACAAAGAACAGAAAAACTAAAATCATCATACACCTGCAGACACTTAGGGTGAGACAACAGATGAAGAAAAACGGCAGACTTCTTACGATCACAATCACCATCCGATTCCTCGTCTCCACCAACCGCAACCTCGTCCCCCGTCTCATCTTCCAACTCGTCCTCAGTGTCGTCCTCCGTGTCATTCTCCTCATCACCACCGATCGGTCCCAGGCTCGCTTCACGTTGCTGAACCTCTGTTCGTTGACTCCTCCTTTCATCTTGATGGTAATTTGTTACCATTGTTGTTGTTGTCATTTTTGTTGTTCCTGTTGTTGCTAAATCTTCTGTTCCCAGTGTCTTCGCCGGTGCTTGACATCCAGTACTGTAATAATTCATTGAATAATTAGCCGTTGATCGTCTAGGTCTTTGAATGTTGATCGTGTTGTTTTCTCTGTTGAATTCCGTTTCCTTCAGCCTTCTTTCTTCTTGTTCATGTTCAGTGCTTACCTCATCCATATTTGCCCGTGCCAGCGACACCACAGACTCAGCCCCAGCACTGCCGATGGCAGATGCAGGTGGCGGTTCTGGGGGAGGCAACGGCAACGATGGCGATGGGGGCATCACCATGATCACCTCGCCGCAGCGTCCACTTTGGTCTTGAGCTGGATGCTGTTGTGGTGTACTTTCTTGTGTTGTTATGGTGCATTGTGTTATAACGTTAGTGACAATGTGCACATTATCCATCTCCACGGCTCTCGATACGGGTAATGGAGGCACTATTGCCTTCGACGGCAATTGTGCTAACGATGGCTCTGATCGAGGGTTCTTAGGTGGCCTGCCGCGTTTGGGTCGCAGTGCCCGTGCCGAGCCAGTCAGCATGTGCAGTGGGACGTGCTGCTTGATACGTGCGTTCAGATGTTGAAGAGTCCTGATCTTTGTAAGCAGAAGAAACATGTAGTTGCGTTAAGATTGTTTTCGTAGGTGCACAGCATGATTGTTTGTCTCACTACACAGTTCTAGCGTTGCAATTAGTTCCTCACCCCTGTTGCACTTAGCTCTCACTTTACTTCTATTGTCTCACCTTCCCTCATTCTATTTTTAGCACTTTGTTTTGTTCTCGTAACACATTATTGAATGTATATAAATTATTGATTTGGCACGGTTATTCTTCAGTCACGGCTTTCCACTGATGATTGTGACAAGAAAATCGATTTTGGTAAACCTTCATGACTTTGTTGTAGTGTGGCGATGACAGCGGAATTTGTTCTCTTTATAGCTATTATAAAATAATAATAATAATAATAATAATAATAATCACTTTTCTGTTTTGTGCCGTGCAAGTTATGTTAAGCAGTTGAAGGTTCTGGAAGCTGTATGTATTCGTGTGCATAATCCTGTTCTTTGTAAACAAAAGAAGCATGTAGTCGCGCTAAAGTTGTTCTCGTAGCTGGTTATCAGATGTAAATGTTGTGTCATGTTGCACTGTATCACCTCTTGCTTTGTGGCTGCACTCAGTTATATACGTTAGCACTATGTTTGACACCTATTATGTAATGCTGTAGCACTTCCTTTGTTGTTCACACTTTTAATTAATTATGCTGTTATAAAAATGTTCTATTTTTGTACACAGTACCTCAGTTCCGATACTATTCACTGATGAGCGGAACACGAAAATCGATTTTGAATAACATAAAAATCCTTAAAAATTCCATGAACTCGTTGTTGTTTGGCCATGTCTGCATCGATTATACTCCTAATTGCACTAATAAAGTCTTCTTGTTCCTTTGTTTTTTGTAGGACAGATTTTTGGTGTACTGATTTCGGTTGTTGTTGTGTCTGACTCTATTCCCAATATCTAATTCTGTGGTTGGTTTTCCAACTCATTGGGTTGTAGTTTCCATCATGAGTTTGATTCCATTGTGAGTTTGATTCCATCGTGAGTTTTGATTCTATTTGCTATTTTTCGTTCCATTTTGGAGTTCATATTTTATTTTCCTGATTTCTTCTCCAGTGTATGTTGTATTGCATTTTAATACATTGTGTTAATTTTTGCCCCGTAAAAGAGGCTTGCACTTCAAAAAAAAAATAATAATAATAATAATGTAAATAATCGACGTGGAGACAACAATTTTATAATAGCTATAAAGAGAACAAATTCTGCTGTCATCGCCACACTACAACAAAGTCATGAAGGTTTACCAAAATCGATTTTCTTGTCACAATCATCAGTGGAAAGCCGTGACTGAAGAGTAACCATGCTGAATCAATGATTAATATACATTCAATAATGTGTTACGAGAACAAAACAAAGTGCTAAAATAGAATGAGGGAAGGTGAGACAATAGAAGTGAAGTGAGAGCTAAGTGCAACAGGGGTGAGGAACTAATTACAACGCTAGAACTGTGTATTGAGACAAACAATCATGCTGTGAACCTACGAAAACAATCTTAACGCAGCTACATGTTTCTTCTGCTTACAAAGATCAGGCTTATGCAAACGAATACAAACAGCCTCAAGTACTTTCAACTGACTAGCGTACCGTGCACGACAAAGAACAGAAAAACTAAAATCATCATACACCTGCAGACACTTAGGGTGAGACAACAGATGAAGAAAAACGGCAGACTTCTTACGATCACAATCACCATCCGATTCCTCGTCTCCACCAACCGCAACCTCGTCCTCCGTCTCATCTTCCAACTCGTCCTCAGTGTCGTCCCCCGTGTCATTCTCCTCATCCACACCGATCGGTCCCAGGCTCGCTTCATGTTGCGTAACCTCTGTTCGTTGACTCCTCCTTTGATCTTGATGGTAATTTTTTGGACGGGGTGGCAGATGGGACAGGACATCCCTCAGGGCCGCCTCGAGATAACAGGTGAACAGGACTGGGCTTAGGCCATCGCCCTGTGGTGTTCCAACTGTGTTACTGAACGACTCTGAGGTCGCCTGTCCAACACGGACCACGAGGGTTGTTCTCTCCAGGAGCAGTCGCAAGAGTTTTCGTTCGTCTGGGCCAACTACTCCATCCATCACTTCCAATAGCCGCTGCCTGTTGATAGTGTCAAAAGCACGACTCATGTCGATTCCCAGCATGTGGTAGGTGAATGGATGCCTCTGTGTCTTAGCACTCATCCAACGCTGTGTCCATACGACGTCTGCCGTGCTCCTGCCTCTTCTGAAACCTGATTGTATCGCGCCAAGGTGTCCATCGACGGCTGGGGCTATTCTTTTGAGTACAACCAGAGATAGAGCCTTTCTGATGGTATTGAGGAGAACAACTGGTCTTAGGCTTGTTACTGGACCTCTAGGTTTTCCTGGCTTTGCTAGTGGTACTAATATGCCAGCTCCAATGACTTGCGATATGTCTTGGTTATTGGTAACAGCTGTGTTTATGAGTCCGACGATCAAGGGTGACAAGTATCCTTTTCCATATTTCAGCAGCTCCGCTGGCACTCCGTCAGGTCCTGCAGCTTTCTGGTTGTTCATTCTTGACAGTGCAGTTTCCATTTCATGTACTGCTACTGGGTTTGACAGTGGCGTCGCCAAGCCCTCCGGTGTCGTCACATGGTTTGTTGGTGTGGGATTGCACAACAGTGTGCTGAAGTGGTCACGGACACGGTCAGCTCTGTCGACGTCTCGATCAAGGACTAATCCGTCCACAGACTCCACAATGATTTTCTTTTGCTTTTCTCTGCGGAAGACTGATGTTGCTTGGTACATTTTGATGCTGTCGGGAGCGCGCTCAATAGCTTCTGCTGCTCTATCCAGCTGAGAGTTGGCGTTGTCCAAGCACCTGCGTCGTATTTGGTGGGAAATCCTGTTCCTCTCTCCTCTAGCTCTGCGTTTGCCTTCATCGTCCAAACTGCCGTCCTCCAACCGTAGACGCAGTAGTCTCTGCTGCATCGACAACCGTTGGATCTGTGGGTCTGGATTGACGAGTCCCCGACGCGTTTTCACCATTGTTCCAAGAACGGATTTTGCCTTTTCCTTCATTATTTCTGTGACTGTCTGCCACGCCGCCGAGAGGTCTGCCGTGTTCGCTGCGACTTGCTCCATGCAGTCACTCGCAATCAGTGCGTCCACATACTGCCGCCTCACGGTGCTGTCATGCAGTCTCCCTATGGCAACGGGTGGTTCCTGCTTCTTCGACGCTCTGAACGCTTTGAAGAATGAATCGAGTCGGAGATCGCTGATCACAAGTTTGTGATCACTGCACACCATGGTGCCACCATATGAGCGTGCTCGTCGGACAAGGGATTTGCAATGTTCCGGTACGATGATGTAGTCAATCATATTGTAGATAGGCTTAGTGCACGGTCCGTCTCTGACATATCCAGTCCACGTCGTTCTGTAGCGCTGTGAATAGCGAAAGAGTGTGTTCGCCAACACCAGACTCCTGGACGTCGCCCATTGAACCAGGGCCTCGCCATTTTTGTTCCGTTTGCCCTTAGCGTACTGACCAACACAGGGTGCCGTCCCAGTTCCAACTTTACTGTTGAAGTCACCTGCGTACAGAACAATGGCTCGTTTCTTCACGCTGGTCCATGCACTCGACAGACTATCGTAAAATTGGTCTCGGATGTCTGGGTTTTTCTCCGCGAGAGGGGTTGTTGGGCCGTATGCAGAAATGATACGCACATCGAGAGTGTCGCGACCGTGGGCCCGAGGGAACTTGAAGTCCGCGAAGCCGACTCTGTCTGTTAACTTCTTATGATGTAGCAGGAATGGTTCGATTCTTGGAGAGATAACGAATCCAAGGCCGCCATGCTTTCCAGTTTCTTGGCCGAAGCTGATCAAGCGGAAAGTTTTTTGGCCCGCGTGTATTTTCCTGTCGAATGCTTCGGTGGTCTTGAGCTCTTGAAGGCTGCAACTGTGTTACTCTGTGCAACTCTTATTATTATTATGAACAGTTTCGCGTACTTGAGGACCAGCCTCTTTCCGCCTCTGTGTTCCTGAGCAATAGAAGGAGAGAGACAAAACTATACTATTATGATGATGACAAGGGAAGACATGGACTGCAAGGTACGGTTTACAAATCGACAATAAGCAAATAGCACTGAGAAGGATGGGCAACTTCTGTTTCGTCAGTGTTCACTGTGCGTTTTTTACGAAGGCCTTCCACACTTGCCTGTCGGATGCCTTCTGCCGGAGGCTCTGCAGATGCGGGCTCCTCTTGAGTGGCGTTTGTCTGTGGACGCAGTCTTGCTGGATCTGGGTGACTAAAGTAGTCAGAGGTCTTCCTGGTTTGGCTGTGTTCGGTGGATTTTAGTAGAGTGCCATGGCTTGTTGCGGTGGTGTGTCTTCGGGTAGGCGTAGGACATGTCCCAGCATGGACATTCTTCGTCTGTGGACTTCCTCGGAGATGGGCTGGCTCTGACATCTCCGGTATAACTCGATGTTTGTGATACGATTGGGGTAATGTATGCCCAGTAGCGAGCGAAGCTGTTGCCTGTGGAACACGTCCAGCTTGTCACTGACTGCCTTTGTTGATCCCCACGTACAGCAATTGTACAATAGGGTCGGCAGAACATATGCGTT
The DNA here is from genome assembly GCF_964019385.1 of Sycon ciliatum. Classification (NCBI taxonomy): domain Eukaryota; kingdom Metazoa; phylum Porifera; class Calcarea; order Leucosolenida; family Sycettidae; genus Sycon; species Sycon ciliatum. The sequence goes on from NC_088643.1 coordinate 96,822,410, forward strand.
GTCGGGGACTCGTCAATCCAGACCCACAGATCCAACGGTTGTCGATGCAGCAGAGACTACTGCGTCTACGGTTGGAGGACGGCAGTTTGGACGATGAAGGCAAACGCAGAGCTAGAGGAGAGAGGAACAGGATTTCCCACCAAATACGACGCAGGTGCTTGGACAACGCCAACTCTCAGCTGGATAGAGCAGCAGAAGCTATTGAGCGCGCTCCCGACAGCATCAAAATGTACCAAGCAACATCAGTCTTCCGCAGAGAAAAGCAAAAGAAAATCATTGTGGAGTCTGTGGACGGATTAGTCCTTGATCGAGACGTCGACAGAGCTGACCGTGTCCGTGACCACTTCAGCACACTGTTGTGCAATCCCACACCAACAAACCATGTGACGACACCGGAGGGCTTGGCGACGCCACTGTCAAACCCAGTAGCAGTACATGAAATGGAAACTGCACTGTCAAGAATGAACAACCAGAAAGCTGCAGGACCTGACGGAGTGCCAGCGGAGCTGCTGAAATATGGAAAAGGATACTTGTCACCCTTGATCGTCGGACTCATAAACACAGCTGTTACCAATAACCAAGACATATCGCAAGTCATTGGAGCTGGCATATTAGTACCACTAGCAAAGCCAGGAAAACCCAGAGGTCCAGTAACAAGCCTAAGACCAGTTGTTCTCCTCAATACCATCAGAAAGGCTCTATCTCTGGTTGTACTCAAAAGAATAGCCCCAGCCGTCGATGGACACCTTGGCGCGATACAATCAGGTTTCAGAAGAGGCAGGAGCACGGCAGACGTCGTATGGACACAGCGTTGGATGAGTGCTAAGACACAGAGGCATCCATTCACCTACCACATGCTGGGAATCGACATGAGTCGTGCTTTTGACACTATCAACAGGCAGCGGCTATTGGAAGTGATGGATGGAGTAGTTGGCCCAGACGAACGCAAACTCTTGCGACTGCTCCTGGAGAGAACAACCCTCGTGGTCCGTGTTGGACAGGCGACCTCAGAGTCGTTCAGTAACACAGTTGCTCTATGGCCTTCTTAAAATCCATAAACCTACATGCCCTGTTAGACCAATAGTATCCATGACCGCCTCCCCTCAATACTCTATCTCGAAATGGCTGTGCATCTACCTACAGCCTGTTCAAGATTACTATTGCAAACGCACTGTGAAGGATAGCTTCGACTTTGTTGCGAGGCTTCGTGATAGTCCGGTCCCTCTCAATGCACACATGTGTTCCTTCGATGTTGTAAGTCTCTTTACGAATGTTTCTATTGATGAGACTGTTGACATCTGTATGGATGTATTGTACCGTAACGATGATGTTGATACTCCATGGGTATCGGAAGCGGCGTTTCGTCATTTGATGCTGTCAGTTACAACTGGTGTCGAATTTTCGTTCAACGATGTGATGTACAAGCAAGTGGATGGTGTGGCGATGGGATCTCCTCTTGGTCCCGTCCTCGCCAATATATTCGTTGGTTATTGTGAGTGCAAGATTGATGAGTCGCTTTTGGCCCGCGTTCTACGTGCGTTTTGTTGACGATTCGTTCACGCATTTTGACAGTGTTGAGAGCAGTGAATTGTTTCTCGATGTGCTCAACAGCCTACATCCTTCCCTCCGATTTACTTGTGAGCACGAGCAGTCTAGTAAGTTGTCATTTCTAGACGTGCTTGTAGAGAAGACTGGCTGTGAAATGTTGACTTCTGTGTATCGTAAGCCTACGTTCACCGGTCAGTACATTGCCTTCGATTCATATTGTTCGTCTCAATGCAAGGTCAACTTAGTTCGTAACCTCGTGGACCGTGCGCAACGTATTTGTTCGCCCAGTAAGCTGCAGGCCGAGCTCGATTTTCTTCGATCTGTTTTCTTGAAGAATGGCTATCCGGAATTCTTGTTGCGTAAGTTTCTGTCCATGGAGCAGAAACCGAAATCGGTGCTGATTGGTCCACCTCGCTGTCCCGTCTATCTATGTTTGCCATGGAAGGGGCAGGAATCGATCAAAGTGTGTCGCGAAGTCAAGTCTATCGTCCGTCGTACTTATTATGCAGTACATTTTGTGCCAGTCTTCACAACAATGCGTGCGTTCACGGTGCGGAAGGACGTCCTACCAACCCTCCACCTCAGTCATGTTATCTACAACTTCGAATGCCGACATTGTGCTAGTCGGTATGTTGGTAGGACTGTTCAGCACCTGAACGCACGTATCAAACAACACACTCCACTTCACATCCTTCCACCCAGTGCGCAATCTGAGAGGCCCAAACGCGGGAGGCCTAGGAAAAACCCATCACCTACACGGCAGGATAGTTCCCTGCCGCTGTCTGCCGCTCCCCCTCTGACATCTGTGTTGGACGGGCTTGAGCTTGGCAGCTCTTTGGAGGTGCGTGCGGAACCGCCATTGGTGCAGCCCTCGGGTGTGCCTAAGTCTGTGCCTCTTGGTGCTTTGCATGGGGCTGTGCCTCGAGTGGTGACAGCACCTCTGCCTCCCCCTGACTCTCCTCCTTCGAAGTATGTGTTGGTGGAGAGCACCCGCGGCGGTCGATTTGTCCCACCGGAACTAGAGCTGGATTCAACAAAAAGACCAACAACCATGGCTGCAACAACCACACCAGCTTCACATCCAACAACAACACCAGGTTCACATCCAACAACCACAACAACTAATCCACAAAACAAAGCAGCAAATGACAGACCACGGAGATCTACAGCAGATTACAACCGGACCTATGAATTCACGGTAAAAATACAAAGGAAACAATCGGAAAGGACGACGACTGACATGAAGGCAACGGCATTCACGGTTGGCGTGGGTGGTGAAGGTGAGACGCAGGACGATGCAAGTGAGGAGGAGAGTCGAACCTCTGTGGATGACGGAGCAGGTTCTGATTCGGACAGTGAGGGAGAAGGTGAGCTGAGTGAGGGTGAGAGTGTGTGTGAGGGTGTGCGCGTGAGTCGAGATTGTGTGCGTCCGTCTCGTAATAAGTCTTCAGTATACAATCATTTGGTTTCTAGTACTGACTGTTGTCGTACTTATTCTGATTCCTGTTTTTCTGTTTTGTGCCGTGCTCGTCATGGTTATCTTTTGCAGTTACAAGTTTTGGAAGCTGTTTGTCAGCGCATTCATAAGCCGAATTTGTGTGTCCAGAAAGATAGTGTTATTACCCTAAAATTGTTCAAATAATGTTCTTTTGTGTAGTGTGGCAACGTTGTTGCCACTTGTGCCTAAATGTGTTTTGTCACCTTCTTGTTTATTATTGTTATTATTATCATTCGTTCTCACTTTTTTGTTTTTGTTGCTGATACACACTTGTCACGCTTAGTTCTTACTTGTATACCCTTGTGTTCTGCACGCTTTTGTGAGAAATCGCACCTCGATATTCCAGTGCTGTCATTGTATCGTGTCACCCTACCTTGATTGCTATATTATTTCCTTTGTTCTCATTTTGTTCTTTAGTACAACGGTGATTCCTGAAGAGTGTTGTACGAAAACTTGTTCGAATCATCTTTTTTTCCATTGCCCTTTTTCTTCTTACATGTATTTTCCTTACCCTTTAGATTGTTTCTTGCATCGTCTCCATGGTCTGTCATTTGCTGCTTTGTTTTGTGGATTAGTTGTTGTTGTTGTTGGATGTGAACCTGGACAGACCACGGAGATCTACAGCAGATTACAACCGGACCTATGAATTCACGGTAAAAATACAAAGGAAACAATCGGAAAGGACGACGAATGACGTGAAGGCAACGGCATTCACGGTTGGCGTGGGTGGTAAAGAACCCTTCCTCTCCTCTCCTCCATGCGCTCTCACAGCCGACTCACTGCTACCCTCGGTAGCCATTACACACACCAACAGCCATACAAGGAAGGGTTGCAGGTAGATACTGAAATTCCTCCTGACAGCTGTTTCGCCTTCATAAGGCTCATCAGAGAAGGTGATATTGAATGGAATGATATCAGGTGGAGATGGTCAGATTTATAACTTACTTTTGCTGCACTGCACGCTTAGTACTCTACTCTACATGACTTTCTTTCACTTTGTTTGGTGGCTCGCCAAAATTCTTAAACTATGTAGTTTTGTTGTCAAAGATTTTGGGGACGGTTGGCGGTTTTCGTGCTCTGAGGATCAGCCTCAGCGGCACTCCTACAACATCCCTTAAGCAGTGACCAAACCTTTGTGTACCTTACGAGGTCGCTTGATGAGAATCTAGACCTAGCCCTGGTGGGATTCAAGGACCTAATTGATCTGGGCGAGCGGAAATCAGTAGACCAACCCTCAAGCCTTTCTCGCCCGGAACTCGTCAAAGAACTCCGGAAGATGGGCGTGGGAGTGCTGCCGCAGCCAGCAAGTCCAAACGGTACGTTGGAACAATTGTCTAGCCTTGTATCATGTGTTTCAACTTTGTCCAAGGAGATTGTTATGTCGAGGGAAGATAGAGACAACACAATGTTGGCCCTGAAATTGGAAATCCAAGAGCTGAGGCGTGAAGTAGTAGAGCTTCGTCAACAGAAGTCTTCCATCCCTGACCCCTTACCACACACCGTACCCACGTATACATCCCAACAAAACGTGGGTACGGGACCTCCAGCTGCGAAGTCCTACAGTAATACCGTACGCACCCATCACGCTGCAACACCACAAGGTACAAGTCCAAGTAGCACCGAGACCCAGCCTGCCCAACAAAGCCAAATGTGTGCCCCAGTGATACTTGTAGTTGTACAGTCCACACAGCCGACACACAATGCTGTGAAGCAGGGGTCACTGGCATATGTAGTACAGAGCCGGCACAGAACACGTGGAAAGAAGTGAACCATAGACGAAAAGGACGGCAGGACAAAATCACGGACAGCGCATCCAAAGCTCTGCGGGCTACTATAACCTCTCGGTCTTTGTGGTCCACTTCACAACAATAACACACACAGAAGTCTCTGCTGTGAGCACGGTGGCTCGGCAATGGCGAAGTAATACAATAATACAAACTGCACCAACGAAAAGCCACTGCGAAGTGACAGGAATGCGGTCGAGCACAACATTTTTGCGGACGCAAAAAGTTGTGGGGAAATCCCAAAATCGGTGCGATTTTGCATGAGCCCAAATGTTCAGGTTACCCACAAAGACACAAGCTTTCCAACTCTCTTTGGCCGTTGGAAAGCGTACCGTACGTGAAGGAATCACCTAACACGGAACCTGCTGATCCGTGCGTCCTGACAGGGGTGGTGCCCATCAACAAACTTGTGCTCTACGTAGGAAGCATCAACAGCGGTTGCAACGCTCACTCCATCAGAGACTGGTGCGAAGCGAGGGACGTGGTGGTATTAAATTGCTCCGTCATGGAGTCGAAATACCTTGGCACATCATATACCAGAGTCACTGTGGCTGCAGAACATGAAGAGCGTGTACTAGACAGAGCCTTCTGGCCCGAAGCCATCAGCCACTCAGTACGCAAGTGGCGTTTTGCGGACAGCCCCAAAGTGACGAAGCCAGCTTCCAATGCGTTACCTTTATCCCTCCTCTTCCACTTCAACTCCTGCGCCTCTCAACGCTCTTGCCCCACCTTTCTTCCCCCATCCTGAACATGCTGCTACTCACCGACTTACAATCTGTGTCCTTAATGCTCGCTCCATAGCAAACAAGTCTGGCGAACTCATTCAAATCTGTGAGGATCACACACCCAGCGTAGTATGCATCACAGAGACCTGGCTAACTCCCACACAAGCTTTCCACGTGCCACACTATGAATGCTTCCGTCGAGACCGACCTGTTTAGAAAATAGACAGAACCGTGACCCAAACGGAGGAGTTCTAATCTTAGTTCGTGAAGGTCTGTGTACTTCCATTGATCAGCTACCGGATTTTCAGCAACCGGGCTTGGAAGCGCTAGCACTTCGGCTTACACTCGCTGAACATAAGCTTGTCTCACCTTCTGACCTGCCAACAACCCACCTAACAGTAGCCTGTATCTACCGTGCTCCTTCCCCGTCGACGGATGACTTCTCGACTTTTCTCGACCGTCTCCAAATAGCCCTGCAATCAACTCAAAGGAAGCCCGAAGCCCTTGTGATATCAGGCGACTTCAACTGTAGGTATTCCGGCTGGTGCTCAACTGACCAAACGGATGCACAGGGTCTGAGTCTTGACAACCTCTTCTCATGCTATAATTTGACCCAATTGGTAACCTTTCCCACCCACCTCCGCTCGAATGGACTTGGCAGCTGTCTAGACCTTATCGCGAGCAACATCCCTAACCAACTTTTGCTTTGGTGTAGCCCTGACGTTGATTGCTTATTTATTTCTACCCTTCCTCTCTCCATACTTCTGTCCCCCCCCCCCCTCTCTCTCATTCCTTCTGTCGTCCACATGTATCAAAGGAGGCGAAATCGCCTGTTTGTGGTGCGACGTTAAATAAACTTCTACAACAACTACAACAACAACTCAACCACATTCAACACCTGGCTCCTCTTGGCGCATCAGACCATGCCGTCCTGCTGGCTGAGTTCTCCTCCTCAAAGTCTTCCCCCACAGCAGCCAGCACCTGTCGTAGCCCACCATCTACACAAAAATACAATGTCCTGAGTGCCACGGATAACATGTGGAAAGCCATGAATGTTTTTCTCCCAGATGTACCCTGGTCTCAGGTCCTTGCCTCCCACTGCATCGACACGGCTGTCTCCGCATTCACTGACATCCTTGAAGGTGCCTTGGACCTATATATAGGAAGATCCTCACCTCTTCGTCGGAAATCACGCCACAAACCCTGCCCCTGGATGACTCCATCACTGAAAGCAGCTATTAAAGTCAAGAGCGATCTCTACAGCATCTACCGGAAATACCCATCTCCTACAAATTTCAACAAATACAAACACCAACGTAACTATGTAAAATGCCTTTCCAGATCCTGCCATCGCTGCTACATCCGCAACCTCCGTGCCACGATATCTCCCACAAATCCTCGCCTCCCATCCCTCCCTGTGCTCATTCGTCAACTGCGAAATCCTACCAGCGCCCGGGTCATACCTTCGAAGATGGTGGGCCCCAATGGTCGAACAAGCACCTCTCCGGCATCCATTGGTAACTTATTGAACCGCCGCTTCGTCAGTGCTGGCTTACAGGTTGACCCCGATGCTCCTATTCCCACTATTTCCTCCCTACCTCCACCAGCAACTACATTGCACTCCCTGATCATCACCTCATCGACTGTTCACAAGTATATTGCAAGACTGCCTCTGAACAAATCCCCCGGAGCTGATAGGATCACCGATGAGATCCTCAGGAAACTGAGCTACTCAATTGCCCGCCCACTCTCCATTCTTTTTAACCTTTCCCTCTCCTCCGGCACATTCCCGTCACGATGGAAGTCAGCCACTGTCATTCCAGTGTACAAAAATAAAGGCGACAAGAACAACCCGTCTAATTACCGACCAATCTCCCTCCTGTCCTGCGTCTCCAAACTGCTAGAGAGAATAGTGTACGACCGCTTGTACGACCATATCTACCCTCTTCTTCACCCCGCACAATCTGGCTTCCGTCGTAAGGACAACACATCCCTGCAATTGTCCCGCATAATCCAAGACCTCTGCTCCTTTAAAGACCAGCGGCAGGTCTCCTGCATCTGTTTCTTCGACCTCTCCAAGGCCTTCGACACCGTGTGGCACAAGGGCCTGATCTCCAAACTTCGTGCCCATGGTGTCTCCGGCTCCCTACTCGCCTGGATAACTAGCTACCTCTTGGACCGAAATCAGTGCGTCACAGTAGATGGAACCTTATCTGACCCCGAGTCTGTGACATCCGGAGTGCCCCAGGGCTCCATTTTAGGTCCCCTGCTCTTCCTCACATACGTTAATGACCTCCCCTATTCAATTCCCAATATTTCTTTGTTTGCAGATGATACCACTGTCCTTGCTTCCTCCCCATCTCACGCCACCCTGTACCCCAAAGTTCAGACCTGTATCAACGACATTGTTCACTGGATGAGCACTTGGTACCTTAAGCCAAATGTGACCAAAACCGAGCTCCTCCTTTTTCCCCCTCCCACAGATCCAGTGCCCATCTTCCACTTTCCCGATGATCCCGGTCACCCTATCTCTGCAGCGCCCCACCATAAACACCTTGGCATTGTCATAGATTCCGCCCTCTCCTGGTCTCACCATCCTGATCATGTGTCGTCCAAAGTATGCCGATCTGTCGGCATAATGTCAAGTCACTTGTCCCATTTGCCCCAAAATTGCCGGATTAATTTTTATAAATCATACATTCTTCCCCTCTTCACGTACGGCTTCCCTGCCTGGTCCACCATTAACAAAACCCACATAGGTAAATTAGAAGTTCTCCATCGCCGTATACTGCGCATCATATTTCGTACTGATCGTTACATCTCAAATCTAGACTTGTATGCTGCTGCGTCCACTACCGCTCTGCAACATTACCTTGATGCTTCCAAGTTCACCCTGGCACATTCAATTTTTCTTGACCAGCACCCTGCTCATTTACAGTCCCTTAATTGGTTCAATTCAGGTGGCACCACCCGAAGCTGCGTTCGTCTCCCCCTAGCTAGGTCTACCCTATTCGTAAATTCCCCTTTCTTTTCCTCCTACTCCACGTGGCTCCAACTGCCTCCCAGTGTTAGACAAGCTCCAGATATGCCCAAATTCCGTACCCTCGTCAGACAGCACTTCAGTATCTCCCAGTAAACAAAGTCACAGTCACCACTTCCGCTGCATAGCTCGCTGAGCATCCCATTGCTTTGTAAGTTGCTAATCCCTTCCCACTTTGTGTACGTGCTCTTCATTTTCTTTTTTTCCCTTCTTCCGTGGTTGGTCTCACCCTCTCCTCAATTCAATTGGCTGTCTTGACATGCCACGAGGTGCAGAAATAAATAAATAAATAAAAATCACCTAGCCGTTAGAAAATTAATGTTAGCAGCTTGTGATTGGATTTCTCACCTGCCATTTTCTTGGAACCCCTGGCACTGTGTTGCTGGAGAGGTTAGCAGCTTGTGATTGGATTTCTCACCTGCCATTTTCTTAGAACCCCTGGCACTGTGTTGCTGGAGAATTGTAACTTCTCATTCTCACACTTTGCCCGTAATCTTGCGCCCATGTTTTGTAGTATAAATCTGACCATCTCCACCTGATATCATCCTATTCAATATCACCTTCTCTGATGAGCCTTATGAAGGCAAAACAGCTGTCAAGAGGAATTTCAGTATCTACCTGCAACCCTTCCTTGTATGGCTGTTGGTGTATGTAATGGCTACCGAGGGTAGCAGTGAATATGCGACCTGTTCATATTACTATTGTTAATCAATAAGACAAGCTGAATCGACATTTGCCCTTCCTTCTTTTATTCTTTCTCTTGCTTGTTCATTTTTCATTTGCAAGTTTATTGTTAGCACACACATTCATGATTGCTCTCGCTTTTATTGTTAAGCCATGGCTGGCAACCGCCCCCTCCTCATCTCTATATAATTATATTGGCAGTGATTCATCTTTAGCCACCGGAAGGTGTAATAATAAAATATTAACCCACATGCATGCACGCAAACACACAATAAAACTTAAAACAAACAAAACATGAATATGCACATTTATCCAGACACGCTCTCACGCACACACATGCGCATGTGCGTGCAAAACGTACAAAACGTGGACACATGTACGTAGTAATTGGTTCTCTGAAACACGGAATAACCGGAACTCATTCAGTCTCCCACTCGCTGCCTCCACCCTATTCACTAGATCCCCGATCTTTGCTGGCTATGTGTTTTGGGCAACATTACCAACGCAGGCCAAGACCAGCACGTCGATGGATATTTTGTTGCTAAATCTCTGCTCAATTACATGTATTATTGTTACTAGTGCTCACAGAGTTTGCAAAGACTGATCCCCAGTCTGCCCTCGCCGCGTTTGCACACGGTCTGCGTCATAGGTGGACGTATGCTATGCGAATCACACCTGATGACATTGCTGACTTTGAAGCTCTGGAGTGTGTCATCGCCCAGGAGTTCATCCCAGCTGTTACAGGCGTTGCTCCTCCATCTCCCCCACTGCGCCAGCTGCTGTCGCTGCCCCCTCGCCTTGGAGGTCTTGGTTTGCTGTCCCCCCAGCCCCGTCTATCGCTCCACTCCAGCACGCCACATCAGTAGCAGTCACCAGTGAGCTCCAGGCCAACATCATGCGCCAGTCCCTACTGCTGGCCACTGACGAGGACACCGTGCGCAATGCTAAGCTCCAGGGCCGTGCCAAACTCCGTACCCTGTGGTCCGACACTACTGCCACCATCAGTGCAGACCTCAGCGACCATGAGCAGCGCTCCTTGGAGGCTAGTTGCGACCGCGGTGCCAGCTCGTGGCTATCGTGCCTGCCCATCGCTGCACACGGCTTCAGCCTCGACAGGAGGTCATTCCAGGATGCTCTTGCTGCACGCTACGGGTGGCCTGTTCTTGGTAACCCTGACACCTGCTTATATGGTGTGCCTTTCACCACCGACCATGCCATGATATGCAGACGTGGCGGCTTCCCCATCATCCGCCACAACCATGTCCGGGACTACATTGCCGGCCTTCTTGGCAGAGTGTGCAATGCCGTGGAGACGCAGCCTGTTCTTCAACCCCTTGCTGGTGAAGCTCTTCCAAGGGCCGCCAACACTGACCCTCAGGCCAGACTGGACGTCAAGGGGAGGGGCCTCTGGTCCATGCAAGAGGATGCATTTTTTGACATAAGGGTTTTCTATCCCTGCGCGTCCTCTTACATGACTAAGTCCCTCTCTGCGACCTACAGATGGCATGAGGAGCAGAAGAAAGCGGCTTATGGTGAGCGGATCCTGCGGGTGGAGAGGGGCAGCTTCTCTCCATTGGTGTTCTCCTCTGTCGGGGGAGCTGGCGGTGAGGCCCGGAATGTGTTGAAACGTCTCGCCATTCGCCTGGCAGCAGCAACCGGAGACTCGTACAGCGTCCTCATGGGACGGATCCGCTGTGAGCTTGGCTTCACTCTAGTTCATGACTCCGTCATGATGTTGCGTGGTAGTCGGAGGAAGGTGAATTTCATCACCCCAGCGATGTCCTGAAGCATGAGTCGCTCATGCCAGTTTGACTCGGTTCAATTTGTCTTTTGTGTCTGTGCATGATGATATCACAGGTTTGTTTGCCAGTTTTGGTTCTGTTGCCGTTTATCCTCCGTCTTTGCTTTTTGTTTTGCTGTTTCCTTTCTCTTCTTCCTCTTTGCTCACGTTGATGCCATTTTGTTGTGAGTCCGCATGCTTTGACTCGAACTCGCAAGGTTGATTATTATCTCTTGCACCTTTTACTGGTTTAGGACTTGTGCCCAGTCCTGAAGTTATTGCTCATTGTTTGTGTTTTTGTTTTTAATTGTTTTGCATTTACATTTACATGTATTTAGAACACATGCTCAATTCATGTGCAAGGTTGATTGCTATCCCTTGCACGTATCAGGGCCTGTGCCCTTTCCTGTTTTATTTCATCTCACATATTAATAAAAAATAAAAAATAATAAATTTCACGGTTCGCGTGAGAAGCCGAGTTTTCCGTTTCGAAGCCGAGTTTTCCGCATCCGCCGTGGGAACGCCAGCACCCTCTAGGATCAAGGCGCAGATGCAGCTCCTAAACGGTGGGAGGTGAGTAGATCAGACCCACCACCAAGTGGTCAAAGACCGAAATCCCATTAGCTGCATCCATGTTACCCTCGTGCCAGGCCACGAGTTCCCAATTAACTGTGGGTCGCAGCACGGCTGGAAAAATTCCTTCCGCTTCCAAGCAGGACTTGAACCTGGTACCCTCCGTTTCTCAATCATGGTCTTAGACCATCCCACTATGCCTGCGTCTCACATAATAGTACATAATAAACCAGTTTGAAGATGAAAAAAAAAAAAAAATTATTATTGAACAAAATGAGAACAAAGGAAATAATATAGCAATCAAGGTAGGGTGACACGATACAATGACAGCACTGGAATATCGAGGTGCGAATTCTCACAAAAGTGTGCAGAAAACAAGGGTATACAAGTAAGAACTAAGCGTGACAAGTGTGTATCACGCTTAGTTCTTACTTGTATACCCTTGTTTTCTGCACACTTTTGTGAGAATTCGCACCTCGATATTCCAGTGCTGTCATTGTATCGTGTCACCCTACCTTGATTGCTATAAAATTATTATTAAAACAATAGAAGGACAGAGGAAGTGTTTTTACTCAGAGTTTCACGCACTAAGCGATCATCAGAAAACAGTTTTCTGATGATCGCTTAGTGCGTGAAACTCTGAGTAAAAACACTTCCTCTGTCCTTCTATTGTTTGAACCAGCTCTACCACTCGGTATTGAGCACTCTCTTGGACAGCCTGGAACCTCTCTGTTTTAAAATTATTATTATTATTATTTTTCTTATTTTGTTTGGGATTTCCCAACAGGCAATGTTGCCTTTTTACTGGGAACCCTAAATGAGACTTTATGTGAGCGCGAAACAAAGCAGGCGACTCGGCCAGGCGACAAGATGGAGGCAGCGCATTCCACCTGTCGGCACCAAGATACGCAATGGAATGGAAACCATACCGAGAGTGGCAGGCAGGCAAGACAAGAGCAGCTGTAGCTTGGCCCCGGGTTGTGGCAGCAGAATGTGGGCCAGTGCAGCGGGGAGTGAATAGGAGGCTGAGAAGTGGGCTATATAAACCATGCAGACAGCGAAAAACAAAGACGTATTGCTTGAAATTTAAGCGTTGCTCTAGTATGTAGATCTTGGTGTAAGCGTACAGTGTCTCAGTGGGAGTTCTGCGGTCAAGGGCAAATATTCTTTTAAGACTAGTGCGGCTGGCTGTGATCAGCTGGTTGTATGAACGGTGAGATAGACAGTTAATGTAGGCAGAGCTAGCATACTCAAGGGTGGATTGAATAATGGATAGATAGAAAAGAGGACGCGCTGTGGTTCAGGTTCTGCCTGGCATGCTTGTAGGCTCCGACCTTCTGCTTGACGGCAATGCAAACTCGCTCTACTTGAATAGGTTTCATGTATTTGCATGACATCCTGCTGGTTTGTCTCCTCCTTTGCCTTCTTTGCCTTTCATTTGTATTCTTTTATCTGTTTTACTGCTGTGGTTGGCTTTCACGCTTGTCTCAGTTTACTGGCCGTCATCATGATGCGCCATGAGATAATGATAATTATAAATACAAATACAAAAAAATACAAAATGTAGAGAAGAAATCAGGAAATAATACATGAGTAAAATAAACATTTTCAAACGCAAACAAAATGCTAAGGCGAAATGCTTAGAGGACGGTGTACTGGTGTGCATTAGTTTCCACCGAGTCTTGAGATGTTGTAATAATAAATATAATATAAATATAAATTATACTGTGTAGAGCCTGACTGGTCAGTGCTGTATCGCTGTCTCCGCAATGGATCAGCAAGCATCCGAATCAAGCAGAGAGCTTCCATGACTGCCACCCCTGCGAGTGAACTGTATCGTTCCGTGGAGCCTGTGGGTGAGTCGGGGAACCGAATATTGTCATACTTGAGACAAACCCCAGGCCAGGTTTCTGTGGCCACATTATAATAATTATCTCCATTGTTTCCTTTTTAAAAAACGAGTTACTTTTCCGATTGTGTTCACTTCCGAGAATATACACGTACGCTGGCAGGCTCGTGCAAATGAAGGGGATGCCTGCTCACAGGCAAGACTAGCCTGGGATTGAGAGTGCAGTGAGAGGCTGGGGTGCGGGCCTGGGTCAGTGTATTGACATGATTTGGACGATGACCGGATGTATTTCCTGGCATCGTACCTGACTACAGACCACATAGATGTACATGTGCACGTACACATACCGGTAGTCATTACAGAGAACAGCATCCTGCTGTAGGCCACGTGTATCTCCATGGCTTCCGTCCTTTGCCGGCAGGCATTCACATACATCAACTTGTACATGTAGTGTAAAGTAACTAATATACTAATAGTAATAGAGTGGCAGGCAGCAGTCTGTTGTCTAGATCATTGCCATTGCAGTATTGTTTGCATACCTTTTTACATAACGGCATACGCGGCCGGGCAATCAGGGGAAGACAGGACATCTCAAAATGAGTCAAATGGATTGTTATTCAGACTACATTGTATACAGCTAGCGGTGCAGTCAGGATGGCGTATGGCTCAAATGGAGCTCTGCTTTGTTTATGCTCACAAACCCTCGTAGCTGTACTGATGTCGGTGATGAGGCCTTTAGTTTATGGCTGAATCAGCTTGCTGTCTACAGCATTGGGTAGACTATGTACATAAATGTAAAGTATGCAATGCCATGTACAGCGGGGCAGAGTCATGCAGCCTCATGGCCATGCAGTCCGGTCAGCTGAAATAAAGTGTTCACAGTGTCGGATTTTAGAGCCCTAGAGTTAAAGGCAATGGATGCCACGCACAGGAGACGACCTTATTCCTGCTATAACTGAGACTGTCTTCTGTCATGGAATTATTTTAAATAATTTTAAATTCTCAGACAGCGGAACTTGCCATGTACATGTACATGGCAAGTTCCGCTATTGAAATAATTGCTCAATATACATGTATACCGCGCTTGTACTTCCCTTATTTGATGGGAGCAGGTGACCAGGCTTGCTCACTCTCCCACACCGTGGTCGACGCACAGCTGGGAAGAGCTGTTTCGGACACCGTCAACATACCATATCAGTATGTCTAGACTAACAAGACAGGCATAAACTGCCAATACACCTTCTGCTCGACACTTAGTCCAGGCTAGAACAAGCCAGAAAGACTTCTGACATGCGCTTGGGAAAGTCAGTTTGAACCTACAGTATGATACAGTACAAACCATAAAACACATACCTTGTACCTTGTAAATATTAATTACCTTGTGCAGGTACAGTGTCATGTTTTACGTTTTACGTTTTACGTGGAATTTCTTGGAGCTTGCCAAATTCCAATGTGATGTACTGAATTTGAACTCGGATGGTGAGCCAATATAGTTATGATGAAGAAAGGAAAAGGACAAATGTTACGAGTTATGACAAACTGTCCACCAACTCGCACTCGCTGACTGTATAAGATCTGGTTACGTTGGTGAACAGTTTGTCACAACTCGTAACATTTTGACCTTTTCCTTTCTTCATGATGTACTGAAATAATTTGTTTACATGGTTTCCCTATTTTTTCACATCCATAGACTTCAGATCGTAAAAGAGCCCGTTAACACCGAAAGAAAATAAAAAGTACAATGGCACGTAGGCTGCAGTGTAGCACACAATCATACTTCAATACACCATTGAGTACCGGTATGAGTATAATTTTGCTACTGATCTTTTAGTAGTTGAGAAGCCCATGTGGGGTAGTGCCTCTGCTGTTCGTGTTAGGCAGAGCTCATTTTAACTTGCCATTTTGAGCACTCTTCCAAGGTTGCCATCGGGTTCGGCCTCATTTTCTTTGTGCTGTGCTGATGAGCCCAGAAAGAACGAAACAGTTCAGTCCGCAAGTTGAAGACAATCATACAGCATTACTGGCCGGGATCACTATTAGTATTATACTTATGTACAATGTCATGTCATGTACATGTACAATGTAGGTATGCCACTGTATGGCTCTGTAGACTGTAGTCTACACAATGTACATGTACCGGTCATGTATACGTACAATACAGTCATGTACATGTTCATGACCGGTACATTGTGTGAATGTGCACGTGAAACACATGGTTGTGAGCTGTCTGCAACTAACTACTTGAGCAGTTTAGCAGTGATTCCGGAGGAACCTAGGCATTGGGATTCACATGAAAACAACCCGAGACACATCATACCAACACATACATTATAATATACAGTAGTTCCTTCTGGTTTAGGACAAAGATGTACTCAGTCAATTCCCAGCTGGTAGTGGTAGCCCGTCAAACAAACGGCGCAAACACCATAGTGATAATTATTATGATGTCAACTATAGCGTATACTATAGGATCACCCTGCAAGGTACAGACATACATTGTATTAGTAAAGTAATTGGATACAAGTAGGCATCTGTGTCGGTGTCATCGGTGGTAGGCAATTTTATTAGGTAACGATTTCTTGCCAAGGTTTTGTGTTCCAATCTTTCATTTCAAGTAAGTGTTCTCTTTATTTCCGAATTTGGGATGTCTTTTTTGTTTTGGTTCTCACTTCATGGTTTCACACTATTGGCGTTATGAATACGGTACATGTACACCGATTTCTCAAGCACCAGTAGGCATCGGCGGCTAATGCTCGTCTATTTTACTGATAATGCTCTTAGCACTGCTCGGTATGTCAGTAAAATAATAATGCTAGTTTGAATGCTCGTTCCGCTCTTTAAATCCAAAGTGACAATTGTGGGTAAAAAGATGGGAAAGAACGTCATAAATTTCAAAATTGGCTGCAGCATATGACAGTCCGGCAAATAGAAAATTACTTGCAAGCATTACTTTTGGGTTTCAATAATCTCTTCATTGACCGTGAATGCACATGTGTGGGGTAAACAAAATCAAGACTATTGCCATCGTGTTCTGCCTCTCGTTGTGCATTATAGACCTCAGTTGTAAGCTCACAGCTCCCTACTCAGTTTCCCATGATTGTGCTACAGCATTAGCTTCACTTTGATACGACCGTCCAATGTACACTGCTGGCAGTATGACATCGCCGACTGGAGGAGAAGAATACTCGTTCAGGAGCTTCAGATGAGGGTGGGGTGGTGAGCACAATCTTCACAGCCTTCTGCCAATTGACAAGGTTATCTTGATCTTTCCACCGTGCCACAAGATCAACATTATCGGAAGCATCAACTGCAGCAACCTTGTAGGCGGCTTGGGGAGGCTTGTTTCGCCTATCTGTTCACTATCCCTCTCCTGGTACTGCTTTCATGAGACGGATCAAGTCGATTGATGGATCTTAGCTTTCACCTTCTGCTGCTTGCTGCGGCAATGTCGCTCCGAAGCATTATAGCGATATATAATCATGCCTTTTTACCATCACTATAGGTCACTGGTGACACACTTTACAAAACAACTTTCCAGTAGAGATGGTCAGAAACTCTGAGGGAACTCCTTAACTCTAGCGGCAGGCTGATATGCACAATCTTCGTAGATTGTCCTTGACTCACTCTAAAGCCTCTTGTCCTGGTTTGAATTGGCTTTCAGGTCCGCTCAAATAATCTTGAATCCCGATATTCAAGCTCCTTTCGGTTTTGGCAAATTTTCTTGTTCCGTTTCATCCGACTTTTCTGATTCTGACACATATTCAACCATTCCATAATATTATGACTTATCATCATCAGCACTATCCCCGCCATCCATACCTGGCTACTCCCGCTAAATCACGGACACAAACATAAATGGAAGGAAGATCGACTAAAGTGACTAATTATTATCACCTTCTCTGGAAATGAGGAACATAGACATATCGGCGGTGAAGCTTGCAGCTTCACTTGGACTGAAACCTAAAACCCTAGAAGGTAGTGTAGCTACTGAAACGCAGCTGACCACCCGAACCACGTGGCTTGCAACATGTAGCATTTTGGCGCAACAACACCGTTCATTGTTGCGAGATTTTCGCCTGAATGGATAAGCATGTATTGTTGAACTTTGCCAGGGAGGGGGGGGGGGGGGGGTCTATGGGTACATAAATATAATAGAGTGTAGCAGCGCTGAATCGCTACACTGTAGCTGGGAATAAATGGGGACAATGATTCAGATGACCTGGAGACACCACGCCTCAATCACAGCCGGCTGCAGACTGCGCGTGTGACCTGCAATCTGGAAACAGAGCGTCTCTGTAAGTTTGTATCCCCTGGTGATGTTTGTGCCTGGCCCTGAGAGCACCCAAGTGGTGCTCTTCATGCACAATCTTCCTCAGCCTACTCAGCTCAACTGATGAGGGCCCCCGAAACATTGTGTTTTGAGCAGGGAGTGGTGCTTTCTTGCAGGTTTGCCAAAACACATCCTTTATTGCTGAACCACAAATAATTGTGATACAGATTGTAAACTATTCGAGGTAGAAGAGAAAGTCATTAAAATATAATAAAAAGGAAAAGAAAAAGGTTATTGTACCATGCCCAGACGGCTATTATTAAGTTATGTACCAATTGTAGTACATGACGTAGTAGTCACGCACCTACAAAATACTTTGCAGGATAATATTTAAATTGCCTAGCATGCCTACAAATCCGCAGAGCATGCCATATTATGTAGGCCAACATATGAATAACGAAGGCGGTTACATGGACCAAAAGGCGACATCGGTCGAGAAAAGATGGGCCTGTTCTCCTTCCGCAAGTAGGACGCTCTGCAACCACGGAGGCACGTGATTGACCACCTCAGCAAAACAAATGCAATTTTGCAGCGTAGCTGTGCCCTCACAACAGCGTACTGGAGGTCACTATGCTTGTTAACCACCAGCTGAACAATGTTCTTCAATGCTCGAGAGCACTCCGTGCCACATATGCCCTTTGTCGAAAATACGAGCGGAGTGAATGACCCCCCTCGACATCGACAACACGCTGAAGATAGGCCCGTTCTTCTGATGTTCATTCGGGAAATCTGTGCAAGGACTTCCTGTCGCGACAGCAAAGACGCCGAGGGGTGAGTAACCCTCACATCAAAGAATGCATCTTGCTGTGGCGACCAAAGCCCCTTGCACGGATATCCAATCGAGCCTCGGCAGCACGATTAGCGGTAGCGCCGTGAAGTTATTCACCATCCAACGGCAACAGCGGTGGCTCTGTTTGAACATCCGGGATGGCAGAAGTCATTCACCTCCACCAGCACATCACGAAGCTCATTGTGTCGCAGACTTGGGTAGCCCCCTGTAGGGCATGTCAATGCATGGTCGACAGACATGTCTCTACACACACGCAAGTTGGTGGGAGGCCGTCAATAACCCAGCCATAGCGCAGGGCGAGACCATCCCGGAAACATGCTTTATTTAGCGCAAAGCCGTTCACAGCCAGAGGCTCAGCCGTTAGCCAACTGGAAACGCCAGCATCAGCAGCAATCTCCATCAGCCGCTGACATGGGCTGAGCTCAGGACGCAAAGCAGCTGAGCCTCCGTAGCCGCAGTAGCCATTCTCCGACGTTCGGCATTTTGCAACGCCATTACCTCTGCCTGCAAATCAGCCGGAGCAATGTCAGCATCAGGGCGACGAAGCAAGTCAATCCACCTGGCCGTGCCGAGGCCATACTGGAGGTCCACTGAGGCACTGCATGAGGCCCAATGGCAGGAATTGAGAGACCACCGGACTTGACCAGGCAAGCCGATGAGACTCCGCTCAACGGTGGAACATTGTTCTTCTGACCAGTAATTGCTGGTATCAAATTGTTGTCATCACATTATCGAGCCTGCCGAAGCATCCGGCTCCGGCAAGCCATGCGAGCACATATTGTAGCGCCAACGCGACCTCAATCCCACGGGAGAAGACAGAAAAAGCAGCATGTGGCTGGGTTTTCGCCAGAGTGGAGAGAGTACAGACCTCCTGCACCATACGGAAAACATGTTGTTGTTGTAGAAGTTATATTTTACGTCACACCACACAACAGGCGATTTCCGCCTCCTTGATACATGTGAGACGACAGAAGGAATGAGAGAGGGGGGGGGGACAGAAGTATGGAGAGAGGAAGGGTAGAAATATATATGAAATCAACCTCAGGGCTACACCAAAGCAAAAACGGAATGGGAACTACTAATACAAAATAGCTTCATACATATATTGCAAAAACACGTTTACTATTCTTCAGTCCGCTATACCACAGAACACACACTAGGCCGAAAAGCATTTAAACGGAGCCATGATGCGCTTTTAGCAGGGCACAGAACTGAAGGTGGCTGGGCTCGGAACGGAGATCAGGCGGGAGCTGGTTCCACAGGACTGCGCCGATGAACTGCATGGTCGCTCGACCCCGCAGGACCGGGCCAAAATGGTACTCGAACAAGGGATGTGCTGCTCCCCGAGTGCGGTCACCAGTAACTCTCACGAAGAAGCTGGTGAAGAGGGAGCTAGCTCGGGAGAACAGACAACGACGGACAAAGATGAGGAGCTTGATGTTAAACATGTCCTCCAGGGTGGTGAGGCGGAGCTGTTCAAAGATCGGGCTCGTGCGCGACCACGGTGGCAGACCGAAGAAGCGCGGATAGCGCACTTCGTTAGACGTGTGAGGGGCTCCATGTTGCCAATTTGAAGTGACGGATAAAAGGCGTGGAAGCGTACGACAACCTACCCTGGATCATCGACCTGTAAAACAGGATCTTTGACGCCAGGGTGAGGCTTCGGCGGCTCCGCCACAGCGCACCTACTGACTTCCGCACCTGCTGGATTGTGTGATTGACGTGAGGCTCCCAGGAGAGCTGCCCATCTACCATTACGCCCAGGTACCGCGCTTGTTCCACAACTGCAAGGGCTGCATTCCCACAGCGAATTCGAATGTTATCTGTGTCAGGGGCAGGGCCTCTTGGGGTAACAACAGAGCTTGCGTTTTCTTTTGGTTCAGCATAGTCCGCGGTCCTCCAACCACTGCGACAGGCCAGTGATGGCTGTGCTTAGAGAAGAGCACACTTGTTCGCAACTGCCCGCGGCTTCAAATGCAATGTCGTCTGCAAATTCCTGGTTTGTGACCTGCTGGGGCAAGCAGCATCGAAGGTTACGGATGTATAGTGTGAACAGGATGGGGCCGAGGACGGATCCTTACGGCACCCCTCGACTGCATGCGAGTATTCCGAGCAATTTCCGCCCACAACTACGCGTTGAAGCCGCTCACTCAGGTAACTAGTGAACCATAGCTGGACAGTACCGCCGACCCCAATGTTGGATAGCTCCTGTGCCAAGATGGTGTGTTTGACACAGAACAACATGACGACACAGCTCTCCTGTACGAATTCCGTCTCACCAATGGCCCCACCAAGATAGCGAACACCATTGGTCAGCACACGTATACCCGTAGGGTCGAACAGCTCTTGGGCTTCAGACTCCAGGGTGGGTTTCACCAGCAGAACTGTCTTAGCTGCATTAGGGTAATAGTCATACTTCGGGCCAATCTCCTCGATGGATTTCCAAAAACGAATGCACGGCCGCCAATCTACCACCAGACTCGCCATCATCCGCGTACCAGCATTGGTTCACATCAGGGTGCTACTCACGGAGTTTATAAATCATAGGAGCCACCGCAAGAGCTAACATGGCCATGGCCAGAGGGTCTCTCTGAAAAGTTCCCTCGCGCGAGTACAATACTACGCCACCAGGAGAAATAGTGGAATATCCGCACCATAATTATGTATTACGACAGTTTTTTTCCATCGGTGGACACACACGTGCGATATTATGCAAGGCGGCCTTCCTGTTGATTGCGTTAAAGGCATTAGATGCATCGATGAGTAAGATTGCACCAGTGTCTTCGGGCGAGATATCGTTCCTGGACGCACGGGCACGCACAGCCGCCTCACAAGCCGCCGGCACACCAACACACAGCTGATGAGGGATCACGGCTGTCGCAATATCAGACGATATACACTGCAACACAGCCTTAGCGATGATCCGGCGAGCGACTTCCCCCACCGCAATCGGGCGCACACCTGGTCTCTTGCCCAATGCCACGAGCCGTGCCGCAACAAAAGCCGATAGAGAAGCAGGGTCTACATCCGTCGTGCGTATTCTCTTGGCAGCAGCAGCAAGAGCGGCAGCCAAATTTGAAGAAGCACCTTTAAAGGCCGAGAGCATACGCTGCCAGGCCTGCACGTCTAGGCCAGACGGACCACCGGATCCCTTCATACTGCCAGCCACCCAGTTAATGCCTGCTGCTGATACACCTTCAAATACTATGTCATTGACCGGTGCTGCATCATTCTCCAACAAAACGGTTTCAGGTGGCTCCACAGGAGTCGGGTACTTATCGCGAAGTACATCCAGAACCGTTTGCACCAGTGGAGGGTACTGCGATTGCATTTGGCGTAAGAGGTCCACCACCACCACCCTGGGATAAACCCGCCATGGCACGATGTAAGTTGCCACGGTGAACGAGATTCGCAAGCACTGACTGTATCCGACATAACATCGGAGTCGCTAGCTGCATGGCTACAAATCGGAATATGAGCCTGTATACATAGCTGAACAAATTGTTTACCAACTGAGCCAGAAGGCACCATGAACAGATTCCGTCTCCAGGTGACCACCTGCTGATATGACTGGTGCATCTGCCGAGTGCCTTGAAGGTTCGATGGACTTCCTCGTTTGCTCTGGATGGCAGTCGACACACTAGTCGTGAGTCTTCAAGTGACACAAGTCGGCGGAATATCGCGAGCTCTAGTGCATTCTGCTTGTCAGATTGCTGGGGAGAGCCCTGCACCGCCACCTTGCGTGAAGTGCATGATCACGGGTCGACCCCCCAGAGCATGGCAAACCACACGTAGTGGTAGGTCTACAAGACATCCCTATTTTTAGAGATGTACTACTACTACTACTACTACTACTACTACTACTAGTACATGATCTGATTGTACTTGTCTGCCAAGTGACAGCATTCATGATTTTCATGTCATCCGTCACACTGAGGAGGAGTGAGGTGCGACCTGGCACTACTGTACTTGGCGTACGGTGCTCACGCTTCACTGAGCACTAAAGTCCTGGTTTACTAACGAGTGGAAGTACTTCTGCCAAGTGGTCGACACGGCCGGCCAGGAGAGCACACAATCATGTCCTGGTGCAGCCTTCACTCGGAAACACAAAGAGAATTAGAAACGTAGATCTACTGTTCTTTCCAGTTGTCGACACGGATAAGTTACGCCAGCCGGCAGCAGCAGGAGCAGCAGCATAGAAGAGGTACAATCATGCAGAAAACTCTTTGTTTGTAGTTACATGATTGTATTAGCATAGGCGAGTATTAACTACAATGAATGTCATTGTAGTACAGTGTAGTTCAGATGTCTGTCAGTTGATCACGGAGAGTGTCATGTGGAAAGTCTAGCTATCGGTAATGCTGTAGTGGTGTTATGGCGTAGACTAATGACTAATGTAAGCCTGCAATCACCGTACATGACTGTCATTGACTATTTCTCAAAATAATAATATTAAGGAGACAACACAAGTAACAACTGCAAGCAGCTGCTTAATAATGATTCTACTATTAACACGACTGCAACAGAGCCACACTAAACAGTAACCGGCCGCACATGAACGCCTTGTACTAGTTATAGTAAGTTACTAGTTAGGTACTAGTGTACGCAGCGTGGTAACCAGCAGCCGGTTACTAACTAACTTACTTCTTTATCTACAAACGAACACGGGGTCTACCATGTAGATCTACCAGTGCTACTCACTCAGTAATAGATCTATCTACAGACTACAGACTCATTGTAGCACCATAAGAAACACGAGTGAAACACTCGAACCCGGCGACCGGTAATATTCAGTTAGGATTCCCCCAACAACACAGCACACGTGTGCCCGGGTGGTACCCAACAACACACTGTCGTGTATGTGATCCCTCCATGGCCCGCGTAAAAGCGGCTAAAATAAGTAAAAATTAACTTACGCTCTACCGTGTCGCTGCTTCAGAGACAGAGGTCACAGGAGCACGGAAATGTCCTGAGCAGCACACTTACCTAAACTGTTCTGTGGTACTACTACTACTACTAGTTGTAGAGTCGTACAACTCAGTCATAGATGCTAGCTAGCTACCGCGTTGGCCTACGCGATAAACTGGCCCTCACACGGTACAGCGTTGGTTACTACTGTCAGTACTGACATACTGCACTGGCGCTGCTCCGGGCTAGCTGGCTTGCGATCTGATCTACAGTCAGACGTAACCGTAACGTCCTGTAGGCGGTAGCGATGTACAAACACTGACACGGAGGATTGAAGGAACCGCATATGCGCGTCACAGATTGCTCCTGATGTGTTGACCATGTTGACGACTCACAAGCAGCTGTGGCCAGTAGATCTATGATCTACTCCAGAACTGAATGCAGTCTAGGCCACAACTGCCACTGGCACCAGGTCTACACCAGTACACGTAAAGTCTACACAGGCTAGGCTACTGTTCTGTTGAATGCGTGACTGCATGCAACACTGAGACTGAGACTGAGACTGAGCGGGGCGAACAACACGCAACTCTCAAACAGTGGACTGCAAGTTAGTTTGTACTGTCATGATGTAGACCACGTTCAGACACAACAAAAATTAATGTTCCACTTCGTGTGGATTGTTTGGCAGGACGAGTGAGCATTTTTCTCATCCTGAACGATAGAGAGTACAGTCTCTACAGAGTAGTCTAGAGGAGAAGGCCTGACACTGACAGGGCCAAGACCAATAACTAGAGAGACAGGTATTTGGTCACCCTTTGAGTAAAATCTGATCCGGCAAAACTTTTTCTTTTCCGAACCACGGAGGTGGTTGTCGCCTACAGTAGGGGCTATGTAGTGCAAGAGTCAGTGTATCGTATCAGGTAGTTTGGGATCCGTCCACCAAATCGAACATTTTCTAGTCCATTTACTCATAGGCAGCCTTGCTGTGAGCTAGAACTAGAGCCATTTCAGGCTACGAAGTATTGGTGGTGAAGTGGAAAAGTCAGAATGCTAAGTGTGACAAGTGGCCAGCAACGATGGCGTTTCGACACGTCGGCAAAAGTTCTGATTCAGCTGCTGTTGTTCGTGTTATATGCTGGGACGTGTACGGCCACGAATGGTAAGAAAATATCTGGTATTAAAGGGGAAGCCGAAAATCAAATTTTCATCAGTTTTGTATAAATTTTGTATTAATTTTTTATGGATTCTCCACAGGCCTTATAATAGCCTAAATCGAGGGAGTCTCCGCAGTTCGGGGTGCTGAGTCGAATGGTCTTGGTCCGAGGAAGCTGAGACGCGCCCTTCCTTCTTTGTTCCAATCGAACTCGCCACTCCCACTGAAACTGGCTGACTGCGCCCTACTACAGTGCTGGCAACTGAAATCCGAACCCCGGGCGTTGCGCTAGCCGCGTTAGCGATTTGTACGAGACGCTAGGGGGTCGGATTTCAGTTGCCAGCACTGTAGATGGGGATTTGTATGCAAAATGTCACTAAAAGCGGTCATTTCGTTCTTACGAAAGAACGGATGGCCGCGATTGGCCCATATGTTGAAGTCTTTTGCAAGCTGAGTCGACTGGTTTTGGTCTGAGAAGGCTATGATGCAGCGTTTGGCCCTTATTCCCAATCGAACATGGTTGAATGAGCAGTCACATGCTCAAGCGTACCCCAGTCATCTGATCACTGTGCCTGCAGGCTACAACTTTCACACCAAGGTTCAACTCAAAAGTTCAAGGGTTCAAAGGTTCAACTCGAGTGACAGGAACGCGCTCTAAAGCCTAGTTCACATTCGACGGGGCGCGACGGGACGCGACGGGAAGCGACGGGACAGTCTGACGGCGTCCAATGTGAACACCAGGAACGGGAACGCAACCGTACTGCCGTACGGATCGGGAAGCGACGGGAAGAGTTGATCGATCGAACTTTTTATACCTTAGACGGGCGTAGACGGGGATGCAAGCGTACAAAACAGTTGCATTTTGAGTGTGAACAGGAGACGGCGTCGTGCGCCGACTACTCCCGATTCGTACTTGGACATTTTTAGCATTTCGAACTCTGCGCTTCCCAT
>NC_088643.1:96848222-97230722 GCF_964019385.1 Sycon ciliatum
GAAAGATTAAGATAACCTTGTCAATTGGAAGAAGGCGGTGAAGATTGTGCTCACCATCCCACCCTCATCTGAAGCTCCTGAACGAGTATCCTTCTCCAGCAGTGTACATTGGAAGGTCGCATCAAAGTGAAGCTAATGCTGCAGCACAATCATGGGAAACTGAGTAGGGAGTTGTGAGCTTACAACTGAGGTCTATACTGCACAACGAGAGGCAGAACACGATGGCAATAGTCTTGATTTTGTTTACCCCACCACATGTACATTCACGGTCAATCAAGAGATATTGAAACCCAAAAGTAATGCTTGCAAGTAATTTTCTATTTGCCAGACTGTCATATGCTGCAGCCGATTTGAAATTTATGACGTTCTTTCCCATCCTTTTTACCCACAATTGTCACTTTGAATTTAAAGAGCGGAACGAGCATTCAAACTAGCATTAATATTTTACTGACATACCGAGCAGTGCTAAGAGCATTATCAGTAAAATAAACGAGCATTAGCCGCCGATGCCTACTGGTGCTTGAGAATCGGTATACATGTATTCATAACGCCAATAGTGTGAAACCATGAAGTGAGAACCAAAACAAAAAAGACAACCCAAATTCGGAAATAAAGAGAACACTCACTTGAAATGAAAGATTGAACACGACACCTTGGCAAGAAATCGTTACCTGATAAAATTGCCTACCACCGATGACACCGACACAGATGCCTACTTGTATCCATTTACTTTACTAATTAATACAATATGTCTGTAACTTGCAGGATGATCCTATAGTATACGCCATAGTTGACATCATTATTATCACCATGGTGTTTGCGCCATTTGTTTGACGGGCTACCACTACCAGCTGGGAATTGACTGAGTACATGTTTGTCCTAAACCAGAAGGAACTAATGTATATTGTATGGATTGGTATGATGCGACTCGGGTAGTTTTCATGTGAATTGTAATGCCTAGGTTCATCCGGAATCACTGCTAAACTGCTCAAGTAGTTAGTTGCAGACAGCTCACAACCATGTGTTTCACATGCACATGCACATGTACACAATGTACCGGTCATGAACATGCATGTATGTACATGTACATGACTGTATTCAACAGTGTACGTGTACATGACCGGTACATTGTTTAGACTACAGTCTACCGTGGCATACAGTGACAAACAGTGGCAAACAGTGGCAAACAGTGGCAAACAGTGGCATACCTACATGTACATGTACATGTAGGTATGCCACTGTACATAATTAGAATAGTGATCCCGGCCAGTAATGCTGTATGATTGTCTTCAACTTGCGGACTGAACTGTTTCGTTCCTTCTGGGCTCATCAGCACAGCACAAAGAAAATGAGGCCGAACCTGATGGCAACCTTGGAAGAGTGCTCAAACTGGCAAGTTAAAATGAGCTCTGCCTAACACGAACAGCAGAGGCACTACCCCACATGGGACTTCTCAACTACTAAAAGATCAGTAGCAAAATTATACTCATACCGGTACTCAATGGCGTATTGAAGTATGATTGTGTGCTACACTGCAGCCTACGTGCCATTGTACTTTTTCTTTTCTTTCGGTGTTAACGGGCTCTTTTACGATCTGAAGTCTATGGATGTGAAAAAATAGGGAAACCATGTAAAAAAATATTTCAGTACATCATGAAGAAAAGAAAAGGTCAAAATGTTACGAGTTATGACAAACTGTTCACCAACGTAACCAGATCTTATACAGTCAGCGAGTGGGAGTTGGTGGACAGTTTGTCATAACTCGTAACATTTTGTCCTTTTCCTTTCTTCATCATAACTATATTGGCTCACCATCCAAGTTCAAATTCAGTACATCACATTGGAATTTGGCAAGCTCCAAGAAATTCCACGTAAAACGTAAAACGTAAAACATGACACTGTACCTGCACAAGGTAATTAATATTTACAAGGTACAAGGTATGTGTTTTATGGTTTGTACTGTATCATACTGTAGGTTCAAACTGACTTTCCCAAGCGCATGTCAGAAGTCTTTCTGGCTTGTTCTAGCCTGGACTAAGTGTCGAGCAGAAGGTGTATTGGCCGTTTATGCCTGTCTTGTTAGTCTAGACATACTGATATGGTAAGTTGACGGTATCCAAAACAGCTCTTCCCAGCTGTGCGTCGACCACGGTGTGGGAGATTGAGCAAGCCTGGTCAGCTGCTTCCATCAAATAAGGGAAGTACAAGCGCAGTATACGTGTATATTGAGCAATTGTTTCAATAGCGGAACTTGCCATGTATATGTACATGTACATATCCGCTGTCTGAGAATTTAAAATAAGTCCATGACAGAAGACATTCTCAGTTATAGCAGGAATTACGTTGTCTCCTGTGCGTGCATCCGTTGCCTTGCACTCTGAATCCGACACTGTGAACACTCTATTCCAGCTGACCAGACTGCATGACCATGAGGCATGACTCTGCCCCGCTGTACATGGCATTGCACACTGTACATACGTGTACACAGTCTACCCAATGCTGTAGACAGCAAGCTGATTCGGCCATAAACTAAAGCCAGTAAAGGCCTCATCACCGACATCAGTACGGCTACGAGGGTTTGTGAGCATAAAGAAAGCAGAGCTCCATTTGAGCCATCCTGACTGCACCGCTAGCTGTATACAATGTATTCTGAATAACAATCCATTTGACTCATTTTGAGATGTCCTGTCTTCCCCTGATTGCCCGGCCGCGTATGCCGTTATGTAAAAAAGGTATGCAAACAATACTGCAATGGCAATGATCTAGACAACAGACTGCTGTCTGCCACTCTATTACTATATTAGTACTTTACACTACATGTACAAGTTGATGTTTGTGAATGCCTGCCGGCAAAGGACGGAAGCCATGGAGACACACGTGGCCTACAGCAGGATGCTGTTCTCTGTAATGACTACCGGTATGTACATGCATATGCACATCTATGTGGTCTGTAGTCAGGTACGATGCCAGGAAATACATCCGGTCATCGTCCAAATCATGTCAATACACTGACTCAGGCCGGCACCCCAGCCTCTCACTCTCACTCCCAGGCTAGTCTTGCCTGTGAGCAGGCAACCCCTTCATTTGCACGAGCCTGCCAGCGTACGTGTATATTCTCGGAAGTGAAACACAATCGGAAAAAGTAACTCGTTTTTTAAAAAGGAAACAATGGAGATAATTATTATAATGTGGCCACAGAAACCTGGCCTGGGGTTTGTCTCAAGTATGACAGTATTCGGTTCCCCGACTCACCCACAGGGCCACAGGCTCCACGGAACGATACAGGCACTCGCAGGGGTGGCAGTCATGGAAGCTCTCTGCTTGATTCGGATGCTTGTTGATCCATTGCGGAGACAGCGATACACCACTGACCAGTCAGGCTCTACACAGTATATATTAATTTATATTATATTTATTTATTACAACATCTCAAGACTCGGTGGAAACTAATGCACACCGGTACACCGTCCTCTAAGCATTTCGTCTAAGCATTTTATTCGCGTTTGAAAATGTTTATTTTACTATTGTATTATTTCCTGATTTCTTCTCTACATTTGTATTTTTTGTACATGTATTTGTATTTATATCATTATCTCATGGCACATCATGATGACGGCCAGTAAACTGAAACAAGCGTGAAAGCCAACCACAGCAGTAAAACAGATAAAAGAATACAAATAAAAGGCAAAGAAGGCAAAGGAGGAGACAAACCAGCAGGATGTCATGCAAATATATGAAACCTACAATTGAGCAGAGATTTTAGCAACAAAATATCCATCGACGTGCTGGTCTTGGCCTGCGTTGGTAATGTTGCCCAAAACACATAGCCAGCAAAGATCGGGGATCTAGTGAATAGGGTGGAGGCAGCGCGTGGGAGACTGAATGAGTTCCGGGTATTCCGTGTTTCGGAGAACCAATTACTAAGTACATGTGTCCACGTTTTGTACGTTTGGCACGCACATGCGCATGAGTGTGCGTGAGAGCGTGTCTGGATAAATGTGCATATTCATGTTTTTTTTTTGAAAAAGTTTTATTGTGTGTATGCGTGCATGCATGTGGGTTAATATTTATTATTACACCTTCCGGTGGCTAAAGATGAATCACTGCCAATATACATATAGATGAGGAGGGGGCGTTTGCCAGCCATGGCTTAACAATGAAAGCGAGAGCAATCATGAATGTGTGTGCTAACAATAAACTTGCAAATGAAAAATGAACAAACAAGAGAAAGAATAAAAGAAGGAAGGGCAAATGTCGATTCAGCTTGTCTTATTGATTAACAATAGTAATATGAACAGGTCACACAATCACTGCTACCCTCGGTAGCCATTACACACACCAACAGCCATACAAGGAAGGATTGCAGGTATACTGAAATTCCTCCTGACAGCTGCTTCGCCTTCATAAGGCTCATCAGAGAAGGTTATATTGAATAGGATGATATCAGGTGGAGATGGTCAGATTTATACTACAAAACATGGGCGCAAGATTCCGGGAAAAGTGTGAGAATGAGAAGTTACAATTCTCCAGCAACACAGTGCCAGGGGTTCTAAGAAAATGGCAGGTGAGAAATCCAATCACAAGCTGCTAATCTCTCCAGCAACACAGTGCCAGGGGTTCCAAGAAAATGGCAGGTGAGAAATCCAATCACAAGCTGCTAACATTAAAGGGGAACTCCACGAAAAAATGAAACTTTGATAGCCTGTAGAGTTTCGGGCGCTAAGTCGAATGGTCTTGGTCCGAAGTCTCTACGACGAAGCGTTCTTGAGATATTTCACTTTGAAATTGCAAAAACGGGGGCCGCGCCCTGACGTCATGCGGCCATTTGGTTACATCATCACGGGCTGCCTACGTCATTGTGGCAAAGTCGTTTCTCTTCGCCAGTCTACAAGCACTAATTTTAGTTGGTATTTCAAGGGAAGATGGGCGATTCCGAACAATCCTCTGTCCCCAGCAATGAAGGCAGCGATGCTGAGGCCAGTGAGGACGACCAACAGCCCACCGCCGCGTATGGTTGGGGCAGGGAGCCCAGATACTCTGCTGAGGAGCTGCCATCGCGTGTAACAAATGTGGAGGAAGAAGATGCGTCAGCAGCTGCGTCCGACAGAAGACGAGTAGCTTGGCCACCAGAATCTCGATTCGTTTGGGACTCCGACTGGTGCGAGCGTGGACAAAAGTGTATAGCCATGCCCAGCCCGCGGGAATGATTTTGCTGGTAGGATGCTGCCGTCGCTGTCGACAAGACGGCCCAAGGTTTCTTGCGTAGCGGACCTCGCAGATTACGAGATCGTATCCTTGCATTAGGCTGTGCTCATCACTGCTCTTCGAGGTTATCTCGACATGCAGAAGCCGCCAATGCCAGTGACAGAAGAGTCTGACATTAGGTAAGCCTCAATTAGTTTGCCTTGACTTGTCTTGTGAGGATCGCGTATCAGCATGATACACTTATTCTTATTTTTTGGGGGAAATTTATTGTTGTCAGGCGCACTACAGTAGGCGTCGCACAAGAAAGACATTGTACTGGTAGTTATCACAAGTTTCATGCATGACACAAACAAATTTCTCTTTGCTCCGAGTATGTCTTGACTTATCTTGTGAGGATCGATGCGCGTAATGTTTTGTGTGTAACTAATTATTGTTGTCAGGCATAGCACGAACAACGTTGTTCTGTACTATAGACCGTGCTATCACAAGTTTTCATGCATGACTCACATTTGTCTTTGTCATTTTCCCTTGGATTGGTACAAGATCTACAAAGTATGGTAGGTAGTGTTCTGTTGGTGAAGAGAGCACTGCACACAGTTTATGAGCACCATGGGTGCATTTGATCACACCCGAACCCATACTTTATCGTTTCAAGCGATAGACTTTGTCAATAAACTCGTTTTCTAGTATACCATGGCATGCAACGTACAAGCGTGGGGTCAAGAAAGCGGACACCGAAATAATGCACAAATTCTGGCAGGAGAGTAAGAAATCTGTACTTTCTGACCAAGACATCTCTGTACTAGTAGGTAATCGAACGCGTCCTAATCAGTATTCATCCCCCAGATCATTGGAATTCAATTTGAAATCAGCAATTATGGTAAATTCTACAAGACCCTCCATCTTTGTACCAGTGGACACTAAATTAGTATGGCGCGCGCACTGAAAGTGCAGGTAGGTACCGGTAGGTGCAATACAGCGCATATGTAGAGTAAATGAGTATTTGACTATAATAATTATTACGGTACAGCAATGTGGTATGTGTACAAGCACTCATCATACACATTCCATATGACATTCTGTGTTTGTGTAGATCTCTACGCTATGCGGCACACAGGCAGTACACACTATGTACACGGCAAATTGGGCAAGCACGTTCGTTGTCGTCTTCCAGCCTGCGTTGTGAATACCATCAGGCAAAGATATCCAAATCCTGCACCACCTCAGCCTTCTCAGGAGGCTTCCACCTGGAATTTGGCAGGGAAACACGCTTCTCCAAGGCAGGAACATGGAGGTTGCCATTTACAACCGCTACCACCTCACACATGAGCTTGTCAACATACTCATAGCTCTTTCTGTCGTATAATTTTCTATTTGGCCACAGTCTTCTTTATGCTTTGAGAACTGGACTTTATACCTTCCTATCGCGGTCTTTTTGGTTGTGCTGTGGCGACGGTTGACATTGACGTCGTCAAGAGCTGCGAGATGTGCGTGTCCAATCATCCCCAGAATTGAGAAACGAATGCGTTTGAGAATGTAGTTTGGCATGACACTGTGATATACCTGCATGGCAAAAAGAATGTGGAGAAAACACACTTGCTTAGACAATATACTGCTGTATGAGAAAATGGAAACTTCACCGTACAGGACGACTCTTGTTCTCAATTGCATTGTTCGTTTCATTCCCTGTGTTGCCCATAAGAGACGGGAGCAAAAATGTTGCAGCAGATGTTTGTTGTCTTCTGGCGTGGAGTGGCGGCGTCATTAGATGTACACGTAGTCATTTCACTAAGTATACCACTACTACAGCATATGTACTATCCTTAGGCTAGCGTGCGTGCGAGTGAGTTTGAGTATGTGGGTGCGTATGTGTGTGTGTTGTTGTGTTTGTGTGTGTGCACGCACACGCACGCGCGCGCATGTGGGTGATGGTGTGAGTGCATGTGTATAATATGTGTAGTTCCCACTGTATTCCTTGCACAATAGGTCTTCACTTACTTTTCTTTCGCATACAACCAGAACCCATTCCTTGTTCGAAATTAGATTTTTTTTTGGCCTGGTGATCCCGCAAGCGTGGAACTCGGAGTGTAATATATTTTTGTTTCACTTTACTTGCACTATTCCAAGGCTGTCCAGACTTCTAACAACTGCTCTGAGTGATATGGTATTCATGCAACCATGCGTAGAAGTAGGGTAGCTGTTAAATAGAGACATATCCACGCAATCAACTTACACTGGTTCAGTTTGGCAGGATTGGTGAGACAGTTCGTCGTGCATGCTGCCTGCACATCGCAAGCAAACAGTTCTGTAACCTTCGTACTTGCTGGGGGTCTGTCTGTTTGCGTCCCAGTTGATGACAGATGTGCACAGTTTGAGTACTGGTATGCGCAAAGTTACTGGGGTAATATCGTTCATCAGCTAGCTGCAGTCGGAGTTGATGGGGTGATGTACTCTTCTGATCCTGATGGGACGTATCTCGCCCTGCTTTCTCAGTTGCAGCTTGTTGAGTTCGCTTTGCTGGAGGCTCACGGTTCGGAGGGCACTGGTACACTGATGAGGGCTTTCCTGGACGGCGTACTCGTCAAAACTCAGCTCTCAAGTCCCTCTGGATCATAAATGCAGCGAGCAAACATAGCTCGTGCTGCGAAAATAGGCTTGAAATTTTCACGACGCATTGCAACATCTCGGCGCTTTGCCAGGTCTCCATCCTTTGGGAATTTGAGAAAACTAACCCCAGGAGGATGATGTGATACTGGCACAATCAACAACACAACAATTTGGCATTGCAGCGGCTCAGGCGACTTGGCAAACTACTTTTTGAAGTGACTTTCGTCCTGAAGAAAGTGAGATTCAAAATCCAAGTATTTTCGCACATTGCCACAATGACGTCACACATACATTGGTATGGGGCGTGGCTAAAATTGAAATATCTCAAGAACGCTTTC
Source organism: Sycon ciliatum (assembly GCF_964019385.1). Lineage (NCBI taxonomy): Eukaryota > Metazoa > Porifera > Calcarea > Leucosolenida > Sycettidae > Sycon > Sycon ciliatum. The sequence continues at coordinate 96,856,373 of NC_088643.1, forward strand.
TCGTAGAGACTTCGGACCAAGACCATTCGAATCAGCGCCCGAAACTCTACAGGCTATCAAAGTTTCATTTTTTCGTGGAGTTCCCCTTTAATTTTCTAACGGCTAGGTGATTTTTAGTTATTTATTTATTTCTGCAGCTCGTGGCATGTCAAGACAGCCAATTGAATTGAGGAGAGGGTGAGACCAACCACGGAAGAAGAGAAAAAAAGAAAATGAAGAGCACGTACACAAAATGGGAAGGGATTAGCAACTTACAAATTGGGATGCTCAGCGAGCTATGCAGCGGAAGTGGTTACTGTGACTTTGTTTACTGGGAGATACTGAAGTGCTGTCTGACGAGGGTACGGAATTTGGGCATATCTGGAGCTTGTCTAATGCTGGGAGGCAGTTGGAGCCACGTGGAGTAGGAGGAAAAGAAAGGGGAATTTACGAATAGGGTAGACCTAGCTAGGGGGAGACGAACGCAGCTTCGGGTGGTACCACCTGAATTGAACCAATTAAGGGACTGTAAATGAGCAGGGTGCTGGTCAAGAAAAATTGAATGTGCCAGGGTGCACTTGGAAGCATCAAGGTAATGTTGCAGAGTGGAAGTGGATGCAGCAGCATACAAGTCTAGATTTGAGATATAACGATCAGTACGAAATATGATGCGCAGTATACGGCGATAGAGAACTTCTAATTTACCTATGTGGGTTTTGTTAATGGTGGACCAGGCAGGGAAGCCGTAGGTGAAGAGGGGAAGAATGTATGATTTTATAATAGCAATAAAGAGAACAAATTCTGCACTCATCGCCACACTACAACGAAGTCATGAAAGTTTACCAGAATTAATTTTCTTGCCACATTCATCAGTGGAAAGTCGTGACTGAAGAGTAACCATGCTGAACAATGATTAAATATATGTTGGACTCAGTAGAGCGTCCAGCCCCTATATGATGTCCAACCCCTATATAGAGTCCTTTGGTCCAAAATTCACTGTACAGAGTCCAAACTTGGAATCAACTTTGAGCTCAAAGTTTCGATGGACATCACTCCCTGTATAGAGTCCAGCCAATTGGCTTCACCCCTATATAGAGTCCATTGGTCCAAAATCAACTGTACGGAGTCCAAACTTTGAAATCAACTATAAAGAGTCTTTATGTGGACAACACCCCCTGTATAAAGTCCAGCCAATTACGCATCCCCTATCGAGTTCGAAAATAGACATAGGATCTGCTGTAAGCAGTGAATATTAACCAGAAAACGACCTCTCCCTTTAATCCTTTACATCATTCACTTCTCAAGATAAAAAAAATACGTATTGAGGCGCCACTGCAGCCACTTCATTACATGAAAAACCCTACAAACACCATCCTCAAATCAAGTGGTCTCTTCGCAGACGCTGCAAATTACAATATCTCAATCATGTAGTGTTGCCAAATTATTGTGCACGCACACACACATGCACACACCCACACAACGCCAAGAAAATACCTAGAAAAAAACAAGAATCGAAAGAGAATAATGGAGAGCCCAGGATTAATTATTTGTTTTCAAATTATTGTGCGCGCGCGTGCGCGCGCGCACACACACACACAAACTTATACAACGCCAAGAAAACACCAAGAAAAGAGTAGAGACACAATACACACCCAACTCCAACAGCCATGCAAACGTCCACCCATTTACATGTAAAGTCAAGAGGGATAACAAATAATTATACGAAACGAATGCATACGGGGACGGGTACACGCACGTTTACATACACGTAGTAGTGTAAGAGAGTAACATAGTGCAGTGGTCAGCATAATACTAGCACATGCTGAGACTGCAATAGCAAGCTTCACCATTGCTCATGGCCATGCAAATGTTCAGCAGCACTCAGTTCCGCAAGCTTCTGAAGATCAGCACACCTGCAACAAATAGATAGCACAAGGATACGCTTATTACCGTGATGATGCATGGGAGCACACAACTACCAAGTTCTCAACGAATGTGATGCTCAAAGAAAATCAATCCACTCAAAGACCTGTGAACAGGTGACGGTGGGGACAATAATCTATTAGTAATACGAGGAATAAGATCGTTTGTGCACACTCAAGACGCACAGACACACCAACATACATTGGAAAGGCTTCCTGTCTGAAGCCTTTCCATACTGGTACTCGATGTTCCAGTTTTGTGACACGAGAATGGCACGAGAATTAGTGTACCGCTGAGTGTACAGCTATACACGTGGTCGACACGTAGTCGACACGTTGTTGATACTTTTTTGACACGTGACCCCGTCAACGGTCTGCTTTGTGCCAATGACACTAGCTCGGTAAACGCCGATGTCGCGTACGACAAAGACGACTATCCCGTACGCGAAATAGTTGAGAACTGCATGACGTGGACCTGACGGCAAGGACAACTGCGAGGAGGCCCCTTTCCGTACCCCTGACGGGAAGGAGAACTGCAGAAGTCGAACGAGGAGGCCCCTTTTCCGTAACCCATACTGCAAAGTGCCATTGATGGATACCTTTTGCACCTGGAACGACCCCTTAAACGCTGTCGCGGCGACTATCCCGTACGCGAAATAGTTGAGAACTGCTGACGTGGACCTTTTGCACCTGGAACAGCCCCGTAAACGCTGTCGTGTCGGCGGAGTGAATGTGCAGGGTACTAGGGTGAAAAGAATTGCTGCAAAGACGTCCCCTCTACTAGGCTCTAGGCCTTTGCCTTTGGAGACATCGTCGGCGAACTGAATGCGCAGGGCGAAAAGAATTGCTGCAAAGACGTCCGCTCTAGGCCTTTGGAGACATCGTGGGAACTCCTTCCGGTACTATACAAACTGCTGACGTGGCCGTGGACATGTACATGGAGAGTCATGGTGGGACTTCATGTACATGGATACATGGTGGGAATTCCTTCCGGCACCCCCGTACCGCAAAGCCAACGGTGGGGAAGGAGAAGTGCAGACGTGCAGGAAGACGAACGAGGAGGAACCAGGACGAGCGAGCAATGGCAGGACTAGCTGGACCGTAAGTAATAGCTGAATTGTGCATGACAACTTGACACCCATGCGGCACTCGCCACTTGCCACTGCATATTTCTTGTCCACTAACAATGTCTCTCCTCTGCCCCCTGTGTGTCCACGGCCCTGTTTCTGAATTGGCCCGATGAATCGAATGTCTTCCGCAACTGGAACGGCCCCGTGAACGCTGTCGCGTCGGCGACTGAATGCGCAGGAGGGAAAATATTGCTGCGAAGACGTCTCCTCTAGGCGACGGTAAGGCACCCCATTGATATGTTGCCAGTGTGTGCCAGGGTATCGCGTGTACGTATAACTTCTCAAAAAAATTTAATGGTCCACAGTCGTGTCGGAAGGGTACGGTGGGACTGTAGACATGTTACCTTCTAACACGTTATCAGGTGGAGAGTGTCTTGTACTCACGTTATCACTATATAAGGTCGAGAGCGTATTGTAGTCACTCTCTCTATTCCTGTACTTCATTTCGTTTCAGGTGTACGTATAACTTTTCCCAAAAATTTAATGGTTCACGTCTTCAGATAGAGAGCGTATTGCACCCACTGTCTAGTCTCTGTAGTGCATTGAGATTTTATTGATCGAACATGAAATGGATACAAAGACAAAGCCAGGCCAAGTACATGGCGAGATGTCGCCAGAAGAACGTCTTCAGGTAGAGAGCGTATTGCACCCACTGTCTAGTCGATTTTGTGGATCGCACATGAAATGGATACACAGACAAAGCAGGCCAAGTACATGAGAGAGTGGACGATGTGCAGATCGACACGGTCTGCGGGTACTTCATTAAAGTTACCCGTGACATAACTAGGATAAAAGTTAATCACTGCAAAAACATTGCCAAGTATGTGAGCACTTTGGACTTGACAGAAGAGTGCACGGGCGACGTTGACAAAACATACCGCGGTGACTGTCACTATCATGACAGCAGGGCACATCGCACGCAACATCGCAGATCGTGTCGAATTGCGCATCATAATATTGCAAAATTGCTCCTGTGCATGCAAGTGGATTTCATTGCACTTCTCAGTTTGGGAAATGCTCGATTATGACAATTCTCCGTGTGAGTGCACTAGCCCTGAACAGACATGTAGGTGAACCGTTTGCGGTGTCTCATAGCCTACCTCACGACCTTCTGCTTTCTTTCTTCATCACTTGTATCTTGCAGGTATATCATCCCGTGACGACCACATTGAAGTCTGAATTTGAAGTGTGAAGATGCTTCAGCAACCACATCGTACTTTTCCATTGCTTTCATTGTGCTTCTACTGTGCATGTGTGTAACTTGTGGGGTAAACATGTGATGACATTGTATGCTGGCGACACGGTCAGGTGTTCATGCGTCTAACGTACACCTGCATGTTATGCATTGAAAAGGGTTTGCCACTTGCGATCCTGGGACGAGTATCAGATCCGCTTTGTCCTGTGTGGGCTGTATCAGATTGCTGTTCACTTCTCTATCTGTTGGATATGTGACTTTCTGCAAGTTTCTGGTGTATGATGGCCACGTCCTTGCTTGTCACTTTGTATGATATTACATTCTGTATTCGCTGCTTCCATGGCATGGTCTGCAAACTGCAATCCTTGGGCAAATGTCATGTTTGCTATGTTGTGCTTTGGCCGTCAGCTTGTCTACACGCTGTAGTTGAATTATTTTTGTTTCACAACTGACTTCCTCAAGTACGGTGGTCACTGCTTTGCATGGCATTATACATGAAGAATTTCCTGTTTGTGCGTGTGCATGTGCGTATGTGTGCGTGGCCACGTGTGTGTGCCGTGTGCATACACATGTTTGTGTATCTGTGTGCGGGGTAGCGAGGCGGGGAGGGCTGGTATGTATCAGTGTGTTATTGCAGTCGCATGGCTACATACAGTACATCGCGCGCGTGGTCATCATGTTTACCTTCGGGGTTGGGGTGGGGAGGGAACGGAAAAAGAGCTGAAATTATCCATATAAAAATCGCTCTGTGAGCGGTTCTGAAAAACCTTTACTGGTACTGCCCCGTCGTAAAAGTAAGAAATTAGAACTGGCCCATTGTCCCCCCAAACGCGAACTGATCCACCTAAATCGCGAATGACGGGACCCGAACGCACCAGTAGCACGAGGTTCCTACCTGTGGATGCAGATGGGGACGTTGGTCCGGACCATAGGCCATGTACTGTACTAGCGGTAGGCTTACCTATCAAAATAATAAATTCTACTACTACTACTGGTGTTACCCTATGATAATTGCCGTGATCCTGTGCCCTCCCGACCTCGTGCTACTGGTGCGTTCGGGTCCCGTCATTCGCGATTTAGGTGGATCAGTTCGCGTTTGGGGGGACAATGGGCCAGTTCTAATTTCTTACTTTTACGACGGGGCAGTACCAGTAAAGGTTTTTCAGAACCGCTCACAGAGCGATTTTTATATGGATAATGTAGTGTACACAGTGTTTCACTTCACTGCAACTAAATTCAAATGAGATGATTTGAACAATCTGTACAGCGTTGCTGTCAGTCAGTCTTCCCCAAGATGGAAATGCAATGATTTGTTGTCACGAGGCAGTTTCACTGACACAATGTCATGTTCGTGACATCAAAACGGTTACTTCAGGGAATACGAGTATTAGCTTGAGAAGCTTTTTCTTGTCATTGGCATACAAGCAATCCTCCTAGTCCTACTACCACTACTACTAGTACACTGGCACTGCGTTTGTGGATCCCATTGTATTTGACATCATACTATAGGAACAGTGTCGTGGAGTTCACATAATTATCACAGGGATAAAAGTACATTTCTCATGAAATAAAATAATAATTGATGATAGCTAGCTAGACGATCATATACGATTGATGCAAAGTCCTTGCAGTCCTTGAGGACTATTACGAAGTGGTTGATTACTTTTAGGGCATTCATTCAAGCAACATCAAACAAACGCGATACGCTCCTTGAAAATGGAAAAAAATTCAAGCATAACGACAGAACAGCAGACCAATCGAAACGAGTAAAAGCTTCCTTACCTCAGTCATCGTCCTGCCATGTAGTTGGACAGCCTTTTGACACGGTGGTACAGGCAGCTCTTGTCCAGTCAAACAGGGGTATCCTTGTGGCGTCGAACGAAAGACAGTGTCAGTGTATCTGACTCGTCAGATTGCAACTGTGCTGAACTTTTCTCTTTCTCCGCTTTCTGCTTTCATCCCTCGCTCTGATGAAACCGTTCAAACGTCTTACTGGCAGCAATGGCCAGCCAAACAGGGGATCCTTGTGGCGTCGAACGAAAGAGAGCGTCAGTGTACCTGACTCGTCAGATTTGAACTGTGCTGAACTTTTCTCGTTCTGCAATTTCTGCTTTCATCCCGCGCACTGATGAAACGTCTTCAGAGAACCACAAGACGCTTTCCAGATTTGATTTTGAACGTCTCCTTATCCTCCTTGGTTACCTCGAGACAGATTACTGTCAGCAACTGCACAGCAGAATTGGCAGCCATGGCTGAAGTGAAGAAAGGAATGCGCTGCCACGAGGCAAGCAAAACTGAAAATGTGTTTGTTCTCTTTCGGGCACAACACACAGGACGGCGTGACTGGATAAACTGGACTCCTGGACTGTGAATAGGGGACTTGTAGAAAAAGTGTACTCCTTATAGGGAATTGCGCGGCAGGATGAAGCTGATCAAAACTGAGGGGACTCCTGGACTCTATAGTGGATTTTGGACCAATGGACTCTATATAGGGTGCTGGACATCATTATAGTGCATGGACTCTATACTGAGTCCTACATATACATTCAATGATGTGTTACGAGAACAAAATACAGTGCCAAAATAGAATGAGGGAAGGTGAGACAATAGAAGTGAAGTGAGGGCTAAGTGCAACGGCGGGTGTGAAACTAATAATTATAACGCTAAAACTGTGTAGTGAGACAAACAATCATGCTGTGCACCTACGAAAACAATTTTAACGCAACTACATGTTTCTTCTGCTTACAAAGATCAGGCTTATGCAAACGAATACAAACAGCCTCAAGTACTTTCAACTGACTAGCATACCGTGCACGACAAAGAACAGAAAAACTAAAATCATCATACACCTGCAGACACTTAGGGTGAGACAACAAGTGAAGAAAAACGGCAGACTTCTTACGATCACAATCACCATCTGATTCCTCGTCTCCAACAACCGCAACCTCGTCCTCCGTCTCATCTCCCAACTCGTCCTCAGTGTCGTCCTCCGTGTCATTCTCCTCATCAACACCGATCGGTCCCAGGCTCGCTTCATGTTGTTTAACCTCTGTTCGTTGACTCCTCCTTTGATCTTGATGGTAAATTGTTACCATTGTTGTTGTTGTTGTTGTTGTTGTTTTTGTTGTTGTTGTTAAATCTTGTGTTCCCAGTGTCCTCGCCGGTGCTTGATCTCCAGTACTGTAATAATTCATTGAATAATTAGCCGTTGATCGTCTAGGTCTTTGAATGTTGATTGTGTTACTTTCTTTGTTGAATTCCGTTCCCTTCAGGCTTCCTTCTCGTTGTTCACGTTCAGTGCTTGCCTCATCCATATATGCACGTGCCACCGACACCACAGACTCAGCCCCAGCACCGCCGATGATAGATGTAGGTGGCGGTTCTGGGGGAGGCAACGGCAAAGACGGCGATGAGGGCATTACCTCATCACAGCGTCCACTTTGGTCTTGAGCTGAATGTTGTTGTGGTGTGTTATCTTGTGTTGTCATGGTGCATGTTGTGGTGACAATATGCCCATTACCCGACTCCAAGGCTCTGGATACGGGTAATGGAGGCACTATTGCCGATGACGGAAATTGTGCTAACGATGGCTGTGGCCGAGGGTTCATGACAAGGAGGACGACACTGAGGACGAGTTGGGAGATGAGACGGAGGACGAGGTTGCGGTTGTTGGAGACGAGGAATCAGATGGTGATTGTGATCGTAAGAAGTCTGCCGTTTTTCTTCACTTGTTGTCTCACCCTAAGTGTCTGCAGGTGTATGATGATTTTAGTTTTTCTGTTCTTTGTCGTGCACGGTATGCTAGTCAGTTGAAAGTACTTGAGGCTGTTTGTATTCGTTTGCATAAGCCTGATCTTTGTAAGCAGAAGAAACATGTAGTTGCGTTAAAATTGTTTTTGTAGGTGCACAGCATGATTGTTTGTCTCACTACACAGTTTTAGCGTTATAATTATTAGTTTCACACCCGCCGTTGCACTTAGCCCTCACTTCACTTCCATTGTCTCACCTTCCCTCATTCTATTTTGGCACTATATTTGTTCTCGTAACACATCATTGAATGTATATTTAATCATTGTTCAGCATGGTTACTCTTCAGTCATGACTTTCCACTGATGAATGTGACAAGAAAATTAATTCTGGTAAACTTTCATGACTTCGTTGTAGTGTGGCGATGACTGCAGAATTTGTTCTCTTTATTGCTATTATAAAATTGTTGTCTCCACGTCGATTAAATGTATGATTTATAAAAATTAATCCGGCAATTTTGGGGCAAACGGGACAAGTGACTTGACATTATGCCGACAGATCGGCATACTTTGGACGACACATGATCAGCATGGTGAGACCAGGAGAGGGCAGAATCTATGACAATGCCAAGGTGTTTATGGTGGGGCGCTACAGAGATAGGGTGACTGGGATCATCGGGAAAGTGGAAGATGGGCACTGGATCTGTGGGAGGGGGAAAAGGGAGGAGCTCGGTTTTGGTCACATTTGGCTTAAGGTACCAAGTGCTCATCCAGTGAACGATGTCGTTGATACAGGTCTGAACTTTGGGGTACAGGGTGGCGTGAGATGGGGAGGAAGCGAGGACAGTGGTATCATCTGCAAACAAAGAAATATTGGGAATTAATAATAATAATCATAATAATCTTTATTTCAGGATTACCCAAAGGCTAACGCCTATCTGGGGGATCTCCTATTTGTGTATGTACTAGTAACATAGTTAAGGATGCGAGAGAAAGTGCGCAAAGTGAGTGTGAAATGTTGGTTTCAAAAAGGAATAATAAGAAACACAAGGAAAGAAAGTAAGACAGAAAAGAAAAGAACAAGCATGTAAATCAATGATTGCACATCAAAGGTGTACCAGTGCAGTCGAACTGATACTTAGCAATGTGAATACGTAAATGACGCTTGAATCCAGATAGGGAATCTAAAGTTGTCAATCGGGGTGGAAGACAATTCCAAGGAGAACCAGTTGTCTGTAGGAAAAGGGATGAAAAATACGACCATGTGAGTTAAAAATGAGCTTTTTGGGCCTACGGGCACTACGTGATATGGTTATCGCAAAGCGAGAGAGATATTCTGGGTGAAAATTGATGTACTTAAATAAAACCACAAGAGAAATAAAGATACGGCGAAATTGCAGAGATTCTAAGTGACACAATCTATTCAAATTGGATTTTGATTCATAGATATCAAAGGTTATTTTTGCAGACTTCAGGAGTCGCCGGCAAACCTTAGCCTGGAGTACATCAAGGGACTCTAACTGAGCGGATGTGATCCTAAAATTAATGACCAGACAGGAATGGCATATTCAATTGAATAGGGGAGGTCATTAACGTATGTGAGGAAGAGCAGGGGACCTAAAATGGAGCCCTGGGGCACTCCGGATGTCACAGACTCGGGGTCAGATAAGGTTCCAATTACTGTGACGTACTGATTTCGGTCCAAGAGGTAGCTAGTTATCCAGGCGAGTAGGGAGCCGGAGACACCATGGGCACGAAGTTTGGCGATCAGGCCCTTGTGCCACACGGTGTCGAAGGCCTTGGAGAGGTCGAAGAAACAGATGCAGGAGACCTGCCGCTGGTCTTTTAGGGAGCAGAGGTCTTGGATTATGTGGGACAATTGCAGGGATGTGTTGTCCTTACGGCGGAAGCCAGATTGTGCGGGGTGAAGAAGAGGGGAGATATGGTCGTACAAGCGGTCGTACACTATTCTCTCTAGCAGTTAGGAGACGCAGGTACACTGGAATAACAGTGGCTGACTTCCATCGTGACGGGAATGTGCCGGAGGAGAGGGAAAGGTTAAAAATAATGGAGAGTGGGCGGGCAATTGAGTAGCTCAGTTTCCTGAGGATCTCATTGGTGATCCTATCAGCTCCGGGGGATTTGTTCAGAGGCAGTCTTGCAATATACTTGTGAACAGTCGATGAGGTGATGATCAGGGAGTGCAATGTAGTTGCTGGTGGAGGTAGGGAGGAAATAGTGGGAATAGGAGCATCGGGGTCAACCTGTAAGCCAGCACTGACGAAATGGCGGTTCAATAAGTTACCAATGGATGCCGGAGAGGTGCTTGTTCGACCATTGGGGCCCACCATCTTCGAAGGTATGACCCGGGCGCTGGTAGGATTTCGCAGTTGACGAATGAGCACAGGGAGGGATGGGAGGCGAGGGTTTGTGGGAGATATCGTGGCACGGAGGTTGCGGATGTAGCAGCGATGGCAGGATCTGGAAAGGCATTTTACATAGTTACGTTGGTGTTTGTATTTGTTGAAATTTGTAGGGGATGGGTATTTCCGGTAGATGCTGTAGAGATCGCTCTTGACTTTAATAGCTACTTTCAGTGATGGAGTCATCCAGGGGCAGGGTTTGTGGCGTGATTTCCGACGAGGAGGTGAGGATCTTCCTATATATAGGTCCAAGGCACCTTCAAGGATGTCAGTGAATGCGAAGACAGCCGTGTCGATGCAGTGGGAGGCAAGAACCTGAGACCAGGGTACATCTGCGAGAAAAACATTCATGGCATTCCACATGTTATCCGTGGCACTCAGGACATTGTATTTTCGGTCGCGAGAAGAGTGCCGTGGCCAAACGGGAACGTACGTGCATAGATACATTGAAGCTTTCCGATCCTGCAATCCGGACCACATACAGAGAGAGACTGGCGAACGAGCTGGACAAAGCAGCTTGTACCTGGGATAAAACAAAGCCATTAGACACGTGCAACAATGTGCTGCAGACGGTGAGCAGCGTGGCCAAGGCCGTTTTGGGATACGTCAACCGTCGCAGACACCAGAAACCAGACCCTGCGATACAAGAGCTATCACTCAAGCAAAAGAATATTCGTCTGAGTATCAACAACTCCACCAACCCAGCAGTCAAGGCCAATCTGAAAGAGACAGCGAAATGACCTTCAACACACCATCAGAGACAAGTGTCGAGCCAACGCTGAGGCGCTTCTGGAGGCCAAAGCAGCAGAGATTGAGAGGCTGAAGGACGGGGCACGCATGTTTAAGGCTGTGCACCTCATGAGACGACGGAAAGCCCAGAAACCGGCTGTGGCGGACGAGACTGGACGGTTTGCTGGCAGCGACGGTCAAGCGGCAGCTGTCGTCAGAAGTCACTTCATGAAGCAGTTTCAAGGCGATGTCAGCCATGGCATGGACCCATTTGATGGAGCGCCGAGGCATCTCAACAAGCCCATTACATCTGCAGAAGTGATTACCAGCTTTAAGAAACTCAACAACGGCAGAGCAGTGGGCCCCGATCTGGTCCCGGCGGAGCTGCTCAAGTATGGAGGGGATGCTCTGGCGCCAATATTTGCCACGACCTTGAATGGAATGTTTGAGATGCACGAGCACATCGACCTGGGAAAGGGGACATTAATCCCGCTCCAGAAACCCGGCAAGCCAGTTGGACCTCCGAGTAACCTTCGACCAATTGTCCTGCTGACGGCACTGCGCAAAGCCCTCTCCATCATTACTCTTCAGAGAATATCATCACAAGTAGAACAATATCTCTCTTCAACGCACAGCGGTTTCCGCAGAGGCAGGTCAACGGCGGATGTGGTCTGGAGCCACCGTTGGTATGCTGCAGCCTGTCAGAAATACAAGAAGCAATTGGTGGTCCTCGGCATTGACATGTCAAAAGCATTTGACTGCATCCGCAGAGACCGTCTACTGGCAGTTCTCAATTCCTTCCTAGACGAGGACGAGATCCGTCTCATCCGTGTCCTACTAGCCAACACGTCCTTCTGTGTACGCATCGGCACAGCAACATCCGAATCCGCCGACACCACTATCCGGACGCCCCAGGGCGATTCCTTGTCCCCTGTTCTATTTGTGGTATATCTCGAGGCAGCTTTGCGGGATGTAAGGAGCACTGCTACTGCCAGGGCTCGGCCATCATCGGATCTCGGCTTGCCATTTGAAATTGCGTACGCCGACGACGCGGATTTCATCAGCACAGAGTCTGGCTGGTTGGGTGACCTGGAGCCGGTCATCGGTGACGTCCTCAACGGATGGGCTCTGAAGGTAAACCCGGATAAAACAGAAATTACCGTTCTGGGCCGATCCCTGGACAGGGTGGCGGAACAGTGGCGCACCACCAAGAAGCTCGGCTCACTCCTCGGGGATAGCGAGGATGTCTCTCGGAGGAAACAACTAGCCGCTGCAGCGTTTCGATCGCTCTGGTCACTATGGAGCAGGCGCAGTACCGTTGGAGAAGAACTGAGGCTTCGTCTCTACAATGCGTTTGTACTACCAGTGCTAGTATACAACGCCGGCACATTGGGGACTCAAGGCAGCTGCCGAGGGTGGACTCTACGCATTCCACCGCGGGCAGCTCCGTTCACTGATCGGCTTTGTCTGGCCGCAGAAGATCGCAACAACAGCACTCTACGACAGGTGCAAGGCAGAGCCGATCAGCCGCATCATCACCAGAGCTCGGTGGAGGCTATTTGGCCATATCCTTCGACTTCCCAGTGATGCCCCCGCCGTCCTAAGCATGGTCAGCTACTTTCAATGTGATGACCACAAGTGGAGAGGCCGCCCTCGCATCACCCTGCCGGTGAAGCTCGACGACGACCTCCACGGAGCTGCGGTCGGGCGATTGCAGAGCCTGGAAGATCTGGAGCGCCTATCAGACGTAGCTGCAGTTCGAAGCGAATGGAGGCAGCTACTGGATATGATCTGCAAGTAGAGGTTGCGGCGATGAAACCGCGCCGTCACCTTTTTCCCAGATCACGGAAATATCGCTCAATACACTTTAAACATTATATACACAAAGGATTTACAGCTTGTGCTTGTTGTCTTTATGTCTCCTATATCAACTGCTTCTCTTACCATGTCCAGCATAAGCGAACGTGTGGACTGTGTTCCTAACTGTGTTTGTGCATGGGCGACTTGCACTTGCACTGTTGACGCCGCCGCGGGAATGCATATAATAATAAAGACAGAGTAAGTGTGCTGCTCAGTGCATTTCCGTGCTCCTGACTATTTCTAGGCAGCGACACGGTAGAGAGTAATTTTTTCTTTTTATTTTAGCCGCCTTTGCGCCGGCCATGGAGGGATCACATACACGACAGGCAGTGTGTTGTTGGAGTCCACCCGCGCACACGTGTGCTGTGTTGTGGGGCGAATCGTAACTGAATATTACTGGTCGTTTCACTCGTGTTTCTTATGGTGCTACACCATGTACACTGTAGATAAATCTACTACTGACTAGCACTGGTATGTGTTCATTTGTGGATAAAGAAGTTAGTTAGTAAACCGGCTCCTGGTTACGACGAGGCGTTGAACTAATAGTAATACTTACTATAACAAGTATGGCATATGTTTCTACCTCTCGTCTTGATTCACCATTCCACAAACGTAACGTCGTTACTGTACTATAAGAAGACTGTATTATTATTCTTTCACACTTGCCACGTGATCATTGCCACGGTTTGACCCAATCAGAGCGCTCACAGGCTGGGCCTGAACCTCTGATCATGCCCTGCCAGCCACGTCTACTACCATGCACCGCGCTGTACACCCCATCACGTGATCATTCATGCCCTCCTACCATGTGTGAATATACCCATTCAGGCCCTAGCCTAGGGCCTGAATGGGTATATTCACACATGGGTATATTCACACATGGGTATTCAAACATATCACGTGCTTGTTGCCATCCGACGGCCAATCAGCATCGACTTGTACCAGGGCAGAAATTGTGTGTATTGCCTGGACTACGGCATGGCAATGCCCTGCTAGCATGCTCTACGGTGACATCCAATGCCCTGCATGCATGCTAATTGCTATGCAAATGCCAGGCTATGGTGCCATCTATCAGCGTAGCTCGGCAAGGGTCTGTGGCACTGGCAGTTTTTCGTTGTCAGCTCAGTTCGCATGTACCATGTGTACATTCGACTGTGAACTGACGTTACTTGCTCTGGTAAGCGAAATAAAAGAGCATGCACCTATCTATCTGCTCTGAACTTAGCAAGCCAAAATAAGTAAAGTGGCAATCACCGGGGTCAGTTTTCCATGTTCGGATTCCAGCTGTTCCAGCTCCGTGCGCTCTCGAGCGCACGGCTGAAGTTTCGTTCTGAAGTTTCAGCTCACGAAGTATCAGCTCCGTATGCTCTCGGGCAAACTCACAGTCACAAGCTGAAGTTTCGTTCTAAAGCTCCGTACGCTCAAGGGCTTGGGAGCTGCAACTCACAAGCTGAAGTTCCAGCTCCGTTTCAGCTGAAGCAAGGTGAAGTTTCGTTCTGAAGTAACTGTTCGCTTCATCTCGAGCAAGGTGAAGTTTCGTTGTGAAGTAACCGTTAGTTTCATCTCGAGCAAGGTGAAGTTTCAGCTCCGTACGCTCTCGGGCAAGCCCTCGAGCGTACGGAGCTGAAACTAACAAGCTGAAGTTTCGTTCTGAAGTAACTGTTCGCTTCATCTCGAGCAAGGTGAAGTTTCGTTGTGAAGTAACCGTTAGTTTCATCTCGAGCAAGGTGAAGTTTCAGCTCCGTACGCTCTCGGGCAAGCCCTCGAGCGTACGGAGCTGAAACTAACAACTACGCTGTTGGTGTTTGCTTGTTGATGTATGCGGTATGTTTGAAACACAATCAAGCATGGTAGGAAGGTCTTGATGGAAAATGCGTACCCTCGTGCGTAGCCCTCGGGCAAGCCCTCGGGCATACGCACTCGGGCACTCCATGCCCTTGTGTGTACGCTCTCGGGCAAGCCCTCGAGCGTACGAGGTGATTTGTAATAATTTTACATGAAAGTAAAAAAGGCTATCATTCCGTTGCCCTGGCGAGTTTTGAAGTGTGCATGGTCTCATTCTGTCACTATGTATGTCCTCTATCCACTTATGGACTTCTTGATCGAACACCACAAACATGAGAGACACAGTGTGGGTTTGCTTTGCATGCATTTTTTCACCCAGAAAAAGTGTGTACAAAATTTTACAAGTCAGTAAAATAGGGTCTAACATCAACAACTATGACCTGAATGTGTCAATAAGCTTTCAATGGGAAATCAAGATACATCTGAAGCAAGTCACATGCAGAGAAAGCAGACTGGTTTTGCAGGTTGCCCTACGTATTGGTTTCTGTACGTCGTCAACTGCGGTTCCAAACGTTAGGGTATCTTTGACCGCCTGCCGGCATTGTAGAGCATGAGAACGCAGACCTTATCTTGCTGCTCCATTTCTTTCAACTTGCAGTGCATCCTCTTACGTGAAATAACCACACTAAGCAAAATACCATCCATGATGCGCGCCGGCCGTCCCACGACAGGGTGCCTTCGTGCATCTGGGCCACAGTGCATTTAACCAGCACATACTGACAATGTTGGGGCTTCCATACTCTCCAAGACAAGTGCAGTGACTCCTTCACCTGATTCATAATACTTCTGTGCTGGAAGAAGACTGCAGACCACCCTCAATGGGTGCTCCGCCGTCAACACCCAACATACATTCATGCCGCATTTCCTGAATTTGCACTTTGCCATCGTGAATCTCTACCAGCACTTCTGAGGTAGCAAGCTGAGTTTCATACGCAGCTCTACTGAACAGCTAATTATTAACCTGTATGCCATAAGCATCAGCAGCTTCGGACTTGGATTCGAATCACCTTTCATGATAGGTGAGTGAAAGACACCTTTTGTCAAAATTGCAGTTTCTGACCTTCACCTTTTTGGCTAATCTCTTCTTCAGCCCTGCTACTTTGACGGTGTGACAGACTCAATGCTGGCATCCGTGACCAGCCTAGGGTTTCCACCTGCCGTAGAATATGCTCGCTGGCTCTTGGACGTCCTTCAAGCATTCATTGAGGGATATTTTACCTCATTGACCACAAATTCACGAATTTCGATCCATGATTGACATCTCACAAGGCCGTGGAAGAAAACAATTCCGCTAAACGCTGCTGATGCTTACAAACTACATTACAATGGCAACTCACTTGTCTGTCGAACTAACAAAAACACTTCATGGGAAGAATGCAATCGTCCTCAACAGTGATATTTTACTCGATTTGTAAAATAATATGCCATGTAAAATTTTTACAAATCACCTCGTACACACGCGGGCATGAATTTTCCACCAAGCCCTTCCTTCCATGCTTGATTCTATACTTCACACATGGGTATATTCATGGGTATATTCGACATACATGCCGTGCCATTCAGGCCCTTGACCAATCAGCACGTCCCGAGAGCGTGTGGAGGTGAAACTGAGCACGTGGGGATGAAGGTATAAAAGGAAGACACTTCTAGGCGTGGTGGTTGGGGACGTGGAGGTCTCAGCTTGTGAGCTTCACGTCCGTACTCTCTCGTCGAGGGCCTGAATCAACAAAGCCCGAGAGAGTACGGACCTGAAACTTCACTTTCCTTGAGATGACCTGAATCAACAAAAGATGAAACTTCACCTTGGTTGACATGAAACTTCAGCCGTACCGTGCGCTCGAGGGCTTGCCCGAGAGCCGAGAGCGCACGGAGCTGGAACTTCAGGACCTGAAACTTTGTGAGCTGAAACTTCAGAACGAAACTTCAGAACGAAACTTCAAATTTCAGCCGTACCGTGCGCGCGGTCGAGGGCTTGCCCGAGAGCGCACAGAGCTTACTTCAGAACGAAACTTCAGCCGTGCGCTCGACGGCTTGCCCGAGAGCGCACGGAGGTGGAACTTCAGCTTGTGAGTTTTTGCCATTGTTGTGCAACGAATGCCATAAAGGACTTGAGAACTTGGGCAGGCAGGCACTCGGTGTTTCTAGTTGATGTATTTCAAGTTCGATTTATGTAGATTAGTGCAGTACAGCTTTGTTTGCGCTGCTAGCATGCTGCGGGTGCGCTTACACGTGCACGTTCTGCTGAGGAGAGCGTTGTGGCTTTCGCTTGTGCTGTCCTGCGTGGGTGGCAGTGTGAAATACAATCAGACATGGATGTCAGGGCAGGTATCGTTGATTTAGGCCCTCGAGCAGCCCGCGGCCTTCGGCCTTGGGCCGCTCTCGGGCCTGAATCAACGATACTGCCCTGACATCCATTTCTAATTCTATACTTCATTCTCATGCCAAACAGCTAACTCCACTAAAGCAAGAACAAAAACTAGTGACATGCACCACCGAAGCAGGAACCTAAAACTCCCATACCAAGGAAAACAAGCCCGCTCTACGCCTACGGATCACGGACTACAATCCCGATCCTGATGAAGAGGAGAGGAGACGGCTATTGGTAGTACGAGCACGGAAAACAGGTAGTAGTAGTAGTAGTAGTAGTAGTAGTAGTAGTAGTAGTAGTAGTAGTAGTAGTAGTAGTAGTAGTAGTAGTAGTAGTAGTATTTATTATTTGACTAGGGGAGTCCCAACAGGCATGGCCTTGTTACAGGGGAACCCTAGGTGAATCTTTGTGAGGTGAGCAAAAGTACCAGCAGATTGTGCCTGACGACAGTTTGGAGGAAGAGTGTTCCACCGACCTGCCGCCAGAAAAGAAACTGAGCGCAGTCCATACCCAATATGTACAGTAGGTAATACTAAGGCAGCTGTATCCTGGCCACGAGTACGAGCATTTGTGTGCGGGCCAACTGAACGCAGGAGAAACAGTGACTGAAGGAGGGGGCTGTAATTGATGACAAGCAGCGATAGACCAAAACGTATAGTTTCAAATTAACTCGTTGCGCAAACGAATACAGATGACACCGTTGTAAAACTAATGCAGTTGGGGTCATTCTATCTAAACCAAAATGCCTTCTTCATCGCAATATGGCCGACCGTTACAAGCCTGTTATATAGGGTAGTTTTCAAACAGTGCACATACGCATTACTTGCATATTCTAGAGTAGACTGTATAATTGACAAGAAGAAAGTTCTCCGAGCTGTAGCTGATAAATTGCGACGGCCATGAGCAAAACAGGCTAGTTTAGCGAAGACCACTGAACACACCTTTTCTACTTGTGGGCGGAACGTTAGATGCTCATCGATTAGTATACCGAGGTATTTCACAGTAGAGACAGGGGAAATGACAATACCTTTACAGGTCAGGCACAGGGCTGGGCTCAGTGCAGGCAGGGCAGGACGCCGTATCAACATGAACTGCGTTTTAGTGGGGTTGAGCAGAAGGCCTTTCTCATCAAGGTATTGCTCTAGCAACCGCATACTATCCTGCAAGCGTAGCATAATTGTAGCCACATCAGAGCCGAATACGTAGAACGCAATATCATCAGCGTACAGCTGCACGACACTCTGGTGAAATATATCGGGTACCCGGCGAATGTAGACGCAGAAAAGCAAAGGCCCAAGAACAGACCCCTGGGGGACCCCTCTTGTACAGGGTTTGGTGTCACCCTTCTCACCATTGACAGTAACCTGCTGGCTGCGGTTCGTGAGATAGTCTGAGAACCACTTGAGGACAGTGCCGCCTAAGCCAGTGGTGGCTAGCTCTCCCAGCAGACCTGTGTGCTGCACACGGTCAAACGCCTTGCTCATATCCGCAAAGACTACTCCGCATTGGTCACCGTTGTCAAGTGCTCTGTTCCATCTGTCTATGCAAAGTGTCAGGGCATCCTCACAGCTATGGTGTGAGCGGTACGCAAATTGTTCAGCTGGTATGGCTGACAGGTCTGGATTCTGGGTGAAATACGAAGTGACTTGCTTGTGGACAACCTTCTCTAGGATCTTGGCCGCGATAGGCAACAGTGAGATTGGCATGTAGTTGGTGGCTGAGGTCTTATCACCAGATTTGTAAACAGGGCAGACATGGGCATGTTTGTAGGCAGCAGGAAAGATGCCAGAGCGAAGAGACTGGTTGACGATAACAGTTAACGGATACGAGAGTGAATCTCTGCAGGATTTCAGGATGCAGGACGGAATATCATCGGAGCCGGTGGCTTTGTTGGATACCAGAGATTCAAGCAACTTGGAGATGGTATCGACGCTGACGGTATCAAACTCCAAAAGAGTAGTGCTATTGGGGTCTGCAACGGGTAGGGGCAGCTCGACTGGTCTGGCAGGGTCATGGACGATCTCGGCGAAGGTAGTTGTCAGATCGTCGAGTGTGGCTGCTGGGGCAGCCCTCACTGCTGTTCTACCAGACAAGCTATTGATAATGGCCCATTGGCCTCGTGGGTCATGGCGACGATTTTTGAACTCTCTGATAGCTTGGAAGACTACATTGCGGAGTATACCTCGCTTTGTCTGTCGGCCTCTGGACTGGATGAGCTGACCAAGGCGTTACTTTTCACGGAGGGCCTGGCTGACCCGCTTGTTGAAAAGGAGGTGAGGCAGCATCACGCGGAGACCTTGTTGTTGTTTTTTATTTGAATTCGCAAATACCAAACGGGCAATAAGCCCAATTACCGTACTGGCAATATATATGGTCGCAGTGTTGTTGTTGTTGTTGTTGTGTTTATTTTAATTCGCAAACCAAACGGGCAGATCTGCCCAATGAAAAGGTGGCGAATGCAGATAGAAAGCAGTAATAAATGAAATTGGGGACTGATGTAATTAGGATAGAGGTGGAGAAAAACTAAGCCAGCTGATCATCAAACAGGACGTCTGGTACTCTAGGTACTAAGGCCAGTAAGTGTGTGCGGGATCATGCTGGCGCGGAACTGGCGGAGCGTGGAGATGGCACGTATATCGCTGGGTAATGTGTTCCACAGCTGGGCGCCCCGGAACGCGAGGCAACCCTTGCCGAACCTGGTGGAAACTGGCGGTTGGCGCAGACCCATGGTGGAGTGCAACCTAGTTGGGCCAGCTGCCGAAGGAACTAGGAGGGCTTGCAGTTCAGAACTTGCGTGCTCATTCCGGGACCTCCAGACTAGAACGATGAACTTCTGCCTGAATATCTCGGATACTCTGTAGGTGTCCAATTGCAGCAGGAGGGTACGCGCAGAGGTGTGATGCGAGAGTCCGAAAACCGCCCTTGCCGCCCGATTCTGCATGACTTGTAGCCGATCCAATTGGCTGGCAGTAAGAAGCGGGGAAAACGCATTGGATCCGTACATCAGGTCAGACATGATGATCGCTTTAAAGTAGAGAACTCGGCTCTGATGAGTCAAGCAGCGACGCAACCTCCATAGTGCTCCGATCCTCTGGGCCAGTCGAGCGGTGCAGCGATCAACATGGGGCGTCCATGACAGATCCGAGTCGAGGAGCACTCCAAGATACCTGGCCGCAGTAACGACAGGAATCGGCGTTTCATGACAGTTTACATTGATCGTATGCTGGGGCTGCTGAGGCTGCCTGTTGGGGTATACAGGGATCACGTGGCTCTTGGCTGCATTCAAAATGAGACCACGGGTCTGCAACCAGTCAGCAAGTGCAGAAACCGAGGCCGATAGCGTAGCAGATACCGTGTCCAGGGATGTGCTGCTGCTGATCAGCGCAATGTCATCGGCAAATTGAACTGATGAAGACTGGTTAGCTATGGTTGGAACTTCGCGGGTGTAGATACTGAAAAGGATCGGTCCTAGAACAGAACCTTGTGGCACGCCACAGGATGGTGCAGAAATGGCACTCTGATCCCGTCCAATACAGATACGCTGAGTACGGCCCGACAGATAGGCGGAAAACCACTTTAGGGCTGTCCCTGTTATGCCGATATCGAATAGGTCCTGGAGTAGCCGTTCATGACGAACCTTGTCGAATGCCTTTGACATATCTAGAAGGCATATGCCAGTACACAAACGCTTGTCCCGTGCACTAAGAATACGATTTAGCATAAGTACCAGGGCATCCTCCGTTGAGTGGCCTGCGCGGAATGCAAACTGAGTCGTGGGGAGGGTACCAGATATGTCCAGAAACTGGGCTAGCTTCTTTTGTACGACTTTCTCCAAGAGTTTTGATAATATGGGAAGTAGGGACACTGGACGGAAGTTAGTGGGAATAGACGGGTCCCCGGCTTTGAACAGCGGGATTGTAACAGTTTTCCCCTGTTCTCTATAACTTTACACTCCCTCGCACCTCGTGCGTCTTACGCCTGTCTATTAGCACCTTCATTGGCGCCATTGCCACATGTATACTATCACATTTTGCATATAACTGGTCGAGGCACGCTCAACCAGGCCTCTTACTTTTCAAGTTTGATTAAACCTGTTACACTGGTAGCAGAGGATGGTTACTACTCTGCTTTTGGCAGGTGTTCTGGTCGCTCTGCTTACGCTCCTCGTACTCGTCGTTCGGCTGATAAACGATATCAAGACCGCTCAGCGCGTTAGCCAAGGACACCGAACGATACATCCGAACTCGGAACCGTGGGAGCCAACACCCCGCCTTACGAAAGAGCCGCCTGTGTTTGGAGGAGATTCCGCTACATTCAAAGAATGGACGTTTGCAATGGACATGGCCCTACGGTCGTTGGCACTCCCAAATGCGGCACAGAGGGTCGACTACGCGGCAGGATTTTTGACTGGAAACGCTCGTCTTTGGTTGAGAGCGGCATTGGAAGTTAACCAAGTGTTTTCCGACTGGCCTGCTCTGAAAGCGGCACTTGGCGATGTGTACGGACCACGGCACAACGAGGAAACATCGCGTATGGGACTAATTTCCGCAGCGCAGCGCGGGTCGCTGGACGCATACATTGCTGCTTTCACTCGCCTCAGCCTGCAAGTGCCGGAAATCGACCACCACACCAGAGCGCTGCTGTTCGTCAGGGGTCTAGTGCCGCACATCCAGCGACAGGTCATGCGTGAGCATCCACGTACCCTGGAGCAAGCTGTCATGGCAGCAAACACCGTGGAGCAGTCGTCAGGGCCACCGGCGTCGGGGCCACCAGCCAGTAGAGAGTCGCGTTCCGTGCCCAGCTTCCGTGGTCAGGGCCTCCGCAAGCTGACGGACCAAGAGCGTGTCCAACTGCGAGCAATGGGACACTGCTTTGCTTGCAGGAAGCCAGGCCACCTCGCTAAAGACTGTACTGAGGGTGGACAGCGCTACCCAAACGCTGGTCGCCAGTAAGAAAGGGGGTGCGCTTACTGGCGACGACCCAAGCGCCCACGCCGGTACCAGTCGCTAACCGGTTCGGAGCTCTGGAGGTTGAAGACGTTGCTCTCCAGGAACCTACGGAGCCGGAGACACCCATAGCTGTAGGAAATTGTCCCGTTGCAGAAAGGTGTCATGTCAGCAACGTCAGCGTCGGCAATGAACCTGAACACGACCTACTGCGCATACAGGGAAAGATCGGCGGTCGCCGTGCAGTGATGCTGATAGATTCCGGTTCGACGCATGACTTCATTGCAGACAGTTTTGTTCGAAAGCATCATCTTGACACGGATGCAAGCTCAGCAGTGCTGAGCGTAACATTGGCGGACGGCTCGACCAGCGAGGTCCCGCAGATTTCCACACGCACGCTAAGGGTGACAGTCGGGGGCTTCAGTGAGGAACAGCACTTTACTGTGTATCCCCTGACTCGCTACGACGCTATTCTTGGCAAGCCGTGGCTTACAAGGAACAACCCCAGCATCAACTTCCGTACGAACGAAGTTCAGTTGGACGGTGAGCCCTTTGTTGCCAAATTGCCTTCAGCTAACCCGCCGACAGCCGACCGGCCATCTGTGGAAAGCATGTTTATCAGTGGCCGACAAGCTCGTCATGCCCTGAGGAGTGGAGCCGAGGGGTTTCTTGCATGGGTCACTGCTGCAAACGAGGAGAATCGTTCCGGGCCACAACTCCAGGAATCAGAGCAACAAGACATCCAGAACCTGCTCAAGAGGTACCAGGATTTATTTCCAGACGAGCTGCCGAATGAGCTTCCACCGAAGAGACCAGTCGACCATGAAATCCAGATAGAAGATGGAGCCAGACCACCGTCTCGACCCGCCTACCGCCTGCCGAAACCAGAGATGGACGAGCTCCAGTCACAGCTATCAGAATTACTTGAGAAGGGATTCATTGAGCCAAGTAAGTCGCCATACGGTGCACCTGTGTTTTTTGTGAAAAAGTCGGATGGTACTCTGAGAATGGTGTGCGATTGGCGAGAATTGAATAGAATTACGATCAAAAACAAAGCTTGTCTTCCTAATATTGATGACTTATTCGACACGATCCAGGGCAGTGCATATTTCTCCAAGTTGGACTTGCGGTCAGGCTACAATCAAATCAGAATTCAAGACTCGGATGTTTCTAAGACGGCCATTAATACGCCGTTCGGCCACTTCCAATTTAGAGTCATGGGATTCGGGCTGACTAATGCCCCGGCCACCTTTCAGTCTCTCATGAACTCTATTCTGCAACCGCATCTCCGAAAATTCGTTGTAGTATTCTTGGATGACATTCTAGTTTTCAGCAAGACCTGGGAAGATCATCAGCATCATCTTCAAACAGTTCTAGAAACACTTAGAAATAGTGAGCTGTATTGCAAACAGTCTAAATGCGAATTCGGCGTGAGAGAAGTTCTCTTCTTGGGGCATAAAATCAACGGCACATCAATTTCCCCTGATCCCAAGAAGATAAGTGCTGTGGAAACATGGCCAACTCCGTCGTCAGTAACTGATGTGAGGAAGTTTCTTGGCTTTGCAAACTATTTCCGAAGGTTCATAGATCGACACTCGACCATCTCTCGTCCATTAGAAGAAATCACCGGAAAAAATTCACGCTTTGAATGGAGCGCTGCTAGACAGAAGGCATTCGAGTCTCTAAAATCAGCATTACTCGAGGCGCCAGTGTTGCAACTGGCCGATGTTGAGAAAAGCTTCATGGTAGAAACTGACGCAAGTGACTTTGCCGTGGCGGGTGTGCTCCTGCAGCAGGGAGAAGATATGGATTTGCATCCCGTAGCCTATTGTAGTCGGAAACTGTCAGCTGCAGAACGCAACTATACTGCGGCCGAGAGGGAAACGTTGGCTGTGGTATTTGCATTAAAGTGCTGGAGAATCTATCTATTCCGCCACTTTGACCTGATGACTGATAATATGGGTGTTGTCTATTTACGAACCAAACCGACTCTCACCAAGCGTGAGGCAAGATGGGTAGAGTTTTTAGCTGACTATGACTTTACGGTCTTTCACAAACCAGGAAAGAAAAACATTGCCGACCCGCTTTCACGCCGTCCAGATCTGTTCAGTGATTCTGAAATACGCGGGTCATCCTATCCTCCTAACATTCAGTTGAATGCCATAGAGCATACCCTAGAGATTAATCCAGACTTAGCGCAGTTAATTGTCAACGGTTACAAGTGCGACAAGGATCTTGCTCCCATTATCAGGAGACTGAAAAATTCAAGCCATGACAATCTGCACGACCGTTACCTTCTAAATGAAACACCCGGTTATCTTTATCTCAGATCTTCACCACAGAACAGGTTATGCATTCCAAAGAGTAGCAAACTCCGACTCGCCCTGCTTCAAGAATACCATGACTGTGTGACTGCGGGGCATCCCGGTCGAGATCGCACCTATTTCAGACTCTCTAGATATTTCTATTGGCCCAGAATGGGACTGGATGTAAAGGCGTTTGTCAAGTCATGTGACGTCTGCCAACGAGTTAAAGGCGGCCAGCTAAAAACTGGTCTCTTGCAGAATTTACCAGTGCCCAGTCAGCCGTGGGCAGATATCTCGATGGATTTTATCATGGGTTTGCCTAGGACCGATACAGGTCATGATGCTATATATGTATTTGTAGATCGCTTGACAAAGTGTGTACATTTAGCACCTACTTCCTCTACTATTGACGCTAAAGGAAGTGCTGATCTGTATATTCAACATGTATTTCGACTTCATGGTTTGAGTTCTAGTATTGTATGTGATCGTGATCCAAGATTTACGGCAGCATTTTTTCAGGAATTGTTTGATCGCTTAGGAACGAAACTAGCATTTAGTACTGCCAATCACCCTCAGACAGATGGCCTAACTGAACGAGTAAACAGAATAGTAGAGGATGTGCTGAGGGCTTTTGTAAATCATAAACAAGATAACTGGGATATGCTCCTACCTCTCTGTGAGTTTTCTATCAACAGCGCTACTCAATCATCTACAGGAAACACACCGTTCTTCTTAAATTACGGTCTAAATCCCAGAGCGCCACCCGACTTCCTCAACCCTATTCAGGGAGGCAGAGATTCAGCTGATTGGTTGCAAGCAAGACAAGACGCGGTCAAGATCTCACAAGATGCGCTAGTGGCAGCTCAAGCTCGTCAGGCCTTCTATGCAGATCGGACAAGGGTCGAGGGAAAGCTGAAGGTGGGAGATTTGGTAATGGTCTACCGGGATTTCCTCCTGACTCCTGAAGCTCGGGACCGACCATCCCATAAATTACGCCCCAAGTGGTTTGGCCCCTTTCCTATAACCCATGTGGTCGGCCCGAATGCCTACAAGCTCAAGTTGCCTCATACCAGCCGCTGTCACCCGGTATTTAATGTGTCGGCACTCCGTGCCTACGAGAAGAACGCTATTCCTAATAGGAGACAGCCTACGCCTCCGCCTATCACGGACCTTGATGGTCATGCCCGCTATGTGGTGGAGAACATTCTCAGTCACCGCCGCCGGCAGAATCAGCTTCAGTACCTAGTCAAGTGGCAAGGCTACTCTGATGCCACTTGGGAGCCTGAACATTATTTGTTGGATGAATCTGGTAATGACATTGTTCCACTTCAGAAGTACAAAACCTTGGCTTCTGCCCGCTGAGTTTTGCAGTTGAACTTCTAGTTTCATCTTACACATTTGTTGAGCTTATTACACTTTATTTGCATGGAGTTTCAGTCGTCTTATTGTGTTACTTCAGTGCGAAGCCTTTTTTCGTCTCGCACGTGTTTGCGCTTATTGTACTCTATTCCACTTGAGCATTTGGGTTATAAGCTCCTTCCTCTCCATAGGAGGGGGATGATGTAACAGTTTTCCCCTGTTCTCTATAACTTTACACTCCCTCGCACCTCGTGCGTCTTACGCCTGTCTATTAGCACCTTCATTGGCGCCATTGCCACATGTATACTATCACATTTTGCATATAACTGGTCGAGGCACGCTCAACCAGGCCTCTTACTTTTCAAGTTTGATTAAACCTGTTACAGGGATAACGTGTGCGAGTTTGAAGGCTGTGGGGACAGTGCCATTGACAAGCGAGGCATTAAACAACGTGGTCACGGACGCAGCTAGGATATCGGCACAGCACTTCAGAAGGTGACCAGGTATCCCGTCGCTTCCTGTTGCTTTGGCAGGATTGATTTGTCGGAGAAGCCGTTCTACTTCGCCAAAAGACACTTGCGGCAATTCTGACATTGCAGTCTGAGGCTGTGGACCTTGCGGTAGCGGGATGCTGTGAGGACGGGCATTGTCTGTTACTACTGCCTGGAAGACTGACGAAACTTCTTCAATGGGGCAAGTAGGCTCCACACGTACTCTCTTCCTGTTCGTAACGGAGTTTATGACGTTCCAGAGCTTACGCGGGTTCTGACTGGACGCGGCACATTGCGCTCGGAAGAAATCATTGCGCTTTCGGCGATAGGCATTTCTGGCGCTTGAGCGTGCTTGCTTGAACTGTACGTGAAGATTCTGGTTTCCCTTATCGCGTAGCCACCGTCGGTGTAGCTGGTTTTTACGTTGGTTGAGCTTGTGGAGCTCTCTGTCGGACCAGGGCGGATGGGATTTGCGGTTGGAGGATACATAGCGGATGGGTGCATGCTTGTCCACGACAGCCAAGAACTTGGTATGCCACGACGCAGTGAGGCCATGAAGCGTTACATTGGCACATGTTTACCGCACGCAGGGCGTTACATGCAAAGTGGCACAGGAGCCGTTACACAGGTTTCTATATTGCCGCAGTCCTTTTTTTGCTATTGCAGGACTTCCTGATGCGTCCAGTTTTGAACTTTTCACCACGCGGTACACGTGCTTTCACAGTTTTCAGCCTTTTTGCAATGAAAAGATCGCCGCACCCCGCCGGACGCGCGTTACGAACGCAACGAAAATTTGTCGCACTAGCCTGGTCGCGCGTTACGCCGCACCCCCCCCCCCCCTGCGTTACGCGGCAACATATATTGCCAGTACGGTACATGGACGCGAATAAAAGAATGCTAAGAATGAGGTATTGGGGTGGATATTCAAGTGGAAAATACTGATCCCGGGAGGTACTACAAATAGGTACAATGCAAATCCGAAAAGGCCATGGTACTGGCGTTTACCATGCTGGAAGCAGCTACATGGAGAAGGAAAAACAACAAGAAAGACGTTTTATCTCATGTATTGGACAAACAGAGCTAACAGGAAAAGACCGTTCGTTATATGCCTATACATACTGTCCGTGTGTGTGTGGGGGGGGGGGGGGGGTGCATGCCACTGTTTCTCTTCTTTAAAAACGTTTATGGCCTGAGAGTGTACGGGTACACGGCTGCTGCGAAATCGGCCGCGGCTTTGCAGGAACGTACACTGGCTGGCAGAGTGTTCCACAGCGCAGGTCCACGGAAGAACGGTCGGCGAGTGCCTGTATTCGTCCTGGCCAGCGGGAGAATGAGCCCGGCGTTGACTTGATGTCGAGTTGGGGCCGTGGTTGCGGGCGTCAGCTGCTTTGAAAGCGCTGTACTACATTGGTCGTTCAGGCCACGCCAGATGAGATCGAGGAGTCGGTGGTGTTGTGTCTCCTCGATTTTGCGGAGGAATATGCTCTCCCTTTGGTGGCTTACCGAAGATGTGGGTGGTAGGCTGAACACAGCGCGGATAGCACGGTTCTGAAGACGTTGGAGTTTCCCTAAAGCAAAAGCTGACCTTGGCTGACGCAGTGCGGTACGCGCGCACTGTATGTGATTTTCCCAGTGGTCTGCGTGGAAAGTCGCCCAGGGTCCTGAACGCTCCTGAGGACTACAAACTGCGTGAAGTGCACGGATCTAAGCAGCGAGAAGGCAAGCAACCGGCGCTGCGTCGGTTTCACTTACCTCCTGCAGAGCGAATGCGTTTGGTACGGGAAAATCGATGCTTCCGTTGCAAGGAAGTTGGTCATATAGCACGGAATTGTGGACGGCTTCACCATGTTCACCCAAAACGCCGGTTGACAGCGAGCATAGGAGCACGACCACCGGCGGAGCTTGGAGTGCTCGAAGTGGAGAAGGCTGAAGCCCGGTCCGGTCATGAACATGATCTCCTCGTTACCGAAGCGCGCATCGAAGGACATTCAGCGAGGTGCCTCATTGATTCTGGTGCGACGCACAATTTCGCTTCGGAACGGTGGATAGCTGAAGCTTGTATTACCACGTCTGAGAGCGAGAATTAAATCTCCCTGACCATGGCTGATGGTCGAAGACAGCTGCTCAGTGAGAAGGAGGCGAAATCGCCTGTTTGTGGTGCGACGTTAAATAAACGTCTACAACAACAACAACAACAACCAGGGGCGGATCCAGGATTTTTCCAACGGGGGTTCAGTTTTCTACCACCCTTACCAAAGTGTGTTAAAATGATGACATAAAAAAGTAAAAAAAGTGCTTTTTGAAAATGACAGTTGCTGGACTACAGTGGTTAAGAAATTGGCTGCCGACTGATCGCCTGCAAATGTACAGTGCCTATAGAGCGGATAATCAAAAGTATTGTAGAATGGAGAGGATGACGACGACTGATGGAACTGAAATTTGCTGGAATACAGTGGTTAACAGGGTGGTTGCTGTCCTGCCGACGGATAGGCATGTATGAGCAAACAGATTTTAGCACTTTTTCAGCTCAAAAAGCTCAAAAAGGGCGATATTCACCAAAAAACGCAATAAAGGGCGAAAGAAACGGGCTTTTCCAAAAAGGGCGAAAAAGGGCGGGCACCTTTGGGAAAGGGCTAGAGGATAGGCGCTCTGATCCCATTGTCGAGCGCTCGAGCGCAGGTAGTGCTTCAGCCGTTTCAAGGCAGTGTTGCTGCGCTCATTCTCCGCAGAGGTGACGGGTAGTGTTGAAGCAATCCGGAGGAGGACGTGGATGTTTGGGAAAATATCGGCATCGCAATGCACAAGATCTTCTTATGGGGTAGCTGGAAGTGCACCAGACTTCTCTGTTGCGTCCTTCCATTTCCTGACCCACTTTCGGATGTCAGTTGATATAGTTGAAGAGCTTGGCAGATCATCAGAATACGTGTCGACCAAGCGTTGAATGTTGGCAAGTAGGCCTTTCCCATATCGGCCGGCCGAAAAATTCGCCGAAAAGTAGCCTTTTCAGAATATCGGCGATCTTTTTGCGGAATTCTGAGATTTTACCAAGAAATCGCCGAATATACTTGTAATCTGCGTGGAAAATAGCAATGAAAAATATCAATTGTGCACTCATAACCATGTATAAACAATTAAAATGAAACAATTCCAGAACGTTTTCGTGTGACCATCATCAGTGGAACATCGTCACGTAGTAAGAATCACTAAAACAACCAGTTATATAGCTAGAGTAATATGAAAAGAAGCATGAGAATGCAGCACAGCTAGCGGTTATGCATAGCGCGTGTAGTGTGAACCTTTGCAGTGTATTTGAGAATGGTAGCAGTAGATGAATGTGGCAGCTGTGAGTGCGTGTGGACAAAACTGGTGAGTGCGTATTATATAGCTATATAACTGGTTGTTTTAGTGATTCTTACTACGTGTTGCGGTGCGACTTGGTCCCGCAACTAACCATCGTCAGGCAGACCACAAAAACCCAGAAACTCCTTTAATCGACATTACCACTCGTTTCCAACAAGAACACCAAAGAACACACCGAACAACGATCGCCAAATCGCTGTCCTGGGCAAAACGTGCAGCGTGCGTGCATTTGGCTTGCGCTGCATGCATGCACACACCGACGTGGCATAGAGAGAAAATGCAGTGTACAGAAAATGCATGATCATCGTAGCCATAGAGATACTAAATAAGTATGGCGACTGCCAAAGTCCGCGTGCAGCGCGGACGAGTGCATGCAACGAAAAGAAAGGCAATCATTTGAAATGCAGAACAAGCAGAAACTAATATTTGACTTGCAATGTGCTGGAGTGAAAGAATAAAGAATTGTTGATTACGGAGGTGAAAACAGTGTCTGTCAAGGGGTGCTTGCACCCAGCGACAGGGTGACAGCACACCCTGTCAGCGAGATCGAGAGTAAGTTTCGCCAAGTAGATCGTAGCGGAGTAGCCGCGGATGGCGATAATGCAACGGATCAAGTACTAGTAAGTACATGTACATTGCAACCAATTAGTGTGTCAACAATTCTACTTATAATTATAATACATTAGAACAATTCACAAGATATTCCGCTCGTGAACATGTCGTGGTACGAACACGCATAGCAATTACTGTATAATAAAATGTGTCTCGACGTAGACGTAACAGATATGCACTCGTGATGTAATTCTAACAGACTAACAAATAAATATTACACTCGCGAAATACATAGCAGTAATACGCAATGCACCAGTATTGCAAGCGACCTAGCATGTCTTGACAATACTGCCCTTGCAGCATGTGACAGTTCTGTACACAATTCGTAACTACAATACACTAATAGTATCAACGTGCAACATGTGACAACATGAAAGGATAATGTTCAAGAGCGCAGTCTCCTGTCCATTCTCCCCACCTTGATGAACCGCAGGGGCTTCAACACAACGGACATAGCTTAGCAATAGGCCGCACAAGGCTCTTACCGGTTGCTAGACGCAGCTTCACCACTCGTACATGGTTATCCTTGCCGGGATAGACTTCCATTACGCGTGCTAACGGCCATTGCCCACGTGGTGTATCATTAGATGCCACTACCACCACGTCGTTGACCTTCAGGTCTGGCAGCTCTT
This sequence comes from Sycon ciliatum, assembly GCF_964019385.1. Taxonomy (NCBI): domain Eukaryota; kingdom Metazoa; phylum Porifera; class Calcarea; order Leucosolenida; family Sycettidae; genus Sycon; species Sycon ciliatum. Next base: position 96,887,276 of record NC_088643.1, read on the forward strand.
GCCTCCATTTCTTGGCCGGGTTGAGAAGAGGTACCCACTCTCTCATCCAGCGAGTCCACACTTGACCAATCAGATGCTGCACAGCGCGCCAGCGCCTGCGCGGGCTGAAGCTACTTTCGCTGCAAGCTGGTGCGAACTGACCACCGACTTGGCCGATGAGGAAGTGGTTTGGCGTCAATGGAATGTCGTCCGACGGGTGAGCTGACTGATACGTTAGGGGACGCGAGTTGAGCATGCTTTCAGCTGAGGCAAAGCACGTTGCTAGCTCTTCATCGGTGATATCTGCTCGGGTGAGTATGGCGTAGGCTGCTCTCTTGGCGCTCTTGACCATGGACTCATGAATTCCTCCGAAGTGAGGTGCTGCTGGTGGGTTAAAGTGCCAAGTCACTCCAATAGCAGACAACTTGTTGGCTACTCGCTGCTGGTTAACTTCGCCGACCAACTGTTGCAGCTCATTGACTGCGCCGACGAAGTTGGTGCCGTTATCCGAGATGATATCTGTAGGCGTTCCACGACGACTGACAAACCGACTCAAGCAGTTGAGAAATCCATCGGTGGTGAGGTCGTTCACCAGCTCGAGATGAACTGCTCGCGTAGCGGTGCAAGTAAAGACAGCCATGTACCGCTTACACTGGGCTCGTCCTCGACCCTGCTTCGTGAAGAATGGTCCGCAGAAATCCACCGCGGTTGTAGCGAACGCACTCAATGACGGCTTCGTACGGTGACTCGGTAGAGGAGCCATGACCTGCTGCAAGGTCTTTGCCTTCTGCCGTCGACACGCTTGACACTGCTGCTCATACTCACGAATAGCTTCTCTGGCCGAAACTATCCAAAACCGTTGGCTGAGCGCTGCCAAGGTCTGATTGGTTCCACCGACGTGAAACAGGCGGACGTGTGCTCGTTTCACTATCAAAGTGGTTACTCTGCTCAAGCGGGGCAGAATGATCGGGCACCTGGCATCATCCGAAATATGCTCTGCATAGCGCAACCGACCACCACACCTCAGAATACCATCTTCGTCGAGCTGCGGCTGTAAGCTGCTCAGCACACTCTTAGGAGAGATAGGCTTTCCCCGCTGTAGAGCACTGATTTCCTCTGGGAAGGCTGACTGCTGGCACTGACGTATGATGACATACTCGGCACTGCGGATCTCATCTACGGACAGGGGGCCTGACACTCGCTCAGTGTTCAGGCGTCTTGCGTTGCTTGAGAAGCGATTGATCCAGGCAATGACCCGGGCCAGCTTGAGGAGGCTGCTGTAGCGCTCTGGATCCAATGCGGGTAAGGCGGCGATCGCCAGATAACTGAAATGAGCTATCTCCACTGCAGGCTTCTTCAGCTCTGCCGCCGCTGTTGCTGACAATGCCTTTCCTGGGGACGGTGTGTGTAACCCGGACATGTCTGGACCACACCACCAGAAGTGGGAATCTGCGAGCTGACTTGCAAACATACCACGCGTCAACAGGTCGGCTGGGTTGCGGCTAGTAGCTACATGCTTCCACTGTTCGGGATCACTCGCTGTCTGAATCGTGCCGACTCTGTGGGCAACGAACGGCTTGTACTTTCGGCTCTGTCCACGAATCCAGTAGAGGACATCAGCACTGTCAGACCAGAACGTGACAGCACTTATCGTGAGATCAAGCGGAGGTAGAAGAGACTTCACTAGCTGCAAACCAAGAACTGCGGCCATCAATTCCAACCTAGGAATACTGTGGACAGCAAGCGGGGCGACTTTCATCTTCGACGCGACGAGACGCATTGAGTCGCTGCCATCGCTGAACTGCTGCCGGATGTAGACGACTGCGCCGAACGCCTTTTCGGAGGCATCCACAAACACTTCCACGCTGCTAGTTGCTGTTGTCGCTGCGGATTGTTGCAGGCACCTCGGAATTTGAACTCTTTTCAAATCCGGTAGCTCGGCGCACCGCGCTTCAGCTGCGCTGACGAGATCCTCTGGCAAGTCGGCGTCCCAATCGAAGCCTTCGATCCACATGGATTGGAACAGGACTTTGGCTAGGACGATGTACGGAGCTAGAAACCCAAGCGGATCAAATATGGTTGCCAGAATACGCAGAAACTGCCGCTTCGTCAGACGTGTGAAATCTGGCACCTTGTACTGAAATGTAAACATGTCGATCTCGGCCTGCCAGAGGACGCCGAGCATCTTGATGTTCGGCAGCTGTTCGTCCGTGAGCTCCAGTTGACTTGCCCGATCCGCTTGTGGGATCTCCGCCAGAACCTCCGCCGAGTTAGAGAGCCACTTCCGCGCGTGCATGTTCGCTTGGCCCCAGAGATCCGACAAATCCGCATATAAGGACTTGGCTGCTGTAACATCAGGTGCTGACGTCATGCTATCATCCATGTATGTGGAGTCCAGCACGACACTAGCGGCTTGCGGCATCTCTGAGCTGAGCGATCTGGCATGCTGCTGCGACACGTACTGCGCTAGGAATGGCGAAGCATTGACACCGAACACCACGCTGCAGAATTCGTAAACTTCCGGTGGCTTACTTGGGTCTGTGCGCCACAGAAATCGATGGTAGCGCCGGTCGTCTGGATTTAGGCTGATACGGAGGTACATCTGGGCAATATCGCAGACCAGTGCTATCGGCTCACGACGGAACCTAACCAGTACATTCACCAGGTCTTGCTGTAGTTTGGGGCCAGGCAAGATGAAGTCGTTCAATGACTTGCCGTTCGACTTCGCTGCGGCGTCGAACACGATGCGTACTTTTGTTGTGGTCTTGTCCGGCTTGACTATCGGGAAGTGGGGCAAGTACCACGCGTTTCCGTCGTTGACGTCTGCGGCGTCAACCCGGCGCACATAGCCCTGGCTGATGTGTTCCGCTATCGTAGCGGCGTAGACTTCTCCGACTGCTGCGTCTCGCCTCAGCCGCTGCTCGGTGTTGGCCAAACGCTTCAGAGCAGTGTGGTAGCTAGCATTAGCTCCGGGCGGGTGATCCTTCCATGGAATGCCAACACTGTATTGGCTTCCAATGTGCTTGATCGACTTTGCGACCGTCTCCTGTGCATGTCGCTCATCTGGGGTTAGAAGTGCCGCTCCATCTGCCGCGGGCTGACTGTCTACTTCCCAGAACTTCCTCACCAGCCGAGTGAGGTCGGCGTCTGACTGAGTCATCAGACAATGGTGCACGCTGGCCGATACCCGGGAGTCTCCCGCCGTTTGACTGATGGGACCCACACATGTCCAGCCGAGTGGTGTTCTCCGGGCACTTGGCTCACCTGGACCACCGATGACTTCTTCTAGCGATACATGCAGGCTGCTGTTATCAATACCAATCAGAAGGTCAACTGTTGACCAATCACTGAGCTTCGGGAACTTGACATTCTCCAAGTGTGGCCAGCTCTTCTTGACAATCTCCCAGTCTACTGGTGTTAGCGACCGAGATACTGCTGGTACAGTGTTAGCACAGATGTCCACGTTTGTCTTCTTGGTCAAGTCAGACAGTGTGACGGTGACTGGCATACTCTGAAACGTTTCTTGGTGCCCATTCAGAGTAGACATTGTAATCCTCTTCGTCTCTCCGCGGAGACCAAGTGCACCTGCGGCACTTGCGCTGATCAGCGTCTGCGTTGCGCCGTCGTCCAGGAACGCGTTGACCCGTATGGTCCGCTCGTTGTTGCTCAACAACACTGGCACAGTGCGCAGTGACCCTGGTGCTGCGCTGACGTTACTCGCTGACATAACGTTGCCGACGTTGTGCCTTGAAGGTCGCTCCCCTTCAGTGCTGCGGTCCGGTTCGCTGTGTACCTTGTCGAACTTCGGTTTACGATGCAGCAACCAATTGTGGGTGTCGCTGCACTTATCCACACCGCATTGTCTGGTTCTGGGACACTGCGCTCCACAGTGACCTGACCCAAGGCATCGATAGCATAGCCTTTTCTCTTTTGCCAGGTCCCATCGTTCATCCATGGTCTTTGCCTTGAAAGACGGACATTTCCAGACGGGGTGCTGCTCGCTGCAAGCGGCACAGCTCTCGCTCTTCTTCTCTGCTAGGAAGACTCTTCCGGACGACTCTGCGTTTCTCGGTTTCCGGTCATTGAAACCACCACGTCGCTGTCTGCTGCTGGCAGTACTGGCGATGCCGTCAATGGTTTCCGATGCTGTAGCCATTATTTCGGCTTCTCGGTTCACCCAATCTAGAAGAGTCGTCACAGATTCATTGGCATTGGTCTCCTGCACCCAGCGATGATACTGGACGAGGTTTTCCGTTGCAAGCTTCTTCTGCATACGTGTATACAAAGTACCCGTACCGAGTTCACTGGTCATGCCGGCATCCGTCATTTTTACCACCGCCACCTCTAGCAAATCTGCGAACTTCTCAAAGTCTGCTGCTCTGTTTTTCACTGCAGGGAAGTCCTCTAGTTCTTGCATATGGACGGCCACCAACCTCCGCTGTCCGCCGTACCTCTTCTCAAGCCGTCTGCGTGCCGCACTATACGCTGATGGCGTGAAACCCAGGTTTTGTACGACCGCCAGAGCTTCGCCAGACAGGTACTGCCTAAGTTGCAGCATCTTCATTTCTGTTGAAGTTGCCTGCTGATCAATGGATACATCAAAAGCCGCCTTCCAAGCCTCGTATTCCCGTTTGTCGCCGGCAAACGTGGCAATAGAAACTTTCTTCATGTGCTTGGTGATGTCTGTCTGTGGCTGACTTGTTCGCAGGTACTGTGGCTGTTGCACGTTCTGCGGCTGATATTGTGGCGTATACGTCAATGGCAGCTGTTGCTGCTGCTGCGGTAGGTACTGTTGCGACGTGTACGTGTATGACGGCTGAGACTGCTGCTGTTGCGGAGTGTACGTGTATGACGGCTGGAACTGCTGCTGTTGCGGAGTGTACGTGTATGCTGCCTGGGACTGCTGCTGCGGTGCATACTGTTGAGGCGTATACGTGTATGCCGACTGAGACTGCTGCTGCGGTGCCGACTGAGCCTGCTGCTGCGGTGCCGGATTCGGTGCAGTGTACGCCGGATTCGGTGCCGTGTACGCCGGATTCGGTGCCGTGTACGCCGGATTCGGTGCTGTGTACGCCGGATTCGGTGCGGGGTACTGCTGGCTCAACACCAATGGCGCACCTGTACGCCGGGTGAAGTCCCTAGTAGTAGCTGATGTACTTGGTGTACTCTGTATGACTGCTGTGCCAGTGGCCATAGTCACGAAACCCGTTGCCATGGGTACCCGTTGTGAACCCGTGCTGTTTGGTGCCACAGTTCTGGCTATTAATGGCTCTGGCTTCATTCTGGCTTGGCTAAGCTCAGATGCCTTCGGCTCTGGCAACGCCGTTGCCATAGTAACCGCCGACCACGATGACGTGACCCTTCCCTGGGTTGACGTTGTGGGCGTGTCAGACATACATGTACGCTTTACAGGTGCGTTGCTTTTTACTTTACTCTGGTAGACACCTGCACTCTCACTTACATCCACACTTGGTACCTCCTCTTCTTCATCTTCTTCGTCGTACAGTTTCTCTTTCAACAACGACCTTACTTCTCTGATTTTTGCCGCACGTTCTCTGGTTGCGGGGCTGTGGCTGATGCTGGTGGCTTTGCTGGGCCTTTCTATTCTCAGCTGCTCCAGCACATCCCCCGCTCTCGATACCGCTTCGCCATATTGCTGTTCCAACAGCTGGACTTCCTCATACCAGTCTGCGGCATCACCTTCCACACAACAGGCGATGGTGGATGTGGCAAGAGCACTGAGGCCATCCAGTGCCCTTAGTATCTCCTTCTTGTCCGCTTCATCCTTGTTTATCTCTACTAGCAGCGCTCTTCTGCTGTTGGTGAACTGGGCCTTTGCCAGTGTCCTTTCCTTCTTCGTGGTTTCTGGCATTCTTGCTTCAGTTACTGAGTCTCTGTCTTACTCTTACTACTAGTTCTAGTACTACTGCCTAGACGTGACTACTATACTACAACTTCGATAACCATCCTCTGCTACCAAATGTTGCGGTGCGACTTGGTCCCGCAACTAACCATCGTCAGGCAGACCACAAAAACCCAGAAACTCCTTTAATCGACATTACCACTCGTTTCCAACAAGAACACCAAAGAACACACCGAACAACGATCGCCAAATCGCTGTCCTGGGCAAAACGTGCAGCGTGCGTGCATTTGGCTTGCGCTGCATGCATGCACACACCGACGTGGCATAGAGAGAAAATACAGCGTACAGAAAATGCATGATCATCGTAGCCATAGAGATACTAAATAAGTATGGCGACTGCCAAAGTCCGCGTGCAGCGCGGACGAGTGCATGCAACGAAAAGAAAGGCAATAATTTGAAATGCAGAACAAGCAGAAACTAAGGGTGCGTTCTTAAATTCTCTAGCTTCTAGGAGAAGAAGAAAAGAGAAGTCGAAGAAACTGGGATTCTTCAAGAACGGGTCTCGAAGAATTCGGAGATATTTTGCAGATGTCAAGCAAAATGAAGCGCCAAAGGGGCCGCGATCTTGAGTGCCACGAAAATAGTATGCGCTGTGCGTATGCGAAAAGGGAAACGCGTACACTCATGATCAACACGTGGCTTTTAGCCTAGTTCGCATGCGCTGATCCCAAACCGCGGGAATCTCCAAGTTTCAACCACCTCTGAAGCTTGGAGAGCTTGGAGAGCTTTGGAGAGCCTCCTAAAATTCGGAGAGGATATAAGAACAGCTCTCGAACTTTTCGGAGAGTCTCCAACTTTTCCGAGAGGATTTAAGAACGCACCCTATATTTGACTTGCAATGTGCTGGAGTGAAAGAATAAAGAATTGTTGATTACGGAGGTGAAAACAGTGTCTGTCAAGGGGTGCTTGCACCCAGCGACAGGGTGACAGCACACCCTGTCAGCGAGATCGAGAGTAAGTTTCGCCAAGTAGATCGTAGCGGAGTAGCCGCGGATGGCGATAATGCAACGGATCAAGTACTAGTAAGTACATGTACATTGCAACCAATTAGTGTGTCAACAATTCTACTTATAATTATAATACATTAGAACAATTCACAAGATATTCCGCTCGTGAACATGTCGTGGTACGAACACGCATAGCAATTACTGTATAATAAAATGTGTCTCGACGTAGACGTAACAGATATGCACTCGTGATGTAATTCTAACAGACTAACAAATAAATATTACACTCGCGAAATACATAGCAGTAATACGCAATGCACCAGTATTGCAAGCGACCTAGCATGTCTTGACAATACTGCCCTTGCAGCATGTGACAGTTCTGTACACAATTCGTAACTACAATACACTAATAGTATCAACGTGCAACATATGACAACATGAAAGGATAATGTTCAAGAGCGCAGTCTCCTGTCCACTACGTGACGATGTTCCACTGATGATAGTCACACGAAAACGTTCTGGAATTGTTTCATTTTAATTGTTTATACATGGTTATGAGTGCACAATTGATATTTTTCATTGCTATTTTACGACTGTTGTCTCCTCGTCGGTTATATAAATCTACGTGGAGATAATAATTTTAATATACAGTCAACTTCGCTAATAACGACTGCGGATATAGCGACAATTCGCGAATAACGACATAATTTTCATGCCCGGAGCAAAGTCCCATCCAACTGTGACACATCTAATGAGACTTCGGATATAACGACACTTCGCGAATAACGACACTTTTCTGATGCCCCACCGAGTGTCGTTATAAGCGAAGTTGACTGTAGCTATCGATTCTGGGGTTTCAATCATATTTTTGTTATAAAATACACAGTAATACATGTCAAACAAGAACGTACATGTAGTTGCGTGATGTCTGCGGCCTTCATCCTATTCATAGCTATAATATTATTGAATATACATGTACAGGTCGTCCCTCGTTAATACATAATTTCTGGGACTTGACAAATGTTATGTATTAACGGGGTTTATGTACTAAACGAAAGTGTACATAACTTGCTTGTGTACCAGTATTTTTCACTTTTCTCAACTTTTCTGAGTGTTTCTTGCTACCATGACTAGGGAGCGAGATATTCTTGATTCCCTCGATATAACATAAAAATTATGTTATAACGGACACAGTCAGCGAAGATTCTACAGTTATTGACATGATACATGCCCAGCCGCGCCTGTACAGTCACTCGGGAAAAAAGAGCTTTGTCGGTATTTGATGTGCGCTCTGATTTCTGAGCTAATTGCGTCCACAAGTAGAAACTAGAACACGATGTGCCTCCACTGGAAGGGCGAAAGACCAACAAATTATGTACTATTGAGGTAGGTGGCATGCGGGCACGGAGAAATGTTATGTACTAACGGGGTTTATGTACTAACGAATTATGTACAGTCAACTTCGCTTATAACGACACTCGGTGGGGCATCAGAAAAGTGTCGTTATTCGCGAAGTGTCGTTATATCCGAAGTCTCATTAGATGTGTCACAGTTGGATGGGACTTTGCTCCGGGCATGAAAATTATGTCGTTATTCGCGAATTGTCGCTATATCCGCAGTCGTTATTAGCGAAGTTGACTGTACTAACCGACAAAATTTGTATGGAAGTGACCACGTTTCGGCCGGGACTTGAGATGTCCTATGTACTAACGGGGTTTATGTACTAACCGGACTCGTATTAACGGGGGACGACCTGTACATGTAATAGTAATAATATCTTTATTAGGATGACCCAGAGGCTTGTTGCCTATCAATACCTTATTCCTTGGACTTTTGCTGACTTGGCTCCTAGACTACAAGTACAAGGGGTTCACCGCTTTGAAGGCTGTACATGTACATGTACAGTCAACTTCGCTTATAACGACACTCGGCGGGGCATCAGAAAAGTGTCGTTATTCGCGAAGTGTCGTTATATCCGTCTCATTATAATTATGTGTCACAGTTGGATGGGACTTTGCTCCGGGCATGAAAATTATGTCGTTATTCGCGAATTGTCGTTATATCCGCAGTCGTTATTAGCGAAGTTGACTGTATATGTATGAGCTAAAGTGAAAGTACTACAGTCAACTTTGCGAATAACGACATTCGGCGGGGCATCAGAAAAGTGTCCTTATTCGCGAAGTGTCCTTATAACCGAAGTCCCATTTGAATGTATGTGGACCCATATTTTGTATAGTATGACACGCATATCAAAATCAAGCTCTTTTCTTGCTCTATGTCAATGTGTACTTTATTTTCATATTGCAGTTGAAAGGAACTAAAAATCAATATGCAAGGGAAATAAATTGAAAAATTAGCCTTTTGGAGCCATCTACTGGGACATATACATGTACATGTACATGTACATGTATGATGATTACTGTATAATCATGTACAACTACATGTGAATGCATGATAGAATCCAACACTGGTGAACCAGCATTAGATAAACCTTGTAGTTCACGCAATTGTTAGATTGACAGCATGAAACAAGGTGGAGGACACTCTGTGTTCGAAATGAGTGACCTTACTACAACCTTCCGCGGTTGGCAGAGCCCCGGTCCCTGCGGTACCCATATGGTTCAAATGGTCCGCAGGGACCGGGGCTCTGCCAAGTGCCAACCGCGGACGGTTGTAGCAAGGTAACTGTTTTCGAACACAGTGTCCTCCACCTTGTTTCATGCTGTCAATCTAACAATGTACATGCATGTAGGTGTGCTGGTAAATCCAACACTTTTGAAGCAAAATAAAAAAGGAAGAAAAAGCCCCCCCCCCTTGGCTGCATTTTCTTTTCTTTATCCATCACCATAGTATAGGTTCTGGTACTTCTGCATGACAGGTACATGTACCTGTACATGTACATGTACCTGTACCTGTACCTGTACATGTACAGGTACCTGTACATGTACCTGTACATGTACAGGTACATGTACAGGTACATGTACCTGTGCATGTACATGTACAGGTACATTGGAAAGGCTTCCTGTCTGAAGCCTTTCCAATGTACAGGTTACTCGATGTTCCAGTTTTGTGACACGAGAATGGCACGAGAATTAGTGTACCGCTGAGTGTACCGCTATACACGTGGTCGACACGTAGTCGACACGTTGTTGATACTTTTTTGACACGTGACCCCGTCAACGGTCTGCTTTGTGCCAATGCCACTCGGTAAACGCCGATGTCGCGTACGCGAAATAGTTGAGAACTGCATGACGTGGACCTGACGGCAAGGACAACTGCGAGGAGGCCCCTTTCGGTACCCCTGACGGGAAGGAGAACTACATAAGTCGACGAAGTCGAACGAGGAGGCCCCTTTCCGTACCCCATACTGCAAAGTGCCATTGATGGATACCTTTTGCACCTGGAACGACCCCTTAAACGCTGTCGCGGCGACTATCCCGTAGACCCGGGTGCTCGAATCAGAAACGATTTGACAGGTGTGAAATTTCTCATCTGTAAATCTCAACAATGTCAGAATATACTTTTGGAGAGGCGATGGAACAGGGAAGGGAGTCTGGCTTGACCCACCCAGCAGGAATTCAGAACCTGGGTGCGGTACAACACAAGCTACAGTACGCAGTAAAATGGTCTTATTTCCTTCGGATTTTTTATTTGAAAATTGGGTGCTCGAATCAGAAACAGCAAACTCGTCAGATCGTCTCCGATTCAAGCACACGGGTCTACCATCGTCTACGCTTGGTGTGGCAGTTGAGTGCAGGTAGTAGTAACTTAGGCTGTGTTTACATGAGAAATTTCAACCCGGGTCGAGTTCAGCCCGGGTTGAAAGTCTGTACGACAGACAAAAGAGGTGAGCGTTTACATGAAGACAGTTGACCCGGGTCAAATACTGTTATGCCGCCAAAAGTCCACTTCTACAGTCCTGTATGGTCACGTGAATCCGTTCGCGCGAAATTTGCATCTGCAGTGCCGTTCAAACCTGGCGCGAGATACGCACAGAAGTATGTTTGTACGATTTTCTTGACCCGGGTTGATTTCAACCCTCCCCTTGGGGGGAGGGTTGAAATCAACCCGGGGCGAAATTTCAACCCGGGTCAAGCGCAATGCGTCATGTAAACGCGCCATTCATTTTATGCACATGGCGGGTTGAAATCTGACCCGGGTCGAACTCAACCCGGGTTGAAACGCTTCATGTAAACACAGCCTTACTACTTCGTTTTTGAGAGCAAGATGGTCAGTGGAGCCGCAGATTCAGCAGGTCTTTGGCAGCACCGTACAGGAGACCCACATCCTCGAATCAAGGACCCAGCAAAAAGTGGGTCGCGAGTATTTCAAAAACCGTTTACCGGGCAGCTCTGAAATTTGGCATACCGTTAGCGGGCCGTATGTTGACGGTATTTGCGAAAACTGAACGAAATCGGAACAAGTTTAGGTACAATTTCAGCCTGTTTCTGTTTTGGTACCCTGTCTCTCATTCGAGCACCCGGGTCTACGCGAAATAGTTGAGAACTGCTGACGTGGACCTTTTGCACCTGGAACGGCCCCGTAAACGCTGTCGTGTCGGCGGAGTGAATGTGCAGGGCGAAAAGAATTGCTGCAAAGACGTCCCCTCTAGGCCTTTGGAGACATCGTCGGCGGACTGAATGCGCAGGGCGAAAAGAATTGCTGCAAAGACGTCCGCTCTAGGCCTTTGGAGACATCGTGGGAACTCCTTCCGGTACTATACAAACTGCTGACGTGGCCGTGGACATGTACATGGAGACATGGTGGGACTTCATGTACATGGATACATGGTGGGAATTCCTTCCGGCACCCCCATACCGCAAAGCCAACGGTGGGGAAGGAGAAGTGCAGACGTGCAGGAAGACGAACGAGGAGGAACCAGGACGAGCGAGCAATGGCAGGACTAGCTGGACCGTAAGTAATAGCTGAATTGTGAATGACAACTTGACATCCATGCGGCACTCGCCACTTGCCACTGCATATTTCTTGTCCACTAACAATGTCTCTCCTCTGCCCCCTGTGTGTCCACAGCCCTGTTGCTGAATTGGCCCGATGAATCGAATGTCTTCCGCAACTGGAACGGCCCAGTAAACGCTGTCGCGTCGGCGACTGAATGCGCAGGAGGGAAAATATTGCTGCGAAGACGTCTCCTCTAGACCACGGTAAGGCAACCCATTGATATGTTGCCAGTTACCTTCTACTAACACGTTATCAGGTCCAAAAAAATTAATGGTCTACAGTCGTGTCGGAAGGGTACGGTGGGACTGTAGACCTGTTACCTTCTAACACGTTATCACTATATCAGGTCGAGAGCGTATTGTAGTCACTCCCTCTATTCCTGTACTTCATTGCGTTTCAGGTGTACGTATAACGTTTCCAAAAAAATTAATGGTTCACGTCTTCAGATAGAGAGCGTATTGCACCCACTGTCTAGTCTGTAGTGCATTGAGATTTTGTTGATCGCACATGAAAATGGATACACAGACAAAGCAGGCCAAGTACATGGCGAGATGTCGCCAGAAGAACGCCTTCAGATAGACAGCGCATTGCACCCACTGTCTAGTCGATTTTTGTGGATCGCACATGAAATGGATACACAGACAAAGCAGGCCAAGTACATGAGAGAGTGGACGATGTGCGGATCGACACGGCCTGTGGGTACTTCATTAAAGTTACCCGTGACATAACTAGGATAAAAGTTTATCACAGCAAAGACATTGCCAAGTATGTGAGCACTTTGGACTTGACAGAAGAGTGCACGGGCGACGTTGACAAAACATACCGCGGTGACTGTCACCATCATGACAGCAGGGCACATCGCACGCAGCATCGCAGATCGTGTCGAATTGCGCATCATAATATTGCAAAATTGCTCCTGTGCATGCAAGTGGATTTCATTGCACTTCTCAGTTTGGGAAATGCTCGATTATGACAATTCTGCATAAGTTGCGAAAAACTATGGCATCTTTGGGAAAGGGCTACTCATAGCCTACCTCATGACCTTCTGCTTTCTTTCTTCATCACTTGTATCTTGCAGGTATATCATCCCGTGACGACCACATTGAAGTCTGAATTTGAAGTGTGAAGATGCTTCAGCAACCACATCGTACTTTTCCATTGCTTTCATTGTGCTTCTACTGTACATGTGTGTAACTTGTGGGGTAAACATGTGATGACATTGTATGCTGGCGACACGGTCAGATGTTGTCCATGCGTCTAACGTAAACCTGCATGTTATGCATTGAAAAGGATTTGCCACTTGCGATCCTGGGACGAGTATCAGGTCAGCTTTGTCCTGTGTGGGCTGTATCAGATTGCTGTTCACTTCTCTATCTGTTGGATGTGTGACTTTCTGCAAGTTTCTGGTGTATGATGGCCACTTCCTTGCTTGTCACTTTGTATGATATTACATTCTGTATTCGCTGCTTCCATGGCGTGGTCTGCAAACTGCAATCCTTGGGCAAATGTCATGTTTGCTATGTTGTGCTTTGGCCGTCAGCTTGTCTACATGCTGTAGTTGCATTATTTTTGTTTCACAACTGACTTCCTCAAGTACGGTGGCCACTGCTTTGCATGGCATTATATATGAAAAACTTAGTTTCCTGTTTGTGTCGTGTGCATGTGCGTGGCCACGTGTGTGTGCCGTGTGCATACGCATGTTTGTGTATCTGTGTGCGGGGTAGCGAGGCGGGGAGGGCTGGTATGTATCAGTGTGTTATTGCAATCTCATGGCTACATACAGTACATCGCGCGCGTGATCATCATGTTTACCTTCGGGGTTGGGGTGGGGAGGGAACGGAAAAAAGAACTGAAATTATCCATATAAAAACCACTCTGTGAGCGGTTCTGAAAAACCTTTACTGGTACTGCCCCGTCGTAAAAGTAAGAAATTAGAACTGGCCCATTGTCCCCCCAAATGCGAACTGATCCACCTAAATCGCGAATGACGCGACCCGAACGCACCAGTAGCACGAGGTTCCTACCTGTGAATGCAGATGGGGACGTTGGTCCGGACTATAGGCCATGTACTGACCGTCTGTACTAGCGGTAGGTGGTGTTACCCTATGAGAATTGCTGTCCTGTGCCCTCCCGACCTCGTGCTACTGGTGCGTTCGGGTCCCGTCATTCGCGATTTAGGTGGATCAGTTCGCATTTGGGGGGACAATGGGCCAGTTCTAATTTCTTACTTTTACGACGGGGCAGTACCAGTAAAGGTTTTTCAGAACCGCTCACAGAATGGTTTTTATATGGATAATGTACATGTACTTGACTGACAGGTACTTGAAATAGCTGTCAAAAGCCCAGAAAGTCGTTATTCAAGCAGTGAATATGACCTGGGGGCACTAAAAGCATGTCGCTATTCGCGAATTGTCGTTATTCAGATAGTCGTTATATCCGAAGTTGAATGTGTGCAGTTAGATGGGACTTTGCTCCGGGCATGGAAATTCGGTTGTTATCATCGCAAATTGTCGTTATTTCCGCAGTCGTTATTGGCGAAGTTGACTGTACATCATACTACATGTACATGTACATGTACATGTACATGTACATGTACATGTTTTGCAGGGTTGTAGGCAACTGGGCATGACCGCTCGTGCGCGCCTGCGTCACGGCCCGTGGGCATTTCCCAAATCGGCCGGCCGAAACATTGGCCGAAAATAGTGGTTTTGAAGAAATCACCGATCTTTTAGCCAAATACGCAATTTTCGCACTGAATTCGCCGAGAATTGATGTTTTAGTGCCTCAATAGCATGCAAATACAATTTCTGCAGCCATTTATATCTGCGAAAGGTGGCTGCGACTTTAGATCCGAATTTCCACCTTTTACAGAAATTTTCAGCCGATTCTGGCGATTTTTTTTAGCCGATCGAAAAGGCGAATAGGCCAAAACGAGAGAGCTTGGAAGCTCAGGGCCCTACGCTATGCTTTTTTGCCTTGATGACCTAGACAAAAAAAAGCATAGGGATGTTATAAATTCTTTAAAAAATCCTTTTTTTAGACATAACCTGGGATTTCGTAGAGTTTGTAACTTTGTGTTCCTCAACACAACTTGCAGCTTTCTTCAAAAATATCCTCAACCTTGGTTCTGTCCTAGATCGTGTATACATACATTCATTGTTTCGTCTCATCATTGTGGAGCAGCTTATGCGAAGGCTAGCCAAGCTTGCTTGGCGATGCCAACGCGGAAAAGCCTATAATAATAATAATAAATAAATAGGCGTCGAGGCGACAATAGTTTTAGAATTGCGATCAACAGAACGAGCTGAACCGACATTTTCACAAAGGCTTTTATTGTATTCAAAAAACGAGTGTATACGAAGGCAGTGAAGAACATGGAAGAAAGAAAAAATGTGATATGGAAGAAATGATGAACAAAAAATTGTACTTCGAACTAGTTTTCGCACAACACTCCTCAGGAAGCTACGTTGTACTAATGAAAAACAATCCAGAAAGATACTAATAAAGAGAAATGGAGTGAGAAGAAACAACACCTATGAAAATGATAATCCTAGCACTAAGGTAATAACAGGAAAAACTGCGAAAGCACTTAACGAACTTGTAAGGACTACTAGTATACTGTGACACAAGATATGACACCATGACCAACCAGAGCCAAACAGACAGAACAAGTTGCTACTAAAACAATTTCAAACGAATAATGCTGTCCTTCTGGACACACAGATTAGGCTTATGAATACGTTGACAAACGGCTTCTAACACACTCAACTGCAACTTATAACCATGACGAGCACGGCACAAAACAGAAAAAGAAGAATCAGAATAAACCTTACAGCAATCAGGACGAGATGCAAGATGCTTATACACTGATGACTTCCTACTACTTGTAGAAACCACACGCTCGCACCCACTCTTACTCACACGATCATTCTCGCTCTCACACTCACCGGAATCACTGGACTCACTGGCCGAATCCTCCTCAACGACTTCCTGCCTCGGAGCAATCAGGTCCCGTCTCCTCCCATCCCTCGTCTCACGTTCCTGTTGTGTATTCCGTTGGCTCGGTACTTCCGTACTGAAATAGGTCATGGTGTAATTAGCAGTTGTTCTTCTGGGTCTCGTTGATATTGAGGTAGGTATTGTTGTCGTCTCTGCCGGTGATGCAGCAAGCGATGCTGATGCAAACGTGTCTGCATGCAACACACGTGGCGTCGCCAAAGCCACATCCACCTCCGCTGGTGGAGGGAGTGACTTGGTCATGGCCACGGGAGCCAATGGTGGACTTGTCGAGTGAGACGCTAGGTCCTGTGTTGGCGGAGGTAGTGGTTGTTTACGGGGTCTTCCCCGCGTGGGACGCTCCAGTTGTGCGCTACGTGGGATAATGTGTAAAGGAGTGTGTTGCTTGATGCGTTCGCTCAGGTGCTGAACAGTCCTACCAACATACCGGCTAGCACAATTCCGGCATTCAAAGTTGTAGATTACATGACTTAAATGATGGGTTGGTAGGACGTCCTTCAACACCGTGAACGAACGCATCGTTGTGTAGACGGGTATGAAGTGTACCGCATAGTAGGTTTGTTTGATGATCGCACGAACTTCACGACTCACATTGTCAGACTTCTTGCCCTTCCATGGTAAGCACAAAAAGACAGGACAACGAGCAGGCCCTATCAATTCATGTTTCGGCGTGGGGGCTGTAGACAATAGTTTTGCCATCATGTCGCCTGGGTATCCGTTTTTGGTGAAAACTGAACGGAGAAATTCGAGCTCACCACTGAGTTTACAAGGTGAACAGATCCGTTTGGCGCGATCCACGAGATTCTTTACTAAGTTGACTTTATAATTAGATGAACAGTACGAGTCATAGGAAATGTATTGTCCGGTGAATGTCGGTTTACGATACACCGATGTTACGCTACCAAATTCGGTTTTCTCAACAAGTACGTCGAGGAAGGATAACTTGCTTGACTGCTCGTGCTCAGATGTGAAGCGGAGGGAAGGGTGAAGGGTGTTGAGAGCACCAAGAAAGACCTCGCTGTCTTCTATGGAATCAAAGTATGTGAACGAGTCATCAACGAAACGGAAATACAGACTCGGCCATAGAGACGCATCAATCTCACACTCACAGTAACCGACAAAGACATTAGCTAACACGGGACCCAACGGAGAGCCCATGGCTACTCCATCTATCTGCTTATACATCACGTCATTGAACGAAAACTCGACGCCAGTTGTGACTAACAACATCAAACGTCGAAAAGCACATTCAGGTAGCCACGGAGTGTCAACTTCGTCAACACGGTACAACACATCCGCGCAGATATCAATTGTCTCCTCCAGCGGTACGTTTGTGAACAAACTCACTACATCGAACGAACACATATGTGAGTGAGTTGGAACAGGTCGGGCCCGTAGCTTCTCTACGAAATCGAAACTATCTTTAACAGTGTGTTGGCAGTAGTGCTCCTCAACAACTTTCAACAACCTACACAACCACTTAGAGATTGAATATTGTGGCGAAGCTGTCATGGAGACGATCGGCCGGACAGGACATGTAGGCTTATGTATTTTTGGTAGACCATAAAGGCGAGGACGTATTGATCCGACCGGCTTCATCAAGTCGAATTCATGTGTAGAGATACTCTTATCGGCTTTTAATTTCTTTAGGTAATTGATTAGCTCTGCCTCTACTTTCATGGTTCTGTCAAACTGTCCAACTGGGCCAATTGCTTGGAATTTAGATGTATCAGCAAGGATGACAATCATTTTGTCAACATAGTCAGCTTTGTTCATAATGACTGTAGCACGACCTTTGTCAGGTCTGGTTATGATGATGTCCTTATTCGCTCGCAATTCTTTACGGGCTTTGAGATGCTCGCGAGATAATGAGAAAGAGCTTCGGTCTGGTAATTGTTCGGAATGCTCTTCAGCCTCTGCTCTAAGTTTAGCTGCGCACACCGACTGTTGAGCCTCGAAAATCGGCGAAAAGCATAATAGTTTCCTGTAAAACAGTTCAAATTCTGTCATGACGATTTCTTTGTTGTTACAAGAAGGCGGAATTCCGAAGTCTGTTCCACGGGAAAGGAGTTCTTTTTGCACATCAGTCAATTCCACGGCTGACATGTTGATGATGCTGTTTGGATTGAAGGTAACCTGGCCATATCTTTTCTTTCGAAGCCAGGTGAAGGTCTTGTCATACTTAGCGATCAGTCGTATGCGTTGTCTATCATCGTTTTCAGATAAGAGCAGCGAGAAGCGTAGGAAGTCATGGGCAGACAAAAACGAACGCGCACGGTTATATAAGTGCTTAAACTGGACACGGGCATTAGACAAAGAGTCACGCGACCTGGCAATATCATCTTTGAGAAATACTCTCTCTATTGATAAGGAATGATAGGCCTTGGTCTTCTGAACGCGTTTCTGAACACCACAGGGACAGACACCAGTGTTCAGACACCGTGTCAGAAACGAAACGTTATACGCGACATTACGGCAGTAGAAACGTTTCCTCAGCACACCATTCAGCAAATCTATCTGATTTTGTGTGTACCTCAATCTGAAATATGTAAATAGGCGTCGAGGCGACAATAGGTTGTCGTCGTTGTCGTTGTCCTGTCTTTTTGTGCTTACCATGGAAGGGCAAGAAGTCTGACAATGTGAGTCGTGAAGTTCGTGCGATCATCAAACAAACCTACTATGCGGTACACTTCATACCCGTCTACACAACGATGCGTTCGTTCACGGTGTTGAAGGACGTCCTACCAACCCATCATTTAAGTCATGTAATCTACAACTTTGAATACCGGAATTGTGCTAGCCGGTATGTTGGTAGGACTGTTCAGCACCTGAGCGAACGCATCAAGCAACACACTCCTTTACACATTATCCCACGTAGCGCACAACTGGAGCGTCCCACGCGGGGAAGACCCCGTAAACAACCACTACCTCCGCCAACACAGGACCTAGCGTCTCATTCGACAAGTCCACCATTGGCTCCCGTGGCCATGACCAAGTCACTCCCTCCACCAGCGGAGGTGGATGTGGCTTTGGCGACGCCACGTGTGTTGCATGCAGACACGTTTGCATCAGCATCGCTTGCTGCATCACCGGCAGAGACGACAACAATACCTACCTCAATATCAACGAGACCCAGAAGAACAACTGCTAAATACACCATGACCTATTTCAGTACGGAAGTACCGAGCCAACGGAATACACAACAGGAACGTGAGACGAGGGATGGGAGGAGACGGGACCTGATTGCTCCGAGGCAGGAAGTCGTTGAGGAGGATTCGGCCAGTGAGTCCAGTGATTTCGGTGAGTGTGAGAGCGAGAATGATCGTGTGAGTAAGAGTGGGTGCGAGCGTGTGGTTTCTACAAGTAGTAGGAAGTCATCAGTGTATAAGCATCTTGCATCTCGTCCTGATTGCTGTAAGGTTTATTCTGATTCTTCTTTTTCTGTTTTGTGCCGTGCTCGTCATGGTTATAAGTTGCAGTTGAGTGTGTTAGAAGCCGTTTGTCAACGTATTCATAAGCCTAATCTGTGTGTCCAGAAGGACAGCATTATTCGTTTGAAATTGTTTTAGTAGCAACTTGTTCTGTCTGTTTGGCTCTGGTTGGCCATGGTGTCATATCTTGTGTCACAGTATACTAGTAGTCCTTACAAGTTCGTTAAGTGCTTTCGCAGTTTTTCCTGTTATTACCTTAGTGCTAGGATTATCATTTTCATAGGTGTTGTTTCTTCTCACTCCATTTCTCTTTATTAGTATCTTTCTGGATTGTTTTTCATTAGTACAACGTAGCTTCCTGAGGAGTGTTGTGCGAAAACTAGTTCGAAGTACAATTTTTTATCAAAAAGTATTCTTTCTAGACCAAAGAGTGGTATATTTGATAACATTTAATAACGATAGAAATTTTTACGATACTTCTCCAACGGAGAAGTATCGTAAAAATTTCTATCGTTATTAAATGTTATCAAATATACCACTCTTTGGTCTAGAAAGAATACTTTTTGATATTACAATGAGAGTGAATAATCAACGGCTTGTCCACCAACTCTTTGTACAATTTTTTGTTCATCATTTCTTCCATATCACATTTTTTCTTTCTTCCATGTTCTTCACTGCCTTCGTATACACTCGTTTTTTGAATACAATAAAAGCCTTTGTGAAAATGTCGGTTCAGCTCGTTCTGTTGATCGCAATTCTAAAATAATAATAATAATAATAATAACCTGGGATTCGAACCCGCACTATCGCGCGCCCTGCATGCATCCCCCGATACACATCGTATACATACTAATTCTTCCAAGTTGTTTCACATTGTGATCTTGCATTTGAAAGCCCTATTTGAATTATAGCAATAAAAACTGCTTTATGGCAGCTTTCTAAAAAACGTTATTGTGTTCTAGTCCTGGGTCCGGCATAGGCTATTGAAAATTTATAAAATTGCTTCCAAACTGGCTTGGACTCCGTTTAAAAAGTAAGAAATTAACGAAATGTGATTGCCGAAAATTAAAATTTCACACAAAACCTCACAATAATCACAACACTTGACAATCAAATGCTGCTTTCAACACTTGTTTAGTCTGACACTGTACTAAGTCTTGTACTTGTACTGCACCAACATGCATGCATGCATGGGAAAGAGGATCACGAAGGGAAAAGGTCTTCTAGCTTTTCATCCTGTGTGTGATTATTGTGAGGTTTTGTGTGTAATTTTCGGCAATCACATTTCGTTAATTTCTTACTTTTTAAACGGAGTCCAAGCCAGTTTGGAAGGAATTTTATAAATTTTCAATAGCCTATGCCGGACCCAGGACTAGAACACAATAACGTTTTTTAGAAAGCTGCCATAAAGCAGTTTTTATTGCTATAATTTCTTTTGTTTTTCTGTCACCAATCAATGGAATGCCCTATAATATGTAAATGATGGCCTTCATAATAATAATAATAATAATAATAATAATCAACGCTCACTTCCCTGCTCCACGAGGGTCGGCAGATCCAAGACCACCTACCATCTGGTCCTCTCCAGCGGTCTGATGACGCAGCGGTGAAAGGCTTTACCCGTCTCATGCTCGCTGGCAAAGTGAAAGCAGCAATTCGTTGCCTGCACACCTCAGGCAGGGGGGGGGGCGTCCTTCCCTTGCAGGCTGACTGCGGTGGTGGCCAGTCCACCATAGATATTCTGAAAGCCAAACACCCATCACCGGACTTGGATGGCCCCTCATCCGATGTACTGCTACAGGATCCGTGCCGCCCAACGCATCCCGTGCTGTTCGAACCGGTGAATGCTGCATTTGTCCGGGCTACCTCCCTTTCCCTGTCTGGTGCGGCAGGGGTGTCTGGGCTGGATGCAGATGCCTGGCGGAGGATGTGTTGTTCATTTGGAAGATCTTCCACGGGCCTATGCAACGCTGTAGCCATGCTGACGAAGCGCCTCGCCACCTCTCCTGTCGACTCGGGTGCTTTGGCGCCGCTGCTGGCTGGGAGGCTTGTGCCCCTGGATAAGAATCCTGGTGTGCGCCCGATCGGCATTGGGGAGACCCTCCGTCGCCTCATTGCCAAGGTGGTCCTCCGCATCACGCGTCAGGACATTGTTGAGGCCGCGGGGGCACTTCAAACCTGTGCTGGGCAGGAGGGTGGGGCGGAGGCCGCTGCACATGCCCTATGTCGCCACTTTGACAGCAGCAACACAGAGGGAGCACTCCTGGTCGATGCTACCAAGGCGTTCAACTCCCTGAACCGTGCAGCTATGCTCCACAACATCCACCTACTATGTCCATCAATAGCAACAATTTCGAAAAACTTTTACCGCAGCACAGTACCTCTCCACGTCAGCGGTACGGTCATCTGGTCTGCTGAAGGCACCACGCAAGGCTGCCCACTAGCCATGCCCCTCTACGCTATTGCCATTACGCCACTCGTCACTACCCTCGCCACCGCCCTTATGGACGACTCTCCAGCTGGCACGGTGCATGACCGCGAATCGCCTGAGAGACCAGCCGGCGTCGGTGCGTCCGCTGCTCGACCGGACGCCTCGACCATCCAGCTATGGTATGCCGATGACGCGGGAGCCGCTGGCCTGCTGCGGCGCCTTCGCACCTGGTGGGACCAGATCTGTCAACTTGGCCCAGCATTCGGCTACTATCCAAACGCTGCCAAGACTTGGCTGGTTGTCAAGCCCGAGCATCTCGATGCTGCCAACGCTGCATTCGCCGACACCGATGTCCACATCACCACGGAGGGCCGCCCCTACCTGGGTGCTCCTCTGGGCTCGGAAGCCTTCAAGACAACATTTTGCAATGCTCGAGTGGAGGCTTGGGCATCTGAGATGCGTGAGCTGGCGAACGTGGCCGAGGCCGAGCCCCAAGCCGTGTATGCCGCACTGGTCTTTGGGTACCGTCACCGGTGGACATTCCTGATGCGCGTGTCGAGCTGTGCACCAGACGTCTTCGAGCCTCTCGAGTCCTCTCTTCGCTCCGTCTTGTTGCCAGCTCTATTGGGTGTGCCAGTCGTCCCTGCCCCTCTACGCAGCCTTCTTGCTCTGCCTGTGCGTCATGGTGGCCTTGCAGTGCTCAATCCAGTTGAGGCTGCCCCGCAACAGCGGACAGCATCTCTGTCCATCACGAGCAGTCTCCAGCAACTTATCGCGGACCAGTCCTCCCTCTACAGCGTGGACCCAGCAGCCATTTGCGCCGCCAAGGCTGCTGCCAAGCAAGCCCAGTCTGTGACAACCAAGACCGTCCTGCAGACAGCTGGTCCAGAGGCCCTACCACCAATGCTTCTGGAGCACCTCCAGGCCAAGGGAACAGGTGCATGGCTGACCTGTCTTCCTGTTCGCGAGCATGGATACTCCCTCGACCGGCGGTCCTTCGTTGATGCCCTATGCATTCGGTATGGCCTCACCATCCACGGTTCACCTACCGAGTGTCCATGCGGCCGGCCGTTCACCATCGACCACGCAATGATCTGCAAGTTGGGCGGCTATCCCATCCACCGGCACAACCATGTCCGCAACTACCTGGGCCAACTTCTTTCTCAAGTGTCTGAGGATGTGCAGCTGGAGCCACCGCTGCAACCTCTACCGACGGTCCGCACGTTTGACCATGGTCCTGCCCTGCTCACTGCGGACGACGCCAGACCGGACATCAAGGCCAGGGGGTTTTGGTCGGTACAGACTGATGCATTTTTTTGATGTAAGGGTGTTCTATCCCAACGCACAGTCGTACCGATCTCGCCCGCTGGCTGAGGTGTTCCAATGGCACGAGCGTCAGAAGCAGTCGGCATACGGTGCCCGGATCCGGGAAGTTGAGCACGCGTCGTTCACCCCGATCGTCCTGTCTTCCGCTGGTGCCCTGGCGAAGGAGGCCACCCGGTTCCTGAAGCTGCTCGGAACGAAGCTCTCCACCAAGCTCTCGCAGCCTTATCCCCTCGTGATGGGAAAGCTGCGGACGGACCTGGCTTTCAGCCTTGTCCGCGACTCCGTCCTGATGGTTCGTGGGAGTCGCCGTGCATTCCGTGCACCTGGTCTGGCGGCGGATGTGGATGCTGTTTCTGTGGAGGCCCGCATTCCCGCCACTACGTGACGCTAAGTCCTCCTGGGGTTTGCCGCTCTCCGGTCCTCTTTCATCCCATTCTCCCCTCTTTTTGGGGGATTCTTTGTACTTCGTCTTTCTTGTTTTTCTTGTTCCTTTGTTTTTTGTAGGACAGATTTTTGGTGTACTGATTTCGGTCGTTGTTGTGTCTGACTCTATTCCCAATATCTAATTCTGTGGTTGGTTTTCCAACTCATTGGGTTTTGTAGTTTCCATCATGAGTTTGATTCCATCGTGAGTTTGATTCCATCGTGAGTTTTGATTCCATTTGCTATTTTTCGTTCCATTTTTGAGCTCATATTTTATTTTCCTGATTTCTTCTCCAGTATATGTTGCATTGCATTTTAATACATTGTGTTAATTTTTGCCCGTAAAAGAGGCTTGCACTTCTATAATAATAATAATAATAATAATAATAATAATGTGGAAGAGAAAAAGACATATGGATACGAGTTAAGAGTAACTCTCCATCACTGTAACATGATACTATATACAGTCAGAAAGTGCAATAACTAGGCACAAAACTGACAGAGTACTGAAACATTCGACGTCCTGACACCTAGCTTCAACACATCTCCGTAGCGCTAACCGACAGCCTTCCAACTTGGAAGGTTCAAGGTTATGGAAAAGACCAAAGAGGGGAAGGCAAGCGCAACGAAAACGAGCAAAAGCTACAGTCCCAACGGAACAAAGAATGTCGATTGTTACTGGACGATGACGAGACCAGTACGATATTTGACAAAGCGGTCTAACTACAATTCGAAGCAGCAAAGCAGCACACCACCCAACTTGGGTGGGTCATAAATATCAAAGATAAGTAAAGAAAGGGAAGCTTTGCGAAAACGAATTGTACAAGCCGAAAGCCAAACTCCTACAGTACTCCTCATGCATGACATTGTGATGGACTAGTTGACTACAAAACAAGTTGTTTCACACGACGTACGTTTCGCCGTATGGTTCGTGACGGCTCATCAGGTGTGCAATTTGAAACTCGGATGTTGAGCCATAAATAAATGTGGAAGAGAAAAAGACATATGGATACGAGTTAAGAGTAACTCTCCATCACTGTAACATGATACTATATACAGTCAGAAAGTGCAATAACTAGGCACAAAACTGACAGAGTACTGAAACATTCGACGTCCTGACACTACTACTACGGAGATGTGTTGAAGCTAGGTGTCAGGACGTCGAATGTTTCAGTACTCTGTCAGTTTTGTGCCTAGTTATTGCACTTTCTGACTGTATATAGTATCATGTTACAGTGATGGAGAGTTACTCTTAACTCGTATCCATATGTCTTTTTCTCTTCCACATTTATTTATGGCTCAACATCCGAGTTTCAAATAATAATAATAATAATAATAATAATAATAATAATAATAATAATAATAATAATAATAATAATAATAATAATAATAATAATAATAATTTTAGAATTGCGATCAACAGAACGAGCTGAACCGACATTTTCACAAAGGCTTTTATTGTATTCAAATAACGAGTGTATACGAAGGCAGTGAAGAACATGGAAGAAAGAAAAAATGTGATGTGGAAGAAATGATGAACAAAAAATTGTACTTCGAACTAGTTTTCGCACAACACTCCTCAGGAAGCTACGTTGTACTAATGAAAAACAATCCAGAAAGATACTAATAAAGAGAAATGGAGTGAGAAGAAACAACACCTATGAAAATGATAATCCTAGCACTAAGGTAATAACAGGAAAAACTGCGAAAGCACTTAACGAACTTGTAAGGAGGACTACTAGTATACTGTGACACAAGATATGACACCATGGCTAACCAGAGCCACACAGACAGAACAAGTTGCTACTAAAACAATTTCAAACGAATAATGCTGTCCTTCTGGACACACAGATTAGGCTTTTGAATACGTTGACAAACGGCTTCTAACACACTCAACTGCAACTTATAACCATGACGAGCACGGCACAAAACAGAAAAAGAAGAATCAGAATAAACCTTACAGCAATCAGGACGAGATGCAAGATGCCTTCGTATACACTCGTTATTTGAATACAATAAAAGCCTTTGTGAAAATGTCGGTTCAGCTCGTTCTGTTGATCGCAATTCTAAAACTATTGTCGCCTCGACGCCTATTTAAATAATAATAATAATAATAATAATAATAATAATAATAATAATAATGGATTGAATCCAATATCAGGTGAACTCAGCAGAAGTGGCTTTGGATATGCGTGCGGACTTCAACGGACAACAACCGTATCCCACTTATGGTACATGGATGATGTGAAGCTGATGGCCGCAACCAGTAAGCAGCTTAACTCAATGATCAACATAGTATCGTGCGTTGGGAAATCCATTGGAATGGAGCTTTCTCCAGCAAAGTGTGCTAAGCTTGTGTGCCCACATGGTGCTGTTGATCCAGATCAGCCAGCAACTGTCACAGTAGATCAAGCCTCCAGCATTGCCTCCTTGGCGGACGGCTCCGTGTATGCCTACCTTGGCATAAGGGAGTGTTTTGGCATGGCGGAACAGTCTGTTAAGGTGGCCACCACCAAAGAGTTCAGGAGGCGATTGCGGCTGGTGACCCACACATCTCTCAACGCCTGCAACCTCTCTCGTGCTATTAACTCTTATGTCATCCCAGTGCTGTCGTATGGCTTGTGTATTGTGCCATGGACGAAGGATGCTATTGCAACCTTCGACAGGAATGTCCGAAGTGCGCTCCGCGCAGTGGGAGCACACCACCCACGATCTTCCACCATCCGCTTTCACCTGCCGAGATCTGAGGGCGGCCGAGGGATTGTATCGGTTGAGCACCTGCTGGAGAGGAAATACATCCGCCTGTCTAGGTATCTCCAGGCGCACTCTGACCTGCCGCTGATTGCTGCGCTGCATGCTCATCATGAAAATCTTCCGCCTACAAAGTCGATCATCTCCCGGGCGGCCACGGCAATGGAGCACTTCAACATCCTGGACATCGGAGGTGCAACAACTGACGTTGTTAAGTCTGCTATCAGAACCTCCACCCAAGCTTCTCTGCGGCAGAAGCCCCTGCATGGTCGCTATTGGCAGAGGAGTGGCGGTGTATTGGACATGCCTCTCTCATTCAACTTCTTAAAGTCTCCAACATTGCGTCCATCCACTGAGTCATCCGTATTTGCTGCTCAGGATCAGGTGGTTAATACCAGGAACTACCAAAGATCGGTTATTGGCGACACTTCCGTGGTGGACGTGTGCCGTTTGTGTGGAGGTCCGGGGGAGACTGTTGACCATATTTTGGCATGCTGCCCCGTGTTGGCACGGACGGCATACATTACTCGCCATAATCGTCTTGCCGCTATAGTCCATCGGGCACTCTGTCATCGCTACAGACTGGTATCTCCTGCTCCCCCTGGCCACTTGCCACACTACGTCGAGGATAGTGAAGGCCGTAAGTTAATGTGGGAAATGCCAATCCCTACAGATAGGATGGTTGGAGCAAATCGGCCGGATCTTGTGTGGGACGATGGCAAGTCAGTCCAACTTATTGATGTCAGTGTGCCACTGGATCATAGAGTAACACTAAAACATGCTGAAAAGAGAGCGAAGTACTTGCCCCTCGCAGTGGAAATGGGGCAGATTTGGCAGCGAGAGGCAGTGTCCGTAGTGCCCATCATAGTTGGTGCTCTTGGTGGCCTGACGAAGGAAGCGGCTACCTCAATTAAGCAGCTATGTGGAGAAGAGCGGCACCTTCATGAACTGCAGCAGGCTGCTATCCTTGGCTCGATGGCCATTCTAAGATCTGTTTTGGGTGCAGCATAGGGCTCTTCGCTGTCCCTGGTGGGCTTTTTATGCTCTGTATGTTATTGTATTCGTTTTAGTTTGTAATTGAAACACTGTGGTATTTCTGTGGGTATTCGTATTTGATCTTTCTGTGGGTGCGCATTGGAGGTTGTGCCCAGTGATGAGCTTTGCCGGCCTGAATTTTTCGCCAACTTCTGATGCTCCCCTTTCTGCAATACCTGTTGCCATGATACCTCTGAGCTTTAATGCCTGTGATGGTACATGCGCCTTTCTCCCTTCCTCTCTCTCTACCTTACTTTTTTCCATATATTATTCCGTGCTGCTTACCTTTGGCTATGATAAGTCCGGTGAGTTAGTGTAATACCTCCAATTTTTATTTTTATTTTCAATGTGGAATAAAGACTCATAATAATACGAAGTAGTGGTTGCGACTTCGGCGATGATTTGTCAGAAAGGTTTGCTCCCCACACCGGAGCTCGCGCTATTCCGCCGACTTTACTTGACACTTGACTGACTCACGACTGCCATCCAGAGCACACGAGAAGTCCATCGAACCTTCGACTCGGCAAACCTGCAAGAAAGCACCACTCCCTGCTCAATACACAGTGTTTCGGGGAACACCCCTCATCAGCTGAGCTTGAGTAGGCTGAGGAAGATTGTGCCTGAAGAGCACCACTTATATAGTGCTGTCCAGGCACAAACATCACCAGGGATACAAACTTACAGAGACGCTCCGCTTCCAGCGCGACAAACACCTCGTGAACACCAGATAGCAGCGTGATAATCAACGCAATAAATAGAGTAAGCTGCGCACTCAGTACAAACACCATAAGCAAAACTTGTTTTCATGTAAATAAAGAAGCTTGTTTGATGTTGTGAGTCTTTTCACGAACGTACCTTTGGATTTTACGATTGATATTTGCTGTGATGCTATGTACCGTGGTAATGTAGGTTCTCCTGTTACTATCGAAGAGACGTACTTTCGCCGTCTTATTTAGAAAAGCGATCCTGTCAGCTTTTCTATTATTGTGTTCACATGGCGCTATCTAACGACACCGCTATTCAGACACGTTGTCTACGTAGCTACGTAAGTTTCTACGTAAGATGCTCGGTACCTGGTCCTGGACCAGGGAGCTACTCCATGGCTCCTACCATCGCGCGGCCGGCTGGCCGCATGCGTGTGCATTGCAGACTTTTTGTTGTTGCCTTTTCGGATGTGCATGCACGAGGAACTTCCTTCTTTGGAACTGCTTCTTGCATGAGCTGTTTTGGATATTTCGTCTCCTGGCCTGGCTTATTTCGTTTCGGCGCTGCTGAGACCTCCTTTCGCGGAATATTACTCAATGACAGGTGAGTTGACCAGTTCCCTTTGATTCATTTGCTTGTGTTGACTCTTTCAAGTAAGGCACTGGTCAGTGGCATACTATCGTTGGCAGTTCCCAATCTGGAGGGAAAGGTTCAAGGACCCATTGACCACCTTCACCTTGTATTCCTGATATGAAGTCTCCGTCGAGTATCAGGATCTGCACAGTTAACGCATGCAGCTGGCTGAAGCGGACTGATGAGATTAAAAACTTATTCTGCACATCTCAACTAGATATCTTGGGCATAACTGAAACCTGGTTGACTCCTGATATCACAAGTTCAATATTAACACCGTCAGCTGAATACAAAATTATCCGGCATGACCGTCACAACAATACCGTGCGACGTGGAGGTGGAGTGGCATTCCTCCTCCACCCTTCCATTTCCCATGCTACCAAACATCGTCCAGATCTTCAGCCTGCTGATCCAACCATTGAAATTGTGTGCATAGAACTAGAGCATCGCCCCAACTCCACGTTTGTGTTGTGTTGTTACCGTCCTCCTTGGCAGCCACCTGATCAGTTCTGCAGCGCACTCCGGACCTGCATTCAATCAATATCTTGTCCTCAAGCTTCCATATTTGTCATTGGCGACTTTAACGCTCGCCTCTCGAAATGGCTAGCATCCGATCCTGATACACCTGCTGGTACATGCATGTATGACACCCTGGATGATCTGGGCTTATCGCAACTTGTGGATCAACAGCCTACCCGCTACTCCGCAAGTGGTAAGAGTTCATCACTACTCGACCTAGTTATCACTAATGCTCCAATAGCAGTCTCCCATCTCACCATCCTCCCACCGGTATCTGATCACTGTCCTGTAGTTTTCGATGTCGTCCACAACCGATCAGCAGGCTCCACAGCCCAAATATCTTCTGCACAAAACACCTGGCTCGACTTTGCCCACACGGACTGGCAAGCATTTAACAACCACGTGTGGCAACTACCCTTGCTAGATGCCGTCCAAAATGCGCAAACAGTTGATGAGGCCTGGTCATTGTGGCGCACAGCGCTGGAAGACTCTGTATCATTGTTTGTTCCCGTTGTCCGGAGAAGCACATTTCCATCGAACAAGCCTTGGTACTCTGCTGTTCACCATCGTCAGAGGCGGCTTCGGGATCGCCTCTTCGCCAAGGCCAAACGTCTCGGATCTACAGATAGTTGGATAGCGTATAGACTCTCACGTAACTGTCTTACTTCCTTGCTCCGGAAGGCGAAACGCCATTATCACGAGAGGATGGCGAGAGACATGGCTCAGCATCATGGAACCCGTACATGGTGGCGCAAAGCAAAGATCCTTTGTAATGTGAATCGCCCGTCTCCGGTTATCCCTGACCTCTACCATGACAACCAAGCCTACCCAGCCACGAGTAATACGGAAAAGACGAATCTCCTAGCCAAAGTGTTTGCGAGCTACAGCCAGGCGCCACTGCTAACACCTGACCTGCACTCAGCTGGTATTTTAACACCCACGTCCACTGTGAAGTTCTCCATACAACCATTCTCTGTGCAGTCCGTATTTGACACGCTATCCAGACTTCCCATTCAACGTAAAACCGCTGGACTGCTGAACAATCGCATCCTCCGTGAAACAGCTGAGGTCACGTCACAGTCTCTTTCCGCCCTTTTCAACCGC
Organism: Sycon ciliatum; assembly: GCF_964019385.1. Lineage (NCBI taxonomy): Eukaryota > Metazoa > Porifera > Calcarea > Leucosolenida > Sycettidae > Sycon > Sycon ciliatum. The sequence continues at coordinate 96,917,459 of NC_088643.1, forward strand.
TGCTTGCTGTCCAGTACTCAGCCCAGGGAGTGGAAATCTGCCGTTGTTGTACCTGTGTTCAAGGGAAAAGGTAATCCTTCTCACCCAGTCAATTACCGTCCTATATCGCTGTTAAATGCAGTTGCCAAATTGTATGAGTCTATGATTAGCCGTCAGTTTTACTCGTTTGTTGAGAGCCATAAAATTATCAGTTCCAGCCAGTTTGGCTTTTGTCGAAAGAGGTCAACAGTTGACCAATTGGTACAGCTTACCTCAATTGTTTCGCGTGCATTTGACTCTAAGTCTTCTTGTGACCAGCTGTTCCTTGATTTTTCTAAGGCCTTTGACAGAGTTAGTCATCATTTAGTTATTCAATCTGTTTCAGGTTGGTGTTCTCTTTCTGCCTGTTCTTGGGTGAAGGACTTCATCAGTGATCGTAGTATTTGCGTTCGCATTGGCCAAACTCTTTCTGACCCTTTGCCCATCACCGCTGGCGTACCCCAAGGTTCCCATCTCGGCCCGCTTCTTTTTAACCTGTGCATCAACTCCTTTCCTGATGCTCCTGCTTCTAGTACCCTATCCCTTTTTGCTGATGACTCTAATTTAATTCTTGTTTCTCCAGCAAACACCTCACTTCCTATTCATCATGCATTGCTCCAGACTGACATTGATAAGTGTTGTCAATGGTCATCAGCTACTGCCATGACGTTTAACACCAGTAAATGCGTCCACCTACCCTTTCAAAAATATGCATTAGCCCCCGGCCCGTCATCCCCCTTGACAATGAACGGTGTGCCTATTCAGAAAGGTGATAGCCACTGTCATCTCGGCGTGACTATCAGTCCTTCACTAAATTTTTCTGACCATATAAAATCTATCACCCATAAGTTTCGCAGTCGTGTTTTTCTGTTGCGCCATATGGCCCATTTCCTTTCTGCTTCAACCGTGAATTTGCTCTACAAGTGTTACGTACGACCACTGTTAGAATACGCAGTCCCTGTCTGGTCATTCGCCGTATCCCATTCAGATTCGCTTACGTTAGACCGACTGCAAGCCGTTGCTGCTCGTTCATATCTGCTTTGTAAGACCCGGCACCCTCCTGAGTGGGAAACCCCGAAGCAGATTCTTAATCGTACTTGTGACTGGTCATCCCTGAAGTGGCGTCGTCAGATTCTGTCCTTGCTGTATTTTCATCATGTCTTTTACCAGTTTCCGTCTTTGCTAATTCGTTTCAAATTCAATGTATCCCTTAGTTGTCGTCACCCGTCCTCTATAGTTTTACCTCGTTCTGGCGCCCATTTCCTTAAATCCCCTCTCTTCAGTTTATCTGTGGAATGGAACAAACTTCCAGAACACATCCGCTGCGTTCAGTCCTCTGTCAATTTTCGCATTGCTCTAAAGGCTCATTACTCTCAGCATAGATATTCTCTGACTGGAATTCCGAACTTTTCCGTTTGAGATTTTTTTTTCCTTGAAATTAATCCTTGCTGGGTTTTTTCATCTAAATGTCCCGCTATTATCTGCAGAGGTGATTTCTTCCCTCGTCGATTTCTTTCCTGCTTTTATACCTCGATATTTAGGTACTTGTTTCCCTTCTTCCCATGCTTCATCTTCCACTCTCCTCTCCCCATTTCCCCATTTTTCTTGCGATATTTATGTGGGAGACTTCCGTGATAAGCATCCATGTGCTTTTGGAGAATCCTTTTAAATAAATACAATACAATACCGAGTATGCAACATAAATTCGCATATCAGGGAAAATCTCCATTATGGAGAGGTTCAGTGACTTGTTTGCTTCATACGAAACAAACCAATGGGTGCAGTCTCGTCTCGTGAAAATTTCGTACTTGTATGATTGGATTTGTTTACTCGAGTCTGGGCTGTTTGATTTGTGAGTACCGCCGAGATTGCACTGCCCCAAATGAAGTTGCGTGCCGCCAAAGCAAAAATTACGATCTGCAATCTGTTTGTAGTACCTGCAAGAATGTGCTGTACATGTATCGTACTTTCTCTGTTGCTGTTTCAGTTGCCGTCATGTTGCTAAAGAAAGGTTCAGTGACTCATTTGTTTCATACGAGACGAGTCGGTGTGGCTTAGAATCTTTCGCTGTAGAAAAAAATCTATTCGTATGTCTATTGGAGAAATGTATTCACTGGTTATAAAATAGGTTAAGACTAACTCACAGAATAAATACCATCGGTCCCTTGGTGTTCGTCCTAAAGAGGTTCAACTGGATATCATTCATGCTCATGGCAAAAGATGTGTAACATTTTATTATTATGGAGTGCATTGTTTATCTCTCAGTATCTCCAGAGTACCCTGTAAGAAGGCCTTAGGCCTGCGGGGATTGCCCTATCGAAAAATTTGACAATTTGATAATGATGACCTCCGACCTCCAATGGCCTTGCCCCTTTTATCTTCAGGATCAGTGTAGTTGTTGGAACGAGGTGCCGGACTTAACAATGTATTTGTTTACATTTTAATACATGTTTATTGTTCCTCCTTTGCTGTGTTGTTTTAGAAAATCGTGGACTAACGGTTTGAAGTCATTGAACTACTTCCAAAAGTCGTATCGACATCAACAGGATTCAGTGCAATATGATGCAGGATGACCTTATCATGATAACCCATGATTATAAACAATTATAAACACAGAATCAACAAAAAACATCTGCGACACGCACCTGGCTATATTTCTCAAGTAAATCTGATCGAGGGTGGGGAAATCTGAAATATCTGAAAGGCAAGACAATTTTATGACAGTCAAGAAATTCTGCAACAGCAACATGCACAGAATGACCTAGTACCTGCGTATAAAAAAAGTATCACCACCACGAACCACAAGTTTCCCCAGCAGAAGAACATGCATAAAGCGGGATTCACAGAAGCTTTTTTTTCTCTGGATATATCGATTGATGTCAGTCAAGTTGTAAGCACCTCTTGGAATGAGATGAGTTTTCCAGGTTTTCCCATCAAAAATCCGAATTTGGTTGTTTGAGGTGTTGATGATGAACCAACTATACCAGATGGTAGAATTGATCAGAGCAATCTCATAGGTCTTCTTTTCATCAAGTAACAATGGAGGGTTGAACGATGCTTGGAAGTTTTGACTTGCTCCTGTGATTTGTGAACTGTGACTATCAAAAAATAGAATGGTTTCCATGGTTCTACTACAGTAGTATCTATACATAAGTTTTATATATCTTCTTGTATTCACTCTTTTTTATCCTTTTCTCATTCAACAAACGATCCAAGATCTCAACCAGTTCGTTAATGACTTTCTTTGATGTATTTCTTGCTTCTCGGGAAGCGCAAAGTAAACCCAGTCTTTCTACTAACTCACCAGGTGATTTGTAAAATCTGATTCCACTACCTTCAAAGGGTTTATGGTGTGTGTGGAAGACTCCTTCCGATATACGACGAGGGGGAAGTATTTCTAGACTTTTGGGGTAAGAATCATCAAACCTAGCTGCTTGATCTGCTTTCGGAACTGGACTTTTAGGATAAGAATCATTAAACATCACTGTTTTATCTGCTTTCGGAACTTGACTTGAGAGTTCTGGACTTTTTGGTTTCATACCTTTCTTTTTGTCTCTTCTCTTTTTCTTAGTGGATTGTGGTGATGATTGAGTTGCTTGATCTGCTTTCGTAACTTGTATTGGTTTCACTCTACTGCTATCAGCAGTGGTTATGAAGCCTATCCATTTTCTCACTTTGTCTATGGAATCTATCACAAGTTTTTTCCTTCCATCTTTATCACTTGCTGAACCAGAGCGCAGTTGTACCCCTCTTATTCTCCCCAACACGTCTTTCACCTTCTTCAAGTTATTACTACTTTTGATCTCTTCTTCATTCCGTATTTCATCATTAGTTCCTATATACTCATTGATGAGGTCAATATCTTTCTGGTTGAATGATATATCAGTGTCAGTGATGAAAGAAGAAGTTCTACCATCCAATGTTTCAGGAGTACTACCTCCAATAGGTTTGATGAATGAACCCACCACGGATGGAATTTGATGGAGGGCTGATGTGATTGCTGCTTGGTTAGTCTGAAGTTGTCCAAGGAGCGCATCCTGCCGTTTATCGTATTCCTCACTTTGTTTGGTTAAATTTTTTTAACAACAGGTTTTTGGAACTCTTCTACAAACTCCTCCTGCTGTTGCTTGCCGATCCTTTTTTCCAGTTGACGTTGCTTGAGAATTTCTCGATTTTTGAGAAAGGTGTCAATGACCTCCTTCCTATGTTCTGGATTTTCTACTTGAGTAAAATGTGGCATGCTTATTTACCAATACTTTTTTTCTTCTCACTTCTCCAAGAACCTATCGAATCCACATCGGTACATCTCTGGCTGATATGTTGCTGTTTTATCAAGCATGAAAAATGAATGTGGTTTCTCTGTTGCCATTTCATAGGCCTCCGCAAACTCGGTTTTCTTAAGATTTTTGGAGTGATCATGTGCTAGACACTGGACATCTCTGTTGTCTAAGCCCTTGTACAGGAGGAAGCACTTGGTATTTCTCCGGATATATTTCGGTACATCGTAGTATGACTGACAAAGATATATACAGTTACACTTCTTGTTCCGAGAAAGACTGAAGTATTCCATCACCTTTGTCATGTTCTTTTTATCAATCTTGATGTCATCAAAAATTATCACCTTATTTTCCTGATCATCGAGAACCTCCACTGGACAAACCTTATCTGGTTGTTCAATGATAAGAGTACCAGGAGATATTCCATTGTAAAACCTGTCAAGAAGTTGGTATTTTGGTTGTTGAGGGTTTATTGTATAAAGGATGACCTTATCACAGTTCAACCATGATTGTAAAAGCATATTGCACAGGGTGTTTGTCTTCCCACAACCCGTTTGTCCAATCATCATGTAGTGACAATCAGGAAGCAAGTAGTGATGCTTTGTTGGTTTCTCCTTGTGCTCATCAAAGTTGATCATTTCCATGGTTTGTATCTACAAAGGATCCTTTTTTATTGTTCCAACGCTCTTAAGAAAAAGAAGAAAAAAATATAGATAGATAAGGAAGATGAGTTCAAAATTTGGAACAGCTTTGGAAGCTATATCGATCAATCTTGATTCCTATGCCAAAAAAGGGATTTATTTGTCGTCAGTAAAGAAAAGCTAGATAAAGCTGGTGGAGATGTGGAGGGACATATTGACATGAACTATCATAGAATTTGTCATCTTGGGTATGATGGAGTGAGTTCCACTTTTGCGGCACCAACGGGATGGGTCAAAAGTGAGATAGGAAAAGTGGATACTTCATTGAGGAAGCATGTTGATGATGATGAAACACGACTGAAGGTGAGTGGTACACTGAAAATGAAAGGAAATCTTGACATGGGTGGAATGGAAATTGTAAATGTGAAGCAACCATCAAGAAGTACATCTGTGGTAACATCGCAATATCTCAACACAGCACTAAGTCGGACTCTCTGGACAAGTGGACTTTTTTTTTATTTTTTTTTTTTACGAGAAACCACGAACCTCGAGAACAGAATACTGCATGGTAGAGGTGGTTGCAGACGCAACTGTGGTGGTGAAAAACTGGAGCATCTCCGCCGACCTGAGGTCTCGGCTTCAGCGACACTTCAGAGCACCAAAAACTGGGGAGGAGTAGGCACAGGGGGAGGGGAGGGGGGGGGTTACATTTATATAGAGGAAGGAAAAACGGAAAGATGATACATGTGGTAGAGGAAGAAAATAAAAATAAATAAAAAATAAAAATAAAAAATAAATAAAATAATAAAAAATAAATAAAATAAAAAGGGGGGAGCCAGGGTGCAAGCAGAGAGGGTGTTCAGGGAGTGTTCAGAGGGCATCTGTGGCTGAACGCCAGTCTCGGCTGCGGAGCGACTTGTAGGCGCCTTCCTTGAATGCCTGCATTCCCTTCTGCGTGGGAAGGTTGCGTAGCAGGGCAGATGGGAGTCAACCAGATGAAAGGAAATCTTGACATGGGGTTGAATAACATCATCAATCTCCGACAGACAACAGAGGATGACTCAGCAACAACAAAGGAGTATGTTGACAGAAAGGATGGAAAGGTGAAAGTCAAAAAAATGAAGAATATCATCCCGAGCTCATCAACCACTCCACCAGAAGCCACACTTCATGTCTTTCCTATTTACAAAAGTCCAACCAACAAACTGATTGTCATTGAGGATCTCTTCATAGTCGGTCAAGAAACAAGTGGTAGCAGAAGACGTTTTCATGTATCATATCGAGATGTGTTGGGAGAAAAAGCGGTAATCCGATACATTACTGAACATGATATAACAACGGCATATCTGACCTTCATCAACAACACATTGACATTACCAACTGTGAGTGGATACAATCTCATTGATGAATGGGAGCTGGTTTATCATGAGTACTGAAAAACCTTAACTATATATAGATAAAAAATGGAAATACCTCATTTGTTAATGCTGTTGACCATGCTACCATTTACTCTTGGTTGTAATCGTGATCCGTTGGATAAGGATGGACTCTGCCTGACAACGAAACCTCCTACTGTCATCCAAAGTGAAAGACCAACTCCGGTTGATATCCCTAGTGAAACACCACCACCAACAGATCATATCACCACACAACCACCTTACGATCAGACGAAACCAGGAAACGGGGGTCACCCTCATTTGACAGACCCCAATCTTTATCTTTTATCTCTGATTGTTATTCCTATAGTTGGTGCTGTTGTTTATGTCATAAAACGTTCCAGCTGTTCGATGAGTGTTGACCCTGAAAATGATCCAAGAAATTTACAACATCAACCTAGGTTAGATTTTGATCCGATACCATTATCAGATATGCTAGGTGTGAACAATCTACCAAAATCACCTTCAACCTTTGATGTAACTGGTATAGTATGATGGGAGAAAGAAAAAGGTTTATGATAGAGTAAAAAATGATGAAACTGAAAATGATATCTGTTCTCTTAGAAATTGTCATGTTGTGTAGTGTTTCACATTCCTTTCCAACTCCTGGGAATATATGTTGGGTAGTGGGTGATCATATAGCCTGTGTTCCTTCTCAACCACTTTTTCCTCCTGATAATGTACCAGTAGCATCGGTAGCACCGCTAACAACGGGAAAGCTAACAACAAGGTTAATACCAACAACGGTAGCTCCAACAACAACGGCAACATTGACAACACCGGGAACTACGCTAACAACATCGGGAATTACACCGGGAACATCGGGAATTACATCGGGAACATCGGGAACATCGGGAATTACATCAGGAATTACATCGGGAACATCGGGAACATCGGGAATTACATCGGGAATACCGACAACATCAATCCCAACGTCAACATCGGGAACATCGGGAAATACATCGGGAAAATCAAACAACTTGATATACCTCCTTTTCCTTCTTCTTCTCATCCCCATTGCTGCTGTTGGATTTCATAGACAAATAAAAAATATTATTATAGAAAGAAGGATGAGGACCTTCACACTTTCGGAAACACCCACCTCATGTAAAGATGATCAGGTGAAAAATATGACTTTCATACCCACAAAAGAAACCCTTGCTAAGGTGAGAGCAACACTCAACTCAGGATGGAGACCACCGATTATAAAAAAAGATGATGAAAAACAAAAAAAGATATATGAGGAAATGATCAATCCCTTAGCAAAACTTAAACAGGAAAAGGTTAAGTATGCTGAGGTGAGAGCTAGAGTAGCACTCAACTCAGGATGGAGACCACCGATTATGAAAAAAGATGAAGGAAAACAAGAAAAGATATATGTGGAATTGTTCCATTCCTTAACAAAACTAAAACAGGGGGTAGTTGAGTATGATGAAAAGATAGATGAGGAAATTCTTGTAGTTGACGAGTGTGGTTGCGAGTTTTTTACGTCTGACGTCTTGCTCCCCCAACCGGGAGCATGGCGTCCATTGACTTCGGAATTTTGGATAGTGAAGGCTTGGAGTCACTGGCAAAGGCCAATAACGTCAAGTGGGCCGGCCTGAGCCGGGTGCAATTGGTAGGCGCCCTGAGGGGAAAGTTGCAACCACTGGACGATCAGATCGACACACACAGGGTCACAAAGCAGGCAGGCGGATGTGAATGTACCAGTACTGATGCTACTGCGCTAACGAAGATGATGGTTGACCTGATGGAGACGGTCCGAAACCTGGTAGCAGAAGTTTCTGACCTACGAAAAATCTCTCTCGAAAAGGAGAAAAGAAAAGATGCCGCCATTGCAGAACTCAGGGAGGAGCTTTGCGCCCTGACACAACACCACCAGCCCATCGATGTCTCTAATCGCGCCCTCGACAGCCACCAGGGTGAGTACTCGTACCGAGCAGCTACAAACATTCCCGCCACGGGTGTACCAGTACCCGCATCCGCACCAACAGGACTTGAATCCGCAGCTCTGGGCGAGACGTACGCTAGTCGTACCTTCTCTACACCACGAACAAGCAACGCCAGTCGTACTACTGACAAGCCTGTCAGCACCAAGTACGACTGGTCGATCGTACGCGAAGCCGCCAACCGCCACAGGAAGCCCGCAGATCTGCGTGGAGGTAAGAAATTAACACGCAGAGTTGTATTCGTTGGGGGCATCAATATCAACTGCAGTGCTGATGATCTTGTTGCGTACTGTAGAAAGAAGAATGTGGAAGTTACTGGCTGTTAACTGATCCCCTCCAGAACAGTGTATGGCACGTTGTACGCACATCTGACAGTTGCCGAGCATGACGAAAGAAATGTTCTGGAAAACGATTTCTGGCCCGAGCATGTAACAGCACGAGAATGGAAGTTCAAGAACCCACCCCTCCCCAAGAAATCATAAACTGTGATGTTGAATCCACACGCACCCATCTTTTTTTCCCACTAGGACCACATCGACACCATCATCTAACAGTGTGTCAGGGCAACTGAACCCAGATGCACCTACCTTCACTCTCCCATCACCATACGATACCTCAGCCTTCATACCAAACAAACATCCCCATCATATGCGGCTAGCCACAACCAATGCTTGCAGCTGGTATCCAAAGGCCGATGAAATTAATAACATATTTGGTACTTCAGACATGGACATATTAGGCATCACCGAAACCTGGCTAACTCAGAAAATTCCTAACTCTGTATTATTGCCAACTGCCGCTTTTGACATAGTGCGAAGAGACCGCCCATCTCATGTTGCTCTGTGTGGCGGTGGTGTTGCTTTCTTACTCCGACCAGGACTCGCCTACGTCAGACGAGCAGACCTCGAGCCTGCCAACACCAACCTTGAAATCCTATGCATTCAACTTAAAAATGGCCACAAAGATGTCTATATTTTCTGCTGTTATCGGCCACCAAGGCAGGATCATTCAACTTTCCTCTCTGGCTTGCGTGAGTCCATCTCTTCCATTACGGACACTACGGCTTCCATTATCATCCTCGGTGACTTTAATGCTCGGCATAACGAATGGTATAGGCAGGACCCGAACACTGCTGCTGGAAGATGCCTTGTCGAACTGCTGGATGATGCTGGTTTTACACAACTTGTACGCGACCGCCCAACACGTTTCTCCGCCGCAGGTCAGAGCTCTTCTCTCCTGGACCTTGTTCTCTGTAACCAACCATTCCTCATCCACAACCTCACCACACTTCCCCCTGTTTCTGATCACTGTCCTGTGGTATTTGATCTCGCAATACAGACTCGTTCCCAGCAACCAGTGCACTCTGATTTGCTCGTGAACAACTATGCAGCCACAGACTGGCCCGCACTTAATAACCACCTTTGGAGCCTCCCTCTTCTCGCTGCTGTACAAGAAGCCAGTAGTACAGATGAAGCATGGGTCTCCTGGCGAACACTAGTTGACACAGCCATATTATCTTTTGTTCCGAAGGTTCGAAAACGAACAAATCGTTATGGAAAGCCTTGGTTCACCTCTGTGCACCATCGCCTCCGTCAACGTCGAGATCGACTATTTGCTGCAGCAAAACGTGTCAATACCCCTGAGTGCTGGGCTGCTTATCGCATTTCAAGGAACTGCCTCGTCGCTGCCATCCGTAAAGCTAAACGTCACTTCTACGACCAGATGTCAGAAGGCCTTCATGCAGATCGAGGATCTTATGACTGATGGAAGAGAGTCAAGAATATGTGCCACATCAATTGTCCTCACACCGCTATACCTGATATACAAGGAGTCGATACCTTAGCGGTTACCGACCCTGAGAAAGCGAACATCTTCTGTCAACAGTTCGCCAAGAATAGTCAAGCTACACCGTCGTCGGATGCAGATCATCGTGATCTCGCCATGCCTTCTTCTTCGGAAACATTTGCCATCCGCCCTCTGTCTATCGTAGAAGTATTCAAGGCACTGTCGACCCTAAGTGTGCGAAAGTCTACAGCTGGCGGTCTTCCTAACAGGATCCTACGAGAGACAGCAGAAGTGCTCGCCCAATCCCTCACTGCTCTCTTTAACCGCTGCACCACTTACCGATCCCAACCCCTTGAGTGGAAAGTTGCAATCGTTACCCCAATTTACAAGGGTAAGGGAAGTCGCAATGACCCTGCTAACTACCGGCCGATATCTCTGCTGAATGGTGTGGCAAAATGCTACGAAGCGTTAATCAGCCGCCAGGTGTACGCGTTTGTAGCGAAACACAAACTACTGTCGCCGAAACAGTTCGGGTTTCGCCACCACCGAAGCACGGTTGACCAACTTGTGCATATCACATCAACTGTCAGCTCTGCATTTGATAACCGGGCCCAGTGTGATGCCGTCTTTCTCGATTTCTCGAAGGCATTTGATCGTACCAGCCATCGCCTCCTAGCCTTATGTCTGTCCGGTTGGTGTGCACCTGACTCATTCGCGTGGCTGATGGACTTCCTGGAAGGCCGATCGATGTCTGTGCGGGTCGGAACCTCCTTATCAACCCATATGTCGCTCACCGCTGGTGTGCCACAAGGCTCCCACCTAGGCCCTCTATTATTCAACCTTTCTATCAACTCCCTTCCCAGCATTCCCCAATCCAGCGATCTGACTCTGTTTGCGGATGATTCCAACATGGTCTGCGTTTCTCCGCCTACTGTCGTACCCGCCGCGCACACTGCCTCCCTGCAACTAGACCTTGATAGATGTGTGAACTGGTCCCATAAAGCTGAAGCAGTTTTCAATACTAACAAATGTGTCCATGTTCCCTTTTGCAGACCTAAATCAAACCCACCTGATCCCAGGACCGTCACCATGGCCGGTACGTTACTGACCCAGCCCTCTTCCCACCGCCATCTGGGCATCATCCTCACTCCTTCACTCAATCTGTCCCCCCATATTCAACACATTACCAGCAAATTTCGAGGTCGGGTTTTTCTTTTAAACCACATGTCCAACTTCCTTCCTTTTCCTGCTGTGAATCTTTTGTATAAATGTTATGTTCGTCCCCTCCTTGAATATGCTGTTCCCGTTTGGATGTTTTCCGTTTCAGCCACCATGTCCACAACCCTTGATAAACTGCAGGCTACTGCTGCTAGAGCATACCTAAATAGTAAACTCAAGCGTCGGCCTGACTGGACGACTTCCAAAGAAGACCTCAATGTTCTGTCCTCTTGGGAATCTTTAGCATGGCGACGGCAGATTCTTGGCCTTGTCTATTTCCACCATGTATTCTCCCAATACCCCTCCTTGTTGTCTCACTTCCAGCTACCCTCTTCCCAAAGCAGTCGTCACCCTTCATCCATAATTCTTCCTAAAGCTGGCACCTTCTTTCGTAAATCAACCCTTTTTTCTTTGAGTGTTGCCTGGAATAAACTTCCTGAAGATATTCGTTCACTCTCTACAACAGCGAAATTTAGTATTGCTGTTCGTCGGTATCATTCGCAGTCTATGTTTTCTTTGAAAGGTATTCCTGACTTTTGTGTCTAGGCTAACCACATCTATGATAGTTTCAATAGTTTGTGTATATGTCAGTTATAGTAGTCCGCAATGCTGCTTTTCTAATTCTCATTATGATTAGCATGCAATGTACTACCCGAAGTACTGAATTTACTTCTTCTGTACTCTATATTCTAATGTATCTTCTACCTCTTCTCCCTTACGAACATACTTTCTCATTTTCCATACTTACTTAGGAGACTCCCTTCGATAGGCATCTATTTGCCTCTGGAGGATCCGTGAAATAAAAATCAATCAAAAATCAAAATGAGCAACCCCTTAGCAAAACTAAAACAGGAAACATTTGAGTATACTGAAAAGATAGCACGAGAGTATGAAGATGGAAAATATATTGTTGATGATGAGATGGAAAATGGGTATGAGTTACCGCTTGATGGTGGTGAATCCTCATCCAAAGCTGGACCACCCGAAGTTGGCTCAGAAACCGGCCCCACATCAGTCCTCGAAGTGAGCCAAGATGGGGTAAGTGAAAAAGCTCAAGTTGGCTCACTTCCGATTTTCTCGGAGACAGCAAGTTGACTCACTTTTCTGGGGCTGGGTTGAGCCAACATGGAATCAGTGGTTGGAGTGGTAAAATTAGTACTTGGAGGTGTAAAATTAGTACTTGGGGTGTTTATCCTTTAGTACAGTAGTATAGGATGAGGGGGAGACTTTGGAGAGCGGCCCTTTGGGCCGATCGAGAAAGTCGATTTTGGCTCACCTGGAAGGTGAGCCAGAACCCCCTCGTCCTATACTACTTGCGCAGCACATCATCTTGTCCAGCATGTCACCCAGCCAACCCGCGGCAACAATACTCTCGACCTTATCATCTCCGATTTCCCACACCCCGTATGCACCACAGCCTATGCACCACTTGGACGATCTGATCATGCCGTTATCATTGCCGAGTTTCTCCAACAGCATCCACGACGCGAAGATCCTGCTGTTCGACAGGTTTGGAAATACGCCCTTGCTGACTGGCACCGCCTGAGAGCCTACCTCCGCAACATAGACTGGCCCGCCAAGATCCATGGGTGTGCGGAGCAGTCCTGTCAGCGCGTAACTGATGTCATCATGCATGGAATGAAACAGTTCATGCCATCCAAAGAGCTTGTGGTACACCAATCCAACCCTGTATGGTGGACACCGGACTGTTCTAACGACAATCATGCCAAGGAGCGGGCATGGAAGCTGTGGCGACGCGATCCCCGCAACGATAACCACAAGGTCCAGTACATCACAACTGTTAACCACGAAGTGAAAGCGTGTCATGCAGCGCGATTAGCACATCAACGTAGAATTCGCAACAAGCTTACTGCAGGTTCCTTCCGGGACAAAGAGTGGTGGTCAACCATCAAGAGCGCAGCAGGCAAGGGACGTTGCTCTGACACTCCCCTGCTGACCAACCCTGCAGGACAAGAGTTCCACTCTTCTCGTGAGAAAGCCGAGTGCTTTGCAGCGCAATTTGCGAACAAGTGTAGCCTTGGCAATAACGACCTCTGTGCTGCTGGCCTGCCTGACCTGCAACGACCTGCCTATGCCACACTAAAGCACATTCACTTCTGCGCAACAACGGTCAAACGGCACTTGGGGAACTTGGCTGTATCAAAAGCAACTGGACCGGATGGCATCTCTGCTCGTGTGCTCAATATGTGCTCATCTGAACTTGCAGACCCACTGGCAAAGCTCTTCGCCCTCTGCTTCTTAGCCGGTGTGCAACCTGGGGCATGGAAACTTGCCCATGTAGTCCCTGTTCACAAGCGGTCCTCCAGATCTTCGGCATCTAACTACCGACCAATATCACTGCTAACGATCATGTCGAAAGTCATGGAGGGCATTGTAAACACGCAACTGGTCAACTACCTAGAGAAGCATGAGGTGTTGCCAAACAGCCAGTTTGGATTCCGACGTGGTAGAGGAACCACAGATATCTTAACGGCTCTCCAACATGAATGGGTCCACACCATAAGTACTGGCGGTTGTGTCCAGGTCCTCGCAGTGGATATTGCCGGTGCGTTTGACCGGGTGTCGCACACAGGTGTGCTGTACAAAGCAAAGCAGGCCGGCGTCGACGGACGCCTGCTTGTATGGCTACAGGACTACCTCACCAACCGAAACATCCGCGTTGTGGTTGGAGGCCAGACGTCAGATACTCAACCCATCCAGGCTGGTGTCCCCCAAGGCAGCATCCTAGGACCCAGCCTCTTCCTTCTATACACCTGTGACATTGAACAATGTTTAAAACTCCAGGAACGCAGTTGAGCAGCTTTGCAGACGACACCACACTCTACAGCTTAGTACAGCCAACTGACGATCTCCAACAGTCCACTGCCTCCCTCCAAGGGTCCCTCAACAGTCTTGAGGAGTGGGGCCGCAAGTGGCGTATCTGTTTCGAGCCAGCCAAGACACAGCGCATGACTCTACATCGCAAGCACGTTCCCCCTGCACTTCACCAGTCACCTTTGGGGGGGGGGGGGGGGAAGCACTCCAGGAGACAGATACCCTGAAGCTGCTTGGAGTCATGCTCGACCCTACTCTCTCCTACAGAGCGCACACTCGCAGTGTTGCAATGCGCACCTCCCAAAGGCTGGGTTTCCTACGAAAGGCAGCACCCATCCTGGACGACCATGGTCGAGTGACGGTCTACAAGCGATTCGTGCGACCCCTACTTGAATATGCCCCACTGGCCTGGTCGAGCGCAGCCGCAACTAACATGGCCCAGCTGGACAAGGTTCAGCAACGTGCCCTGCATTTCCTGGGACCTGGAACCATCCTCCAAAGTCTTCAGCTTCGTCGGATGGTGGCAGCCCTGTCATACTTGTTCAAGCTGTACTACATTCCAGGGCCTCCCCAGGTAAAGGCCATGCTGCCACCAACCAAGCCCCCTGCCGTAGCTAACATGTGCACACGGCAAAAACGTCAGACGCACCATGCCTTCCAGCTGAAGTGGACACCCCCTCGCACAGCCCCTGACTACCTCCTGCGATCCTTCCCATTCTTCGCCATCACACCCTGGAACAACCTGCCTGCGGACCTCCTGCTTCACGAACCTCATTCAAGACGCCTCCAAACCTTCAAGGTCAACGTATGTAAGGATCTAATCCGAGAGAGATGGCTGTGGTCCACAGAGTACCTGTGACTATGATATTGAGACCCATTTAGTATTTACCTTTCTACTAGTACTTGCTTGTTATGATTATTGTTCTCTTTCTTCTTTTTTCCCTTCTGGTTTAGTCATTACACGTATTTATATTATTATGTGCAATACTAGCGCCCCTTTCTCGCACCAAATTATTATTTTTGCTACTTGACCATGCAACCCCCCCTTTTTTTCGATGCCAGGTTGCAACGCTAACGCCGAGACCCCTGGTCGGTCGAGTTGCTCCCTGTACATCGGCACGTCGTCCCTACATCCCCTGTGTCTTGTCTTGTGTTTGTCTCCACATGTCACTTTGTAGGGCTGTGTTTCAAATAAAAAATAAATAAAAAATGCTAAAATCAGGTGTCTGCTAAATTTTTCTTTTACCGTATTTTCTCTAATAAGAGCCCGGGGTTCTTATTTTTTCAGTGACAGCTCTACCCGCGCTACTATTAGAGACCGGGCTATTTTTGGAGACTGGGCTCTTATTTTTCAATTGTCAACTATCAAGCCAACTCCAGTCTATACAGGCAAAAACTGACCATATCAAGACTGATTTTTCAACCCTAAACTCAGGAATATTGTCAAAACAGATGTTTCACGATAGCATTGGCGCCAGGAAGGAAGCAATAGACCGAAAACCTCCTTACAAATATGTTCTTGGTATGTTGTACTGCTGTTTTATATGCAGTCAATATACTTGTTGCATACTCCACGTGATTCCGCCAGACATGTTGTATGCATACTCTATTTTATTTTATACTTTGGAATGAGTTTGGATGAAGTTTTCCATTAGTCCTATTGGTGTTGTTACTAACTGCTTTTGTTGACGTCACTTCTGTCATTTCATTGTATCGTATTACTCTTCAGACATCGGTCCTGAATGGCATAAGCGAAAGTGGCACCTCCGCCACCTACGCGGACATGCTTTTAATAATAATAATGATACTCCAATTGTGACCCGCGCTACTATTAGAGACTGTGCTCTTATTATTTCAAACCAACCTCGCCCCGGGTCCTTATTGGAGACTGGGCTATTATTGGAGACCTGGGCTTTTATTAGAGAAAATACGGTAAGTGTGTTTGACCTCTACCAGGTAGTCGTCAAAGTACTGTGCCATTATTTGACGACTCCCTAATCTCAACAACAAGACTCCCTGGCAACAGCATTGTATTGTGTTGTGTTGTATTGATTTATTTGAATTCGCAGCATGAATCAATGGTTTGCTGGTCTTGACTCCACCATGCATAGTATTCACAATTACAAACAAGTACAAAAGAGCATGCATGTATCAAAACACCACATGCAAAACGGAGAAATTGCAAAATGAACAACCTGCAGTCTTGCACCATCCTGTAGCTAAAGTGAGCATGGATGGTTGAGGCGTAGACCTACTGCCTACGTCGCAGATGCAATGTATTTTTAAACAACATTATGTGATACAAGCAGCAATGGATTAAAATGCAGTGCAACATACACTGGAGAAGAAATCAGGAATTATTCTAATTGCCGAGGTTCTGCTATACGTGAAACGTAGAGAAATCACGTAGAGAGCAGGTGTCTGGGTTAGAGTCTACGGCTTCGCGTGTTTTGGCTCCAGATTTCTACGCGGAGATGGGGTTCTCAACGTAACGTCGTTGTGGCACACGCAGAGAAAATGCGTACGGATTTGCTGGGTATCGATCAACTGCATGCAGAAAACTGCCAAATATGAAAGGGAAAATTCCCAGTACACATTCCACGTGACTTCTCTAGATGAAACGTATAGCAGAACAGCATTTCTTTACGTTACGGGAACGCGAAGAGAGTTCGCGTGATTCTTTGCGTCGCGTTCCCAAAACGTAGAGCAGAACCTCCCTATTATTAAACTCAATCTCGTAGCATGTGCATGCATTGCTAATGTGGGGAGCAACCCCAGAGATGAGAGCGATAACTGGGTATCGATCAACTGCATGCAGAAAACTGCCAAATATGAAAGGGAAAATTCCCAGTACACATTCCACGTGACTTCTCTAGATGAAACGTATAGCAGAACAGCATTTCTTTACGTTACGGGAACGCGAAGAGAGTTCGCGTGATTCTTTGCGTCGCGTTCCCAAAACGTAGAGCAGAACCTCCCTATTATTAAACTCAATCTCGTAGCATGTGCATGCATTGCTAATGTGGGGAGCAACCCCAGAGATGAGAGCGATAACCAGCCATGGTAGGAAAATGCAATGTAAAATAAAGATTTTCAAACCGAAGCCGGAATACACTTTACATCAAAACTTTATAAAATAAAATAAAATTATCCTATGAACGTATCAATGTATCAATAGGCACAATGTTCTGCATATCAATTTGAAGAGACGTGGACTACCATTGATGAAGTACATGCGATATTTTAGCAACTTATCTTATCACTTTATACCATAATATGACAATCGCAATGAGACCAACTGAAACAACAAAAGATTTACGGAGTACTCTTACATTTGTGACTATTATGAAGTACTGTGCAAAAGGGGATATAAAGAAAAAGAGAACAAAAGTGCAGGAATTGCGACAGGAAAAAAGACCTAGCTTCTTGCCTGGTATGTTATGTATATCAGTGTGATGGCTGCAAAGATCTCCGTCATTAACAGTGCTGTTACGAGAGTGGAATAAATGATCGCCTTCTTCACCCGGGATGTAGTTATTGTAGAATCAGTACCATTCTCACAGCGGGCCGATGGCGTAGAGTTGATGGATGTACTTGTGTCTGTGATGCCACTACTACGATCTATGGCAAGATTCAAACAAATTTAAACAACGAGTGTTGTAAAACGGCCATAATTGTTCAAACTGTCACCAAACACATCAGTATCCTATGGCATGCATCAGTTTTATGTAGTAAGCGCTATTGGCACATCCATCGCACAACAACTGAATTCAATATAAAAATCATAAAAGTAAAAATGGCCGATGGCAACTCCTTCATGCAAGAGAGCATTGTTATTTTTCATGATGCATTGTCATTACAGAAGTAGAACAACACCTCCAAATTTCAAGTTGAGTCACCATCAGGTGACCTGCATGATGATTGATTACTGTGAAACTCGGAGTTGGAATAATAATAATATAATAATATTAATTTTGAAGAAGGGCTGAGGCTTCCTGTAGCTTCATCTGTGAAAAGAATTCGGTGGGAATGGGTGTGTCCACCCGAATTCTTTTCACATAATAATATTAATAAAGAGAAATGGAGTGAGAAGAAACAACACCTATGAAAATGATAATCCTAGCACTAAGGTAATAACAGGAAAAACTGCGAAAGCACTTAACGAACTTGTAAAATAAAATAGTGTCCTTTTTTGGTGTGGTAGTAGGTGGAAGCAAATTTTGTTGCTCCGCCAATCGGCTCCTTACTTTTGTTTTGTTTGTCGAGCACTGACCAAGGAAGCACAGCTATGGCGGACTCAACCCTAGACCTAGCCCTGATCGAGTTCAATGTGTTGCAGCAGGTAGCCAAGGACGCCCGAATTCCAGGATGGGACGACCTATCCAGGGCGGACCTCGTGTTCGCTCTCCGTAAGCAGGGCCAGGGAGCCAGCGCACCAGCCAGAGGAGCGCCATCTGAAACCGGTATGGTACCAATTGTATCAGAACTGTTAGACGTAGTCCGAGCACTTTCAAATGAGATTTCGCAACTACGAAATGTGATTGAAACAAGTAAGTCTTCGCAAGAAAACTTCGAAGCCCAATTGTCACGATTGCGGGAAGAGATGGGGAAGCTCAAAAGTCAGCAAGTGCGAGCCCCGGGAGTGCCACTAACCACTCGGTACCAACCGAATACGTACGCTGCCACCCTTTCACGTGCATCTACTACAGAGCCCAATGTACAAGTAGGTCCAAATATGTACACTTCTACCATTCCTGGCGCATCCTCTACAGAGCCCATTGTTCAAGTAGGTTCCCAGTACGCACCTCCCGCACCCAAACATGGCACGCGAATGACCAGCTCTGGCACTCCTGGTGACACTGACCGTAATGGTTGGCAGTATCCTCCACACCGACACATGGCTCGTGCTCCCGCACTGCAGCGTTCTATCACATCACAGTACAAAAAGCCGATGTCCAGTAAGCGAGGCAGCCTCTAGGGGGCAGAAAGGATCAAGCGGAAGTGCTTCTACCTCGGAAATGTCGATCCTGGGTGTGAGGCTGACTCTATCAGGGAGTGGTGAAAAAAGAAAGCAGTTGACATCCTCAGTTGCTCAATTTCGGAGTCCAAGTACTTTGGTACTGCTTATGCTCACCTTGTTGTTCCGGCTGAGCATACTGACCAGGTTCTCGAAGAAGATTTCTGGCCAAGCAAAGTTTCCATCAGGGAATGGAGATTTGCATCTGACAGCACAACCTTGGATCAGTCTGCTAGTAACTAAACCATGCAATTGGACCCACACCCACCTTCCTCACTGAACCCACACGCACACCCATTCTTTCCTACCAGACACTCCCTTCCCACTCACCAGCATTCTACACCACCCCAGCTCACACTCCTAACAACAAACTGTCGTTCTGTAGTAAATAAGTGTACAGAGCTTACTATTGTTGCTGAAGAGTGGCAGCCTGACATAATCTGCCTAACTGAAACCTGGCTCGACCCGAATATTGCACTTAATATTACGCGTTATGACACCTTCCGGAGGGACAGGCCCCCTGCAGAGAATAAGTCCGGGACAAGTGCAAGAGGTTATGGTGGTGTCTCTATCCTTGTTCGACAGAATAAGTTTAAGTCTGTTGCCATGCGTCCCGATCTAGCCCGCGATGGGTGCGAAGCCGTTTGGGTTCAACTCCAGCCGTACCCAGCTGCAGCTGAGCCGATCCTCCTCTGCTGCAGTTATCGTCCACCTTCTGCTAAGCCAACAGATATAGCAAGGTACTGCCAGACTCTCGAAGACGTACTCATTACTCTTCCTCTTTCATCTTCTCACGTTATCTTGACAGGTGATTTTAACAGCAAGCACACGTCATGGTGTTCAACAGATTCCACCAATACTGCCGGTGCTGAATTGTATCGCACGCTCAGTCCATTCGGTCTTCACCAACTCGTCAACACATGTACATACACGTCACCCTCTGGTGTCCAAGCCTGCTTGGATTTGGTATTTAGTAACCGTGCCAATCTCTCGTCTTGCGTCGAAACTGACTGCCCTTTGGGCGCCTCAGACCATGCCATTGTGTACTGCCAGTTCGACATCCCCTGCCTTAGTCTCCCCGCGAAATAACGTCTCAAGCTCAGGAGCCTAACCCTATGTCTTTCGATCTCCGACACGTCACACCTGCTGTGTGGGAGGCGGTCAATGCAGACTTAGACTCAGTACCTTGGAACTCATTAATATCCTCAGACGTGGACAGTGCACTTAGTAACCTGCACAGTGTCCTGCAGACTGTGCTGTCCAAGTATGTTCCCCTTCATAGCTCCCGCAAACCAAATCGAACTCCCTCAACCCCAGGGTGTACACGCAAATATCATCCATGGGTTTCCACTGAACTACGCAAGGCTATCAAGTTGAAGCGTGACCTATTCAGCCTCTCCAAGAAATTCCCTACGGACTACAACCTATCAGCATATAAGGCACAGCGGAACCAGGTGAGACATCTCTCCCGCTGGTGCCACCGCCAGTACATTCGTTCAATCAAAACAACACTTACCTCAGGCAGCACTACGCTTCACCAGTTTGTCCGCAGTCAGCGATCGCACAAAGTAAAACCTGGCATCCCTGACATTGCAAGCCCTGATGGGCTGCTGGTGTCTGACAGCTTCCAAAAAGCAACCATCCTCAACAAGCAGTTTACCTCTGTCGCGGTGCCTGATGACCCACGTTTAGTAATACCCCCTCTCCAATATGGCACTCGTCTTACTCGCCAATTCACCCGCGTTCATATCACTACAGCAGATGTTCGTAAAGCCATCTCAAACCTGAAATCTGGGAAAGCGCCAGGGCTAGACGGTATCACGAACAATATGATAAAGAAGCTAGCTCCTGCGATTTCTTTTCCACTTAGCCGCCTATTTAACCTCTCCTTTACCACAGGCAAGTTCCCTACTGACTGGAAACTGGCTAAAATTGTGCCTATTTACAAGTGCAAAGGCAGCAAATCTCAAGCTAGTAACTATCGCCCAATTTCCCTCCTGTCCTGTATTTCCAAACTTTGCGAACGGCTCTTCTTCAATCAATTGTATAATCATATTTCTCCTGCTCTGGATCCCGCGCAATCTGGGTTTCGTCGTGGTGACTCGACCGCTCTACAGCTCACCAAGCTGATCCAAAACATTGCCGACCATCGTCATATGGGGCGGAAAGTTGCCATGTGCTTTTTCGACCTCGAGAAAGCTTTCGACACCGTGTGGCACCGTGCATTACTTGCTAAACTTTCCAAAGTTTTCGGTGTGTGTGACTCAGCGCTGGAGTGGATTACAGACTACCTATCCGACAGAACGCAAGTTGTCTTTGTAGGTGGAACTCTCTCAGATGCTTCACCTGTTCTGTCCAGAGTGCCCCAGGGATCCATCCTAGGGCCCCTCCTTTTCCTAGTGTATATAAATGATCTTCCCAGTCATGTTGAAGGTGTGTCCTTATTTGCTGACGATACTGCACTGCTCCGGTTCAATGAGTGTCTAGACAGGCTGCGAGACAGTCTCCAGCGCGGTATCAACGAAGTCCATCAGTGGATGACTACCTGGAGACTAAGACCTAATATCGCCAAGACTGAGATATTATTCCTGCCGAACTCAGAGCCAACCAATGCATTCACTCTTCCCGGATCCCTCACAGACCTCACAGTGGTAAAACAACACAAACATCTTGGTTTGGTCATTGACTCAGACTTATCGTTTAGTAGACATGTCGACTATATCTGTAGCAAAGTCAGTAAAGCTGTTGGCTACCTCGTGTCTCACTGCTCCCACCTACCGCTTGAATGCATTCGCCTTTTTTATCATTGCTATATTCTCCCCATTTTTCTCTATTGCTCAACCCCTGGTCATCCCTACTTAGTAAATCGTTAATGAGTACCCTGGAAGTCCACAATAAGAGGATACTCAAAGTCCTTTTCCGCAAACCATCATACTTTCCTTCTGCCGAGCTGTATGATATGTTTAACACCTTCCCTATCTCTAGTCAAGCTGATCGAAAACTGTGTATTGTTGTTCATTCTATTCGTCTTGACAAAGCCCCGCCACACTTGCGTAAATATAACTGGTTTCTTCCCACTCGTCCTACGCGCAATCCCTGCACTTTACCTAAAGGCCGAACCTCAGCTTATACCAGATCTCCGTTTTTTGCTGCCTATTCTCTCTGGCTGGCCCTGCCTCTATCAGTAAAATCGTCTTGTACGCTAAAGGATTACAAGGCCAACATGAAGCTCGTGTTCTAATAACTGCTAGTTCTTCATCCACATTTGTTTCTCTTTGCCTCCAGTAATGTGTAATATTTATTTATTTTTGCTTTGTTTTTGTTTACTGCCATGGCTGGCTACCGCCCCCCTCCCTCCATATTGGCCTATATTCTCTGGCCACGGGAAGGTGAAATAAATAAAAAAAAGAAAAAAAGACATGTATACTGTGACACAAGATATGACACCATGGCCAACCAGGGCCAAACAGACAGAACAAGCTGCTACTAAAACAATTTCAAACGAGCTGTTTGTCAACGTATTCATAAGCCTAATCTGTGTGTCCAGAAGGACAGCATTATTCGTTTGAAATTGTTCTAGTAGCAGCTTGTTCTGTCTGTTTGGCCCTGGTTGGCCATGGTGTCATATCTTGTGTCACAGTATACTAGTAGTCTTTACAAGTTCGTTTTAAAGTGCTTTCGCAGTTTTTCCTGTTATTACCTTAGTGCTAGGATTATCATTTTCATATAATAATATTAATATGGCAATAAGTAGGACGAGCTGAAGTGACATTTGGATTACTTTATTAACAATGTAAGCGATGGAAACGATGCAAAAAACAATGTAAAGGGTAAGGAAGATACATGTATGAAGAAAAAAGCGATGGAAAGAAAGATGATTTGAACAAGTTTTCGTACAACACTCTTCAGGAATCACCGTTGTACTAAAGAACAAAATGAGAACAAAGGAAATAATATAGCAATCAAGGTAGGGTAGCAAAATACAATGACAGCACTGGAATATCGAGGTGTGATTTCTCACAAAAGCGTGCAGAAAACAAGGGTATACAAGTAGGAACTAAGCGTGACAAGTGTGTATCAGCAACAAACAGAACAAAAAGTGAGAACGAATGATAATAATAAAAATATAACAAACAAGAAGGTGACAAACCACATTTAGGCACAAGTGGCAACAACGTTGCCACACTACACAAACGAACATTATTTGAACAATTTTAGGGTAATACCACTTTCTTTCTGGACACACAAATTCGGCTTATGAATGCGCTGACAAACAGCTTCCAAAATTTGTAACTGCAACAGATAACCATGCCGAGCACGGCACAAAACAGAAAAACAGGAATCAGAATAAGTACGGCAACAGTCAGTACTAGAGACCAAATGATTGTATACTGAAGACTTGTTATTACGAGACGCACGCACACAATCTCGACTCACGCGCACAATTTCACACTCACTCTCACCCCCACTCAGCTCACCTTCTCCCTCACTGCTCAAACCAGAACCTGCTCCATCATCCACACTGGTTTGAATCTCCTCCTCACTTGCATCGTCCTGCGTCTCACCTTCACCATTAACGCCAGCCGCAAATGCCGTTGCCTTCATGTTAGTCGTCGTCCTCTCCGATTGTTTCCTTTGTACGTTTACCGTGAATTCATAGGTCCGGTGGTAATCTGCTGTAGATCTGCGTGGTCTGTCATTTGCTGCTTTGTTTTGTGGATCAGTTGCTGTTGTTGTTAGATGTGAAGCTGGTGTTGTTGTTGGATGTGAAGCTGGTGTTGTTGTTGCAGCCATGGTTGTTGATCTTTCTGTTGAATCCAGCTCTGGTTCCAGTGGGACAAATCGACCGCCACGAGTGCTCCCCACCACCACAGACCTCGAAGGAGGAGGGTCAGGGGGAGGCAGAGGTGCTGTCACCACTCGAGGCACAGCTCCAGGCACAGCACCCAGCGGCACAGACTTAGGCACACCTGAGGGCTGCACCAATGGCGGTTCCGCATGCACCTCTAAAGAGCTGCCAAGCTCAAGCCCGTCCAACACCGATGTCAGAGGCGGAACGGCAGAACGGCCTAAGTCTGTGCCGCTGGGTACTGTGCCTGGGGCTGTGCTTCGAGTGGTGACAGCACCTCTGCCTCCCCCTGACCCTCCTCCTTCGAGGTCTGTGGTGGTGGGGAGCACTCCTGGTGGTCGATTTGTCCCACTGGAACCAGAGCTGGATTCAACAGAAAGATCAACAACCATGGCTGCAACAACAACACCAGCTTCACATCCAACAACAACACCAGCTTCACATCTAACAACAACAGCAACTGATCCACAAAACAAAGCAGCAAATGACAGACCACGCAGATCTACAGCAGATTACAACCGGACCTATGAATTCACGGTAAACGTACAAAGGAAACAATCGGAGAGGACGACGACTAACATGAAGGCAACGGCATTTGCGGCTGGCGTTAATGGTGAAGGTGAGACGCAGGACGATGCAAGTGAGGAGGAGATTCAAACCGGTGTGGATGATGGAGCAGGTTCTGGTTTGAGCAGTGAGGGAGAAGGTGAGCTGAGTGGGGGTGAGAGTGAGTGTGAAATTGTGCGCGTGAGTCGAGATTGTGTGCGTGCGTCTCGTAATAACAAGTCTTCAGTATACAATCATTTGGTCTCTAGTACTGACTGTTGCCGTACTTATTCTGATTCCTGTTTTGTGCCGTGCTCGGCATGGTTATCTGTTGCAGTTACAAATTTTGGAAGCTGTTTGTCAGCGCATTCATAAGCCGAATTTGTGTGTCCAGAAAGAAAGTGGTATTACCCTAAAATTGTTCAAATAATGTTCGTTTGTGTAGTGTGGCAACGTTGTTGCCACTTGTGCCTAAATGTGGTTTGTCACCTTCTTGTTTGTTATATTTTTATTATTATCATTCATTCTCACTTTTTGTTCTGTTTGTTGCTGATACACACTTGTCACGCTTAGTTCCTACTTGTATACCCTTGTTTTCTGCACGCTTTTGTGAGAAATCACACCTCGATATTCCAGTGCTGTCATTGTATCTTGCTACCCTACCTTGATTGCTATATTATTTCCTTTGTTCTCATTTTGTTCTTTAGTACAACGGTGATTCCTGAAGAGTGTTGTACGAAAACTTGTTCAAATCATCTTTCTTTCCATCGCTTTTTTCTTCATACATGTATCTTCCTTACCCTTTACATTGTTTTTTGCATCGTTTCCATCGCTTACATTGTTAATAAAGTAATCCAAATGTCACTTCAGCTCGTCCTACTTATTGCCATATTAAAATTATTGTCTCCTCGTCGAATATTTAAATATAATAATAGTTACAGTTCGCATGTCACTCATGGAAGGATCCATGGGCTTAACGCATCTGTCAACGAAATCCAGGCAGAAGAGCCGAAAAAAGGCATCTCATTATTGTTAGAACTTATCGCAGTAAGAACAACTACGCATCCGCAGCACATTTTTCCACACGCATCAACCATTTTTTTCTTGTCTAGAGCCAGTTCAAAACAGTCAGAAATATCAATATTGGCGTGCTTTAGATCATTTTTAATATTGTCAATCCACTTGAGATGGGGTCGGCCACGCGGGCGCTTGATGTCCCGGTTATTAATTGCCATCTCCGGTGCTTGGTAGGACGTCGGAATGGATGACTTCAACTTCTGTGCTGGAGAAGTCTGCTTCTGTGAACTATTATTATTCACTATTATTCCCGTAGCTATGCAGAAGACGTTACTTTAGTAACGTCTGGCGCTAGCCAGGGTCCACACAACTTTAATTTGCTAATTAGAATAAGTTCTATCTCTCACGCTATGGCACTGGTGTAACTTTGTCACCTGCCGGCCACCACCAGGTACAGGGCTTGCCTGCCGTCACTGTAACTTGACTGTCAACTCTCCTTCTTTCCCTAATTCTCACCTCCTTGTAAAACTGACACCATCTGCACCATGTCTCACTAACTTCAAATGTCACACTAATATCGCGCTTTTCTACCTTCGCGCTTTGCTTTGCTACCTGCCTGCGTATGAAATTGGACCCAGATGATGTGCAGGTTATCATTTGTGTCTATTTCAAAAAGGACGATTACTCTCAAAGACATTATGGAAAACGGGAACTGGTAGATGGGACGACATTTCTTAGAGACAGAGACCAAGACGAACGAAACGACTACATTAGGGAAGAGAGAGAGAAGTGAGGGCGGCAAGATAAAGGGCCTGGGTAGCTATGGCAAATATGGGCGCGCAAGTAGCTACCCAGGCCAACGGAACAAAAGGTGACAAAAGGAGACAAAAGGTGAGTACGAGGGCGCATGCAGGCCAGCTTTGAAAAGGTTGTACAACGTACGGGAGGAGGTACCTAACAGTTGTCTGAGGATTGCCTTAGCTTTGCTATATGCAGGATGAACCCAGCGTTACAGCAATCAACTAGCCAGTTGTCTCTGTTTTCTTCTGCATTTGTGATAATGCTCCATCTTTGTGGTGTTGAGCACTCAAGGTAATCTGGGAACTCTCGCTACTTTGTACTCCATGTGTCATATATGTACTCTGTGCGTTGTATCTGTACTCCGAGGAGCATGTCCCTGTTATAGTAATATTTTTATTTTACCTCGCGTCCTCCGCCAATACTATGTTTGTTGTGTGCATATTGCATCCTCTCTGTTTTTATTCACGTCTATGGTCGGCATGTAGACCTCTCTCACATCCACTGGTAATGGCATGTGTGGAGATTCAGACAGAAAGACATGTTCGCTACACTTGAACACACAGATAACTTACCACTGTTACCTGGCATGCTGGGCATCAGAGTTACAATGGTAGTCTGTCTTGGGTGAACTCTGTATAGAACAGGTACTGTAGAGTTGTGTGGAGACAGGGCAAACTCGTATAGGCCATCCTTGAACAGGAGTGTCTCCACAAACAAACTGTAACTACAGGTGTCTGACTGGCTTGTACCAGGAATGTCAACGCATTCGACTTTGTACGGCCGAAACCAAACTCTTAAGTTGACCAGGTAGCTGCGCAGATGGGCTGTGGGCACCAGGATAACGTTATTATTCGAGCTGGCATTCACGGTGAGGAATTGGGAGGGATTCTTGGCCAGCTCTGCTGCAACAGTGTCAGCTATAGTACGAGAGAAAGAAGAGAGAGAGAGATACAGAGACAAAGAGAGAGAGAGAGAGACAGAGAGACAGAGAGAGACAGAGAGAGAGAGAGAGAGAGAGAGAGAGAGAGGCGAAGAGATAGACAGAGAGAGAGGCTGCTTTCATGAGGGGTTAGTTATTTAACATGGCTGGAGAGAAACCTTTAGCTCTCTGAATTGATTATTGGTTGCATCGAGAATCTTTGGGAATCGCACACACGCGTCAACATGAAGAAATACACACGCGCGTTATCTCACCTTCCTGAATAGATTCGGAAAACGTGTAGATGATCCGCTCAGCAGATCTGATAGCAAATCTCCCTTCAGGTAAGGAGAGATTAGCCAGCAGGTAAAGTGTATTCTGTGCGTACACACTGTGCACCCTCCACTCTGAATCAATCAAGCTGAAAACAGTGACGTTTGAACTCCCAAGCCCTTCGCCAGTAACGTTTATATTTAGTTTGTCGACAATGGATTCACCTGTACAAAGGGCAGTCCAGCACATTACAATCCGTCATGTGATTAGGTAGGTATTACCTGTACACAGTTGTGGTATTGAAAAGAATGATCAAATAATTTGATGGATTTGATTATTCGTGGAGTGAACGGATATTCGATTAATGGCAGGAACTGGCAGAAATCGAGAAATGATCACGGGGTATACATTTGCAGATTGTGCACTCAAAGTGCAGGCATGCTCCACATGCATATTCGCATGCAAACAGTTGCAGGGGGCATGGAATGAACAGCTACTGTCTGTACAAGATCTCCTTAGCATCTGATGAGTCTCTGCAGCATAGCGTAGTGCTGTTGATGCACTGCGCTATGCATATAGCAGTACTACACTCTTGACTCCCCCTCCCCCTGTCGCAAACGCGATCATACTTTCCGTTATTATCACTTAGACATAAATTTGTGGTGCTAGAGCCTACTTTTTCTGACCTTATTTATTTATTTTATTTATTTCACCTTCCCGTGGCCAGGGAATATAGGCCAATATGGAGGGAGGGGGGGGGGCGATAGCCAGCCATGGCAGTAAGCAAAACAATGCAAACAAATTACAAACTGCAGGAGGCAATAACCTACATGGGGCGAGGCAAAGATAAACAAATCTGAATGAAGAATTAGCAGTACGAAGTAAGAATTAGCAGTTATAAGAATTCAAGCTTCATGTTGACCTTGAAATCATTTAGCGTACAAGACGATTTTGCTGATAGAGGCAGGGACAGCCAGAGAGAATAGGCAGTGAAAAATTGAGATCTGGTATGAGCTGATGTTCGGGCTTTAGGCAAAGTGCAGGAAGTGCGTGTAGGATGAGTGGGAGTGTTAATTTGCCCGTAAAAGAGGCTTGAAAATGAGAAAAACATAAATAAATAAATGAGTGGGAAGAAACCAGTTATATTTACGCAAGTGTGGCGGGGCTTTGTCAAGACGAATAGAATGAACAACAATGCACAGTTTTCGATCCGCTTGACTAGAGATGGGGAAGGTGTTAACATATCATACAGCTCGACAGAAGGAAAGTATGATGGTTTGCGGAAAAGGACTTTCAGCATCCTCTTACTGCGGACTTCCAGGGTACTCATTAGCGATTTACTTAGTAGGGATGACCAGGCGGTTGAGCAATAGAGAAAAATGGGGGAGAATATAGCAATGATAAAAAGGCGAATTCAAGCGGTAGGTGGGAGCAGTGCGACATGAGGTAGCCAACAGCTTTACTGACTTTGTTACAGATATAGTCGACATGTCTACTAAACGATAAGTCTGAGTCAATGACCAAACCAAGATGCTTGTGTTGCTTTACCACTGGGAGGTCTGTGATGGATCCGGGAAGAGTGAATGCAGGGGTTGGCTCTGGTACGTGTTTTTGGCAGTGATGCCAAGACCTCAGGTCAGCAGAGCCATCAATGCCCCAGCATCACTGCTGCGTCTTGGTGCAGCCCCTACACCGTTGTTGTCACGTTTGTCATAGTACTATAGTCTCAGTTTTATGAAGAATTTGGTAGCTATCATATTGGAGAAGAATCATGATTTGCAGTATTCAGTAGTCATGGGCCAGTTAAGGTAGCAACCTGGTCGTAAATTTCATAATTATGGCATTCAATTGACCGTAACTTTGGTGTTTCTCAATGGATTTGAGTGAATTTTTCACCACACACTCCTGCCACTATGCTGGCCCTCTGGACATGATTTAAAAATTCTTGCGCCTCACTGACAGGCTTTCCAGGCCGGAAAAACTCAAAATTGCGGCATAGTGCCACGGTGTGCGAGCCACCTAGGAGCCAAAAAAAGCATTTACATTTTTTTCACATGCTCTTGCCCATTCTGTCCGTACGCGGGATCCCAACCTAACAAAAGTCCAGAAGCAGCCATGGGTGGTGGGATAGGGCCCCTCAACTTGGCCCTGGAGTGTAAAGTAACGATTTTCATCAGTACTTTCGTATCTCATAACTAACTAACATAACTTGCATCGTCCAAGTCATGAAATACTGACTCAAAGGCATGCATTACGCATGCATACCAGTGAACTAGCGGTACAACAAAAGATTTTTGAAAAATAGAATGCCAATACTAAAAAAACCCGATAAAGTACAAAATTTCGAATATACTCAATATATGTATTTTTTTATTTACTTAGTAAGACTATGCCTGTAGCTGCAGAAAAAGTGCTCAACATCCAATTTCTTGGGGGGAGCAATGACACATGTCAACAAACAATGGATCACTCGTAAAATTTCGCTACTCCGAGTTTCATGCACTGTGTGCAATCATCAGGCGAACAATATTCAACCGAATATTGTTCGCCTGATGATTGCACACAGTGCATGAAACTCGGAGTAGCGAAATATTACGAGTGATCCATTGTTTGTTGACATGTATTTTTTTTATTTATATCATTATCTCATGGCACATCATGATGACAGCCAGTAAAACTGAGACAAGGGTGAAAGCCAACCACAGCAGTAAAACAGATAAAATAATACAAATAAGAGGCAAAGAAGGCAAAGGAGGAGACAAACCAGCAGGATATACATGAAACCTATAATTGAGCAGAGATTTTAGCAACAAAATTATCCATCGACGTGCTGGTCTTGGCCTGCGTTGGCAATGTTGCCCAAAACACATAGCCAGCAAAGATCGGGGATCTAGTGAATAGGGTGGAGGCAGCGCGTGGCAGACTGAATGGGTTCCGGGTATTCCGTGTTTCGGAGAACCAATTATAAGCCTGCATATGCAAGGGTATTTTATTTTGTAATATGTTATGCATGAGAACACAGAGGTGGTACTTATGTCGAGTGGAAAGGGGACTGATCTTGGCAATTTCGTAAAGACTAGCGGAGGGAAAGCGACGATCTTTGCTAAATAAGATTTTAAGGAGCATGCGGTTATGGGTTTCTAGCTTGTTCAATACAGTAGTAGTTATGCCAGACCAAGCAGTATCACAGTAGTCAAGTAAGGGCAATATGTAGCAACGATAAAACAAGCGTTTGCAAGAAAGAGGAAGATGTCTACAGTGGGCTTGAAGAGCCCAAAGAATGGAGCTTGTGCGCTTGCAGACATACTGCACATGGGATGACCACGGCAATTTAGAGTCAATAATA
The DNA here is from genome assembly GCF_964019385.1 of Sycon ciliatum. Classification (NCBI taxonomy): domain Eukaryota; kingdom Metazoa; phylum Porifera; class Calcarea; order Leucosolenida; family Sycettidae; genus Sycon; species Sycon ciliatum. Next base: position 96,948,386 of record NC_088643.1, read on the forward strand.
ACGCCAAGATGCTTATGCTCTTCAACAATACGAATAGCAACACTTGAAGAAGGAAAACAAAGTGGCAGGGAAGGGGGAGAAGGGGAAATATACATAGCTGCCGTTTTATCAACGTTTGGCTGCAACTTCCAATCATGCATCCAGGTTATAACCTTGCCAATGCTATCTTGCATGGCTTCGTGCAGTCGTATAGGGCAAGCATTGGAGCAAAGCAGAGCTGTGTCGTCAGCGAAAAGGCTGACACCAGGGGCAATATCGGGGAGGTCATTAATATACAGGAGAAATAGCGGTGGCCCGAGGATTGAACCCTGGGGGACTCCAGAAGTAACGGGTAAAGGCTCCGATAACACAGTTGAGAGGCGTACAAGCTGATGTCGGTTAGAGAGATACGATGAGACCCAGCCGATAGCCTTGCCATCAATGCAATATACTGTTCGCAGCTTAGCTAAGAGACCCCTGTGCCAAACAGTGTCGAAGGCCTTTGCGAGATCGAAGAAAACTAAACCAACATGGTTATGGGCGTTCCGGGTGGTGTGGATGTCTTGCACGAGGCGGGTAACCTGGTACCTGGTGGAGTCACCCCGACAAAAGCCCGACTGTGCTGGCGAAAGTGAAATGCGAACATGATCATAAATGATGTCATATACAACACGTCCGCACACTTTTGATAAAGTAGAGAGCAATGAGATAGGGCGATAGTTGCTGGGGGTGGTGCGTGGTCCTCTATTTTTGTAGGTGGCCACGACTACCGCAGTTTTCCACATGGCTGGGAATTTCCCTTCGCGAAATGACAGATTCAAGATAATTGACACAGGATAGGCAACAGACGGAGCAAGAGCTCTCCAAACTTCGTTGGTAATTCCGTCTTGACCAGGGGACTTGCCAGTTTTCAGATTACGGAGATATTTCCTCACTTGGGCTGTACCAGTCGACAATGATAGGAGGGACGCAGGTATTGAGGGTGAAGGGGTGAGTGGTGGTATAGGCCACGTAGGGTCGTCAGGAAGTCCAAACGACGTAAACTGCGTGTTCAATATGTCTGCTATGTCTGCGGGATCTGTTGCTACCGGGCCGTCTGAAGCTGTCATTGATCGGATCGGCTCCCGACCACAGTTCTTACGGAGATGGCGGAGAAATTGATGGAGACTAGGGCGATCATGGGAAGACAGGGTGGCATGAACCGACTGTACATCCTGACGATGGAGGGTACGTGACAAACAGTTCACTTTGTTTCGCTTGCGCTTAAAGGCAATGAAGTTTTCACTGGTTGGATACTTCCTATAAATGCTATACAAATCTCGCTTCAGTTTCACAGCCCACTTGAGGTCCGGAGTGATCCAGGGTCGGGATGCATCCCGCATAGTAGGACGAGGCCTAATGTAGTCTCCTGTCCGCGAAATAACTTTGTAAGGCAACAGATGACGATGGAATGCTGACTGTAGTAAAGCATCAAACAGGACAATGGCATCATCAACATCAGAATGCCGATGAAGTAATGACCAGTCCAACCTGGATAAGTCTTCATTCACAACCTGCCAGACACGGGTAGGCACTTGTTTATACCTGTACTGAGCCTGGGGATGGAGGGACGATTTAGCAGTCGCTTGTGGTGTCGAGCACGATGCATAGTTGAGCGTACAAACAACCTGCAGATGATCAGATGTGCCAAGAGGAGCTGCGTGGTCGACTGAGAGGACATGTCGGGGTTTGTTGGTTACCAACAAGTCAAGACACGAGTTGGCACCTGCTGATGAAGTGTATGTTGGGAAACTCACTAGTTGTTGGAGCCCAAGCATTGAAAAAACTGTCTGTAGGTTGGTACCGGCTGTAGAGGTGGAGTCAGAAGAGCACCAATCATTATATTTGGCATTAAAATCCCCCGTCAGGAAGAAGTCACACTCGTCATAGGAAGAGGACTGTATAGCATCGACCAGCATATCCGAGAAGAAGGACAATTGTTCCGCCGATTGGGAAGGGGGTCGATACATACAACATACAAGAATAGGGTTAGGGGTGCATTGAGACTTAACTTCCACCCAGGCAGATTCACAGCCCTGACGCTGCAGGTCGGGTCTGTGCAGAATATGTTGAAAAGCATCAGTCCGGACAAGCACGGCGACACCACCATATCCTCTAGTGAAAGAGTGTGCATTTCTGTTCTCGTGTGCTGGTCTGTCTCGTCTGAAACAGGAATAGCCCAGTACATGCACGGAAATAGATGGGCACAGCCAGGTCTCTGTGAGGCAACCAATACTTGGCTTAGTGCTCTCCAGAACAATCGAAAGTTCAGCTAATTTATTGACGAAAGACCGACAATTCATGGTTATCAGCTTTAGGTCGGATTCTGATCTGGGGTAGAATGGGGTAGCATGCAAGTTGAGGGAAGACATAGACAACATGATTATGATGGGGAACTATCACCACCACGTTCAGTCACGTTGGTACCGTCGACAAAGCGCCACTTACGGACGGTGTGGCTAATTGTTGCTGGCCAAAATCCTGTACTGAGTATTTTGCATTCATCCGTCGCTAGGACAGTCAGTCGTGCATATGCTGTGCCAAAGGTCCGGGATTCGCTAATACTGCAATTGAGCACCTCAGCCTCACGGTCCTTGCACCAGTCAGTGGTTGCGTTAGCGCTACACTCCATGTGGACATTGCCCACGTAGAACACAGATTTCGCGACTTTTTCTACGCCTGTGAGGATGTTGGGGTTAGCTGGGGCCACAGGCTTCACGTACCGGAACGTGACCCGACGCCGTACAACTTCGGCCCAGCCATCCGAACTGCTTCCCGTATATTCACCTGTACTAGTTGTAGCCAATGTTGATCTGGTTGGTGCAGCCGGTGGTGTTTCAGTGCGTGATGAGGTCTGGTGTACATGTGTCGATGTTTGGGAAGTGTGGGTACAGTTGGTAGAGTGTGCGTTGGGGGGAGTCCGAGTGACGGGGGTTTCCCTCACCCCAGCCCCTCTAGTACTAGTACCTGAACTACTCGCTCGTTCGAAATTTTCGTACGAATTACTCGAGCTAATCGTTTCACCCCTACAATCATAAGCAACAAACATCGCATTCCGCATTGTACGCTTTGCAAAACCTGTGTCCAGTATTTGTAAATTCTGTTAAATCTCCCACACTGTTAAGTGTTAGGAAACTAGAGGCCATATTCCCCGTACTGCTCCTTTTCTCTCCGAAACTCAACACTCGCAAGCCAGATATAAAAGAAAAAGAAAATCATCAGTCACACCACCGTGACTCGAACCAGGGACCTTGCTATTCGCGAGCAATGCTCTAACCAACTGAGCTACAGTATGACTCTTATCCACAGTGATGGTCAATCTATCCTTCTTCGATCAATCCATATCTGGCTTGCAACATACTGGCAACTCACACCAATCAAGAGGGCCCTCGGCCATTCGCTTGATATCATGGGGAGCGGATCAAGCTATGTCCACTGCGAGCAAATACAAAGTTGGTTAGCGCATTGCTCGCGAAGAGCAAGGTCCCTGGTTCGAGTGCCGGTGGTGTGACTGATGATTTTTCTTTCTTTCATATCTGGCTTGAGAGTGTTGAGTTTCGGAGAGAAAAAGAGCAATACGGGGCATGTGGCCTCTAATTTCCTAACAAAGTGAAATTCTCCGTGAAGTCCAAATTTGAAATCTTCCAAACTGTTCCGCCAGTGTTAACATCATGGCCACCTCGCGGTGACTACTCCCCAGGGCGCCTATTTTTCACGTCAGTCAGCACACACCCGGATCAAGCAATCAAGGTTTAGCATTCCGCGCACGCAGACGGCATGCAGGCAGGCATACATCATTAGCATTCCGCGCACACCGGCGGCATGCAGACAGGCATACACCACACGAATAAGGCTAGGTTGTGTTGGGTAAGTACTGGTGACGAGGAACTGGTTGGTCTTTGCCGCAAGGTAGGCACGAGCCCGTGAGGCTGCGAGTGCCGCAGAAAGGCAGAAGCCCGGAGGCTGTGATTGCCGCAGGAAGGCAGAAGCCCGGAGGCTGTGATTGCCGCAATGGAAAGGCAGGACCATAAGGCCATAATGCCGCAATAGAAAGGCAGACCAGTTATGAGTGACTCGCCACCAGGTTTATTGTACTTGAAGTAGGAATGATGCAATGTAGTATTAATGGTTAGTGGTGGGATGGTGGGTCAGCAAAAGACAAAGGCAGCAGGATGCAAGTCGGGCATGAGCCAAAGCAGAGAAGACTCAAAACTGAGAATGGCAAGGAGATGTGCCACGTTGCGGACTCGGACCCGATCAAAACTGAATTAATTATTGTGATGGCGTACGCATAAATTAATGTGATGCACAGCAGGCGGTCTTGCCGGTCGCGGCAAGGCGCGCTAAACAAGTGCCGCGGCCAGAACCGTAGAGGGCGCTGTAGCGCAGCAGATACGTAGTTGCGAGATGTGCGCCTACGCTAAACTGAATTCATTACATGAATACATCATTAGCATTCCGCGCACGCAGACGGCATGCAGGCAGGCATACATCATTAGCATTCCGCGCACACCGGCGGCATGCAGACAGGCATACACCACACGAATAAGGCTAGGTTGTGTTGGGTAAGTACTGGTGACGAGGAACTGGTTGGTCTTTGCCGCAAGGTAGGCACGAGCCCGTGAGGCTGCGAGTGCCGCAGAAAGGCAGAAGCCCGGAGGCTGTGATTGCCGCAGGAAGGCAGAAGCCCGGAGGCTGTGATTGCCGCAATGGAAAGGCAGGACCATAAGGCCATAATGCCGCAATAGAAAGGCAGACCAGTTATGAGTGACTCGCCATACCGCCAGTACATACCCATACACAACAGTATTGCAGTGCAGCATAGCATAGTTCATAATGAGGGAATTGTGTGAATTGAGAAATATCGGTGTCAGGGAGATGATCTTACTGAGGATAGTTTGCTGGCCAGCGTTCGGGCCGATGACGGTGGGGTCCGGATGTAGCGTAGGCATGCATCACTGCGCCACCGTCCCGCGGAGCGGATCTGGTGGTCGGGGACGCCAGCAAGGGCAGCAGTGGTAGCGGCCCCGATACGGAAGCTGTGGCCTGCATAGTCCTGCCAGTTTGCCACGCCGCTGGTGCTAAGCAGCGTGCGTACGTGGGCTGTAAAAGTGCTGCGGTTGAGGCGTTGCCCGTTGGCCAGGATGAACACAGCACTGCCTGGACGAGCAGAGGCGGTTGCAGTGAGGTAGGTGAGCATGGCTCTCACAGCGTAGTATGGCGGCACCGCTGGCCCGATCAGCACCGTCGTACCTTCCCCGGACGGGTCTGTCTTCGAGCGTGGTAGGTGCACATGGAGCATCCCTGACTCGAATGTCAAACAGCCGCGCGTGGTAGGTGCTTCTAGCAGTTCACCGCATCTGAAGAAACCAAAGAACACGGCAAGCATAGCGGCATGCAGGCAGCGCTTGTCGTGAGGGCACATGGTTGGAGCAGCTAGGCAGGTGTCAACCAGACTGCAGAGAATAGGAAACGTGATTGGCAGCCTGGGGCGGACAGCGGCTACTCCATGGCAACGGCAAATACCGCGTACCACTCGCTTGAGGAAGTGCGCACCCTCGGTCGGGTCGACATAACCGAGCTCCAGGTGCAGGTTCTTGATAGCACTGAGGTAAACCTTAATAGTCACTGGTCTGACCGACTGGGTTAGGGAGGCAGCAAAACTACTCAGCATTAGGTCTGAAGCGGGAAACGGGGACCATCTTTGAAGTTGGCAGAACTTGAGATACTTAGATTCGCCGGCGGAATACGTTCGTCTGGTGTTGTCGGATAGAGCGTGAGCAGCATATCGTGCTGCTAATTCGTCCGCGGCAGTTAGAATGACTGGAACAGGTCGGCTGTCGCCCGAGCTCCCGGAACCGCCTCGCGAAACGCCTGAATGTTAAAACGAGACAGAGCATCAGCGGCTTTGTTAGTGCATCCTGGAATATGCTTTGCTGACAGAATGAAGCCAAAGTTAGCGCACATGAAGAACAGCCGTCGTATCAGGTCCATGACTGGGGGGGAGCGGCTACAACCATTGGACAGGCATGCCACTACGGCTTCGTTATCGCAGTACACGAGTATGCGGAGCTTGCGCCATTCAAGGCCCCAGGAGGAGCAAGCTGCGGCAATGGCGAACATCTCCTTCCACTCGATGGTGTAGTCGGCTTGTTCCGGCAACCACTGTCCCTGGATCCAGCGATGGCCATAACATGCGCCCCAGCCGATCGAACCGCTGGCATCAGTAAACAATTGGATGTCGGGAGACGGGGTCCAATTTGGCATATGAAAGAAGGACTTTCCGTTCCATTGCGAGAGGAGGCGTTGCCACCACTTCAGGTCTTCCAGGGCCTCGACTGAGAGTTTGATCTTATAGTGTGGCTGACTGTAGCGGTGACAAATATCCCAGAGTCGGCGCATGAATGTCCGACCAGGTATAATTACCCGAGCTGCGAAGGAGAGTTTTCCCAGTAGTGAGTCGAGTTCGCGTTGGGTCATGTCGCCACGGTTGACATACTGGTCGAGCAAGGTGCGGAGATCTTGCAACTTGGTGTCTGGTAGCCGGGCCTCCAGTCTGCCACAGTCCAGCTCGATGCCCAGGAACGACAGCACTTGAGCTGGACCTTCCACTTTGTCAGGTGCCAAGGGGACTTGGACATAGTTAAAACAGCGAAGCAGGATTGAAGCACGTTGGTTCGCCACCAGCTCCGATGGAGAAATGCAAAGGAAATCATCTAGATAATGGAGCAGGTCAGTAATAGAAAACTCATAGCGAGCAATCCATTCAAGGCAGTCGGCAATAGAGTTAAAAATGGCAGGGCTGGAGCGTAAGCCAAAGGGGAGCACAGTGTCGAAATAATATTGGTTTTGCCAGTGAATACCTAGCAGAGGCCAGTCTTCCTGCCGCACAGGTACAATGCGGAAAGCACTCCGAATGTCAAGTTTGAAAAGATAAGCAGAACGACCGTACTGCATAATGGCATCGATCGCGTGATCAATAGTGATGTAATGCAAGCTGAAATCTTCACGTGAAATTCCATCGTTAACACTTTGACCCTCTGGGCTAGAGAGATGGTGGATTAAACGGAAGCGGCCGTTCTTTTTCGGAACGCAGCCAACACCGGAGCAATGAAAAAAAGGAAAAAGCGAGGAGGAAAAAGGACCTAGCAGTTCAAAGCGGGAGCAACATTCTTGCAGGTATTTGGTAATAAAATCGGGATGCATCCTCGCAGAAGGTAAGTTAGGGGAGAACATGCTGCTTTGGCGTGGGCCATTGAAGCCGATGTCAAAACCATACGTAAGGCCATGAAGTACATATTTAACAAAAGCTTGATTGGGGTGTGCACGCAGTAAGGAACGGAGGCGATTAACGTGAATAGGTGTGCGGCAAGTGTGAAAGAATGTAGGGTGTGTCCGGAGAATGCTACTATCGAGATGCAGTTCATTAAGCTTTGTTCTGCCGCTGGTTGCCAGTGGAGAAGCGACGCGGGCAGGAGGGGCGGGCATGTGCGCCCTCACATTGGGAGCAGACGTGGGCAAATTTACAGTCGGTGTTGGAGCATCGACCTTGCTGGAAATTCCGGCAGATCTCTTTGCCAGACTTGGTGTAGGCAGACCGTGGTGCAAACTGCTGGTTTGGTACTCGGGAGGCACGAAAAGGGCACTGGCTACCCGATGGAGGGTGAGTGATCCGGCATGTACTACACTGCGGGCGTGAGCGGCCTGTCATTTTCAGTTGCCAGAGGTTGCCGTCAATGGCGTCCCAACGCTTACTGGGGTCAAGAGAGATTGCCAGACGGAACTCCCGGTCATATTCGAGCCAGGCCTCCGGATAGTATGAGGAGTTGGCCGATACAATGGTGGCCTGATATGCCATCAGTTCGGAGAAACGGCTGGGTGCGTGCGAGCATAGTACGAACATATATCTGGACCAGGCTTCTAGCCATGTAACCAGGTCGTGAACATGCCTACGAACTTTCTCGACATGCCCGCCAGAGCTGGGATCCAGCAGCTCAACAGTCCTGGACCCACTGAAATTCAACTGAATCGTGTCACGCTTTGGTGCCCCAAGAGCTTCCGGTAACAGTGTATTCAAATCAACACACTCACCTCGCAAAATCCTCTCTCTCACGTGAGACGGCACGTTCAGTGGATGAGATAGAGAGCCAGCACCCGGACCAGTTGGCGCAGCATTTCCGGTGGGTACGGCCATGGCGGGGGAAGGCTGCGAGGATCCGATGGTGGCAAGCAGTGGGGAGACCGTTTCTGCCAGGGCGGCGGTGACGGCTTTCTGGACTTCGTCAGATATAAATTGCTTGAATTGTCCGCCGTCGAGTGGTGAGGCAGCGTTACTCGGCAGCAAAAGACAAAGGCAGCAGGATGCAAGTCGGGCATGAGCCAAAGCAGAGAAGACTCAAAACTGAGAATGGCAAGGAGATGTGCCACGTTGCGGACTCGGACCCGATCAAAACTGAATTAATTATTGTGATGGCGTACGCATAAATTAATGTGATGCACAGCAGGCGGTCTTGCCGGTCGCGGCAAGGCGCGCTAAACAAGTGCCGCGGCCAGAACCGTAGAGGGCGCTGTAGCGCAGCAGATACGTAGTTGCGAGATGTGCGCCTACGCTAAACTGAATTCATTACATGAATACATCAATACCAGTCAGGCACAAGTTTTCATATCCTTCGAAATTTTGAAAAATGGTTCAGTGAAATGAAATGAGTTGTGAATTTGCAGTGCCCAGGGAATGAGCATGTGTGCTCACCAATTCTCTTCGAAATTTGTCAGTCAAACAGAATGAGAATGTGTTAGGATGGGACCATATCACACGGGACCATATCACTTACATCTGTGTGCGGATGTCCTGATATAACCAGGTCTACACATACACCGGTCTTCATTACGTGCTGCTACCAAGTTGTTGCTGTCGTTGCAGTAGACTGTGATAATAAACACAGAAGCACATTAAACTGCAACAATGAACAGAGAAGCATATTACACTGCAGGAAAAACAAATATACTGCTGTCTGGGTTGACAACACTGGTAATGCCAATTGAGCAGTGCCCGTATTGACAGAATTTTAAAAACTTGCTCTACATATTACTATTGTGATTACACACGAAAATCCGGTGGAACAAAAAGTGATAAAATGTCTCTACTCACGAGTTTCATGCTGAAAAGCAATTATCAGGAGACTGGGGCTATAGTCGGGGTTGTATGGTCTTATTCACTATAGGTGTTGTCCCATGGCAGGTATGCAATGCTAGTGTTTCAGCGCGAAGGCAGTATAAGCGATCAGTATGGTGTTATACGGGTGGCATGGGAGTATTATGAAGGCAGTGTAAGTGATCAGTGCAGTACTATGCGGGTGGCGTGGGGATATTATGACACCGGCCATGGCGCTACCGGGCCGCGGGGCAAAGGAGAATACAGGCAAGATGCTTGTTGGGAAGGCCGTCGTGGCCATGTGTTTTTTATGAAGTATTTACTATTCAATATTTCTCTCAGGATGTGAAATATGAAATGTCTCAGAAATTCAGTTTATTTTGGAACGCAATTTCGCGTACATGTAGTGATTTAGCCTACAGTTAGTTCACGAGTTATTTCGTAGGTGTGTTTGTTTCTTGCGTTGCACAGTGCAAGACAAGAATTTGCACAACTGCACAAGAGTATTGACGTTGACTCTCAAAATGATTCTTGGTCGCATTTTGTTTGTTTCTTCTAAGTTTTGACAAAGCTAAAGGGACATTCTATTTTCGTTTTGTCTTTTCTCGCAGTGTTTCCTTTCATTTCTAAGCCGCGACGCCGTCGCGTACTGCGGTACGACGGGTCACGCGCTGCCAACCTACTGCATTCTTTATTCACCAGTTTTCACGGCTACACTGCATGCATTGTATAATGACTCATAATTATGTTTTGCGCTGCGCTGGCTTTTTCAGAGTTTGGTTTTTCGATGAGGCTCGGCAAGCAATGAGTTCGGTTCTTCGAAAGGAAGAGAAAGAGTTGTCTTTTTGTTGTTTGCGAAATATCTATTTTACTACCACGAAGTGTTCCCGTTGCGTGTGAGAACCTGCATGACAAATTGGTAGCAGAGGATGGTTGTCAAGTAGTGGTTCCTTCACCAAGCGCAGTGTGGTAGTGAGTAGCATTTCGGGTTTTCGCTGGACAACATGGATCTTGAGGAGTGCAAGAAAGCGAAGGCCAAGGCCAAGTTCCATGTCACACGAAATCGAAACTTGTTGCTCAGCAGGATCTACGAAGAGGATGCGACCTCGAAAGAGATCAAGAGGTTGTTGGATGACGTGACTGAGAGTGTTCACAACGCTGTGGATGTGTGTCTAAAACTGGTAACTCGGTACGCAGAATTAGGACTACCCACAGAAAAAGTGCACGAGGAGATAGAGGTCATCAACGTCGACTACAGCGATGCTGTCAGCAAGACCAGCGACGTGCTGGCAGAAATAAGCAAGAGGCCAAGTCGAGCCAGAACGGGTGAAAGTTCGCCAGCTTCCATCACCAGAGCCAAGAACATAAGATTAGTAAAGGCAATGTTGACGCAGAGCTTGGAGAATCCCAGAGCAAGTGGGAGGATGTTGACACCGCCACACTCTCCTAGCAAGGCCCTTGAGGAAAAACAGAACATGTGTGCTGAGAAGAGTCTCAGTCGTTTTGGGAATGTGTCTGCATCCAGTGTCAGCCAGAGTGCGACTGTTGAGAGGACTACCCAGCCGCCTGCCGTTTCCTCGGGAGCACCTCTGAGAGCAAATGCATCGGCACTCCCCCTGGGAACTCCAAGTGGTGACCATCGTGATAGACAGGACGAACCGCCTGGGGCTGACATGGCAAGCGTCAGTGACAGCCAGCCAATTATGTCGTCATCAAGTGCAACCATGGCAACCAATGTGAGTACAGACAAGTCACGCACAATCAAGGTGTCCTTTCCGGTCTCTTTGTCGTCTGTACCTACGTTACCGTTTACGGCGGAGCTCTTGTCAAAAGTTCACCCGGTTGCCATGGCAACCGCCGAAACCATGGCAACACCGCGGAACATTGGTCATCAGTCTGCAGGGAGTAACCAGGCAAGTGGCATTGCTCAGTCTGGCGTGCAGCAGGCACCGGTATCTACGTCGGCAGCTTCGGCAAGAAACGTAATCACTGCCCCTAACCGTAGTTCAAGTGGGGTCAGTGTACCACCCAGAGCATTGTCGGCCACGACCATACTCGTGCAGTCAGCCCAGACGCAACCAACTCCTGCAGTGCAGCCTCCTCGTGGGATGCAACCAACTCCAGCTGTGCAGCCTCGTGCAGTTGCAAGTCATACTCTCTCGGCTTCTACACCTGCATTTGTGCCGGGATCAGGAAATTTGTACGTTCCACCGCCGACCCATTCTGGACATCCATTCTCATTTGGAACACCACCGGGTTTCTTGTCGGCACCCGACTTCCCGACGCACGTCTTGCCGAATCAGTCTGGAGTAATGTCTACACCACCAGCGACCCAACCGGTCATGCAACAAATACCAGTTGGTCAGCCGGGTCACGCATCACACAGTGAAGATTATGGTCTTGTGCAGCCGAGCAGTCTTCCAGTTGCCATGACTTCGCCGAGTGGTCTGCCAGTGCAAGCGAGTGGTTCTGGTAGAATCGAATTGTACCGACATTTAGAGAAAGTGTCAATTCCAACGTTCAAGGGCGACAAGCGGCAATATGAGACGTGGAAGGCGGCGTTTGAGATGTGCATTGGCTGCGCTAACATTCCGGATGGGCTGAAGTTATTGCAGCTCCGAAAATACCTCGCGGGCAATGCACTACGGTCTATCGACACTCTTGGCTACTCGGCCGAGGCGTATGAGGCAGCACGACGTAGGCTGGAACGCAAGTTCGGTGGTCAGCGACGTCTAGTTGCAGTGCATCTAGAAGCCCTTGAGAAGTTCCCAGCGATGAGATCTGCAAACGCCCAGGAGTTGGAGCGTTTTGCGGAGCTACTCGATGTCGCTGTGGTGAATTTGAAGGCGAGTGGTCAGACACAGGAGTTGGCTAACGGGACATTTTATGTCCGGCTAACACAGAAGCTGGGGGTGTCTCTTCTGCTGAGCTACCAGAAGTGGATACACCAGACAAGCACCTCTGAATCTGTCGAAGCGCTTCTGCAATGGGTGGAGCTGGAAAGCGAGTTCCAAGTACGAGCCCAGGAGACGATCCAAGGTATCTCCACGGCAACTCCAGTAGGGTCCACTCAAACAGCAAAGAGTCACCCGCTGAAGGGTCAGGCCAGTCATGGTGGAGTGAAGCATCAGGCATTCTTCGCTGACAAGCCCAAGAAGGCCCAGAGCAGCAGCAGTTGCCCGATCTGCACGAAGATCCATCCCGTTTGGAAATGCCTAGAGTATCGGAAGCTGTCAATTGCAGAGCGTTGGCAGAAGGCCCGGACGCTCAAGCTTTGCTACCGTTGCCTTAACTCTGGTCATTTGGGAAATAACTGTCCCAGGTCGCAGCCCTGTGGTGCCGACGGTTGTACAGAGACCCACAACGCGTTGCTGCACGGAAAGTCTAGTGCTACTACAGACTCGAATGGAGCCTCACAGAAGCCAGTGCTCCAGTCTAGCGCCTCCACGGAGGGGGGTGACACCAGTTCCATGGCCACTCATATGAGTAGTGTCGGCGTTAGAGCTGTCGCACTGCGAACCGTTCCCGTCATACTTCGCCACGGCGACAAGAATGTCACGGTCAACGCGCTGCTGGACGACGGCAGCACGCAGTCTTACCTTAATTGCGACGTTGCGGCACAGCTAGAGCTTAGCGCTCCCACACAAGAAGTGTCAGTGAGCACGCTGAACGGCCGCATCGAGACCCTAGAGACCATGCCAGTCGACTGCCACATCGAGAGTCTGGATGGCAGATTTATCACACAGTTCTCTGCTCTGACTGCCAAGAATGTCACCGGTGACCTTACACCTCATGATTGGTCGGTAGATCAGACACGGTATCCGCACCTCAACGGCATCGAGTTTCCGCAATGCCAGAAGAAGCGAGTAGAGGCGCTGATCGGCCTTGACCACGCTAGTCTCCACAGGTGTATGGAGGAAGTCTATGGTGAGGCTCATGAGCCATTCGCACGCAGAACGCCACTCGGGTGGACATGCGTTGGCAGGAGCACCAGACCGCAACAGACGACAAATTTTACCCGCACGTACTTCGGAAAGGACGTCGACCTGAATGCACTGGTGAGAAGGATGTGGGAGGTGGAAGAACTTTCCCAGTCGTACAAATTCTGTGCAGATGATCAAGCCGTTTTTGATCAGACGGTCCAGTCGATGACCTACAAGAACGGAAGATACCAGGTTTCGGAGCCGTGGATCAAGAGACCACCTCCGGACAACTACAGTCGAGAAACTGCAATGAAGCGGCTCATCGCAGCAGAGAGACGCCTGGCGAAGGAGCCAGACGTCGCTGAGGAATACCGAACCGTGATTCGCCGTCACTTAGAACAAGGGTATATCAGCAAGATCAGCAACGCAAGTGATGGCGACGGCTGGTATCTGCCGCACTTTGCTGTTGTACGACCTGGGGCTACATCCACAAAGGTGCGTGTGGTCTTTGATGCAGCAGCAAAGACAAAAGGCAAGTGTCTGAATGACTACATCAGCACTGGGCCCAAACTACAACGGGACCTCACCGACGTTCTCCTGCGGTTTCGGCGACACCCAAACGCACTGGTAGCCGACGTTGCAGAGATGTATCTACAAATCGAGTTGGAAGAGGATGACCGACAGTTCCATCGATTTCTTTGGCGAGAAGATACGGAGGACCAACCGGCCGTTTACCAGTACAATAGAGTGGTGTTCGGGATCAATGCATCTCCATTCTTAGCTCAACTGGTCTCGCAAGAGCATGCGCGGCGGAACCAGGAGGAGTTTCCTATGGCAGCAGAAACCGTGTTGAAGTCCACGTACATGGACGATTCAATGGACTCGACAAAGTCAACAGAGCTAGCGATTCAGCTGTACCACGAGCTTACGGCGCTGTGGGGTCTCGCTGGAATGCATGTGCGAAAATGGATTTCCAACAATGTTGAGGTGCTCGCCGAAGTCCCCGAGGAGGACCGAGCCAAGGAAGTGGACCTCGCTAATGGAATCCTGCCGACGACCAAGACTCTCGGAGTTAAGTGGCGAGCAGAGGAAGACGAGTTCCTGATTCATGTCAAGCCGCCATCAGACATTGTCACCAAGAGAGCGTTCTTGAAGAACCTAGCCACTTTGTTTGATCCGATCGGATTCGTACTGCCATTCACCATAGTTGGTCGGATGTTGTTCCAGAAGATGTGGCTAGCAGGTGCTGACTGGGACGACTCTCTGCCGCCAGAGCTAGGCGCAGAGGCGCAAAAGTGGTGTGCCGACATGGATGCACTCCAGGATGTCCGAGTTCACCGGTGTCTTCAACGCGATGAAGAGGTGGTGGAGACTAAGCTACATGTATTCTGCGATGCCTCGCAAGATGCATATGGAGCAGTCGCTTATCTCTGTCATGTGTACCAGGATGGTACGAGGTCCAGTCGATTCGTCATGGCTCGAGCCAAAGTGGCGCCGTTATCAGCTGTTAGCATCCCCCGACTCGAGCTAATGGGAGCAGTCATCGGATGTCGTCTTGGTGTGTCCGTAGCCAAGACACTCGCCATCGCAATGGAGAATGTCGTGTTCTGGAGTGACAGCATGGATGTCCTGTGGTGGATAAGGAACAGCAGCCGGGTCTTCAAGCCATTCGTGGCCAACCGCGTCGGTGAGATCCAGGCTTCTTCCTCGCCTAGTCAGTGGTTCTACGTTCCGACGGCGTTGAATCCAGCTGACATCCTGTCACGAGGAACATCAAGCGCTACTATCGCGATGAATGTGCTGTGGTGGAACGGTCCGTCATATCTCGTTCAGAGCATCGAAGAACGGCCACAGCAGCCCGAGGGATTCAAAGTTCCAGCTGCACCAGAGGTCCGCACGAAAGCCAAACCACCCGAAGAAGGTCAGCAACACCACCAAGTGACATGTGTGTCTTTTCTCTCAACGAGCGAGTGGGTTCTGGCGCCTGAACGATTCTCTTCGCTTCAGCGGCTGGTCCGCTTGACGGCGTGGGTGCTGCGCTTTTCCTCAAACTGCCGAATCCCAGCCACGCAGAGACAGTATGGTCAGCTGACGGTCGAGGAAGTCGAAGACAGCCTCCAGGCCATTATTCGGTCAAGCCAGAAGGACGCCTTTGCTGAATATTCGTCACTGCAGAAGGGCAAACCATTACCGGCAACCAGTCCACTGAGCAGCCTGACCCCGTTCTTGGATGAAGTTGGTGTGATGAGAATGACAGGACGGCTCCAAGAGGCACAGTATCTCAGTCAAGACGCCAAGCACCCGATCATCTTGCCGCGGTCTTGCTGGATAACACAGCTAGTGATCAGAGACCAGCATGAGGCAGACCATCACGTCGCAGGTACAGCTCACACTATGGCAGTCCTCATGAGGAAATATTGGATCGTGGCGATTCGAGAAGCCATCCGGGAGTACGAACGTTCCTGTGTGAAATGTCAATTTCGTAAAGCACAACCAGCCACGCAGATCATGGCACCATTGCCCAAGATCCGGTTGAAGGAGCCTCTCCACGCTTTCAGTCGCGTGGCCGTCGACTTTGCTGGACCATTCGCAACAGTACAGGGTCGAGGGCAACGACGAGCTAAGCGGTACTTGTGCGTCTTCACCTGCTGTCTTTGTCGTGCTGTGCATCTGGAAATGGCCACAGGTTTGGATACCGACAGCTTTCTGAACGCCTTTCAACGAATGTGCAACCGCCGAGGTGTTCCTGCTGAAGTGCTCTCGGACAATGGTACGAACTTCGTCGGGGCTAATCGTGAGCTATCGGAGATCTTCACCGAGCAGGAGCAACACGTCCTGGAGCACAGCGCTACCATGAAGAGGATCAAGTGGCATTTCATCCCTGCCCAGACACCACACTTTGGAGGCGTTCACGAAAGTATGGTAAAAGCAGCAAAGAAGGCTATTTACCATGTTCTACAGCAGGCATCAATCACCGATGAGGAGCTGCGAACAGCATTCTGCAGCGCAGAGGCGCTACTCAACTCTCGTCCAATTGTTCCTCCCTCTAGTGACAGCCGCGACGACTTGCCACTCACACCGAATCACTTCCTGGTTGGACGCATTGAGCACTATCATCTTGCCGTCGAGTCACCGTGTCTTCGGCGCCGCTGGCAACACGTCCAAATGCTTGTATCCCATGTCTGGCGAAGGTGGATGCAGGAGTGGATACCAGCCCTGAATCGTCGCTCCAAGTGGTGGAAAGAGTACCCGGATCTCAGTGTCGGTGACATCGTCCTCGTTGTGTCAGCTGATACCCCCCGTGGCAGGTGGCCTCTTGGACGGGTGTTGGAGGTCTACCCTGGTTCTGACGGCAGAGTGCGTGTCGCTAAGCTCCAGGTCGGAGGCAAGCAGGTAACCAGGTCAGTTGTACGGCTATGTCCGGTTGTGAAAGGCTGACAGTCCGTACGCACGTTTTAGATGGACTTATCGCCATCTTTAGTCAGTTCGATCTCTTTTCTCATTTTACTCATTCTTTGATACGGATGTATCAAGGAGGGGGGTATGTTGGGAAGGCCGTCGTGGCCATGTGTTTTTTATGAAGTATTTACTATTCAATATTTCTCTCAGGATGTGAAATATGAAATGTCTCAGAAATTCAGTTTATTTTGGAACGCAATTTCGCGTACATGTAGTGATTTAGCCTACAGTTAGTTCACGAGTTATTTCGTAGGTGTGTTTGTTTCTTGCGTTGCACAGTGCAAGACAAGAATTTGCACAACTGCACAAGAGTATTGACGTTGACTCTCAAAATGATTCTTGGTCGCATTTTGTTTGTTTCTTCTAAGTTTTGACAAAGCTAAAGGGACATTCTATTTTCGTTTTGTCTTTTCTCGCAGTGTTTCCTTTCATTTCTAAGCCGCGACGCCGTCGCGTACTGCGGTACGACGGGTCACGCGCTGCCAACCTACTGCATTCTTTATTCACCAGTTTTCACGGCTACACTGCATGCATTGTATAATGACTCATAATTATGTTTTGCGCTGCGCTGGCTTTTTCAGAGTTTGGTTTTTCGATGAGGCTCGGCAAGCAATGAGTTCGGTTCTTCGAAAGGAAGAGAAAGAGTTGTCTTTTTGTTGTTTGCGAAATATCTATTTTACTACCACGAAGTGTTCCCGTTGCGTGTGAGAACCTGCATGACAATGCTACTCATGCCATTTTGGCTTGGTGAGAGTTGGCACCAACTCGGGGTGCTACTGACTCGGGGAGGGCGCTAAGTTATAAAATTGCAGAGGTAGAACTTTGATTCGTGTCGGAACTTTGACACCAGCTCTGTGCGCTTGTTGAGGGACGTTTCCTTGTCTGCATTGCTGATGTATAGCTTCTCTGTTAGGCACAGGTCGCACCGCTATGTGGTGTTGGTGTCGGGACGCGCCCTGCATCGGATCGACCAGTCGACTATTGTCATTACATGTCTCCCCTCGTCAGTACGACATCAACTACTAGACAAACCTCATTAGTAGACAACAATCAAAAATCCCCAGACTCCTGAAGTGTGTACATTCACGACAGGATAGTAGATAATACTGGTTATAAGACAAGAATTTGAAACTAGCGGGGTTATTTACTAACGACGGTAGACCTGTATATGTACTAAGATGAGCCATACCAAGGCAAGCATGTTGGCTTTAGCCTACTCTAGATTACCTGATCTCTTGTCAAATAATAACAAGCATACTCAGGGCCTGCTGGAGAGCCGGGTCAGCCGGGTCACGCGCCCGGCTGGGGAACTGCACGACCTGGCTGAACAGATACCACCGGGTCCAGTCTGACCTGGCTGAAAAATGTCCCAAACTGACAATGGATTCCTAAAATACCGGTATTTTACGACTCGCGGACCCCATCTGTTGCAAATCTAGCGCAATCGTACACACTACAGTCTACAAGCGACAGAAACTCGGCTAGGGTCAACTGGTTCGAGCGCGATCTGGCCAGCGGCAAGCAGGAAGTCAGGACATTCAAAGTCGATGGGGACAGGCAGTCAAAAGCGGCGCGAAGAGAAAAAGAACTCACGCTTTGTCGTTTACCTTCAACGTTTGCGGACGTTGATAGTTCGCCTTGTTCTCTAAAATTTCCGATTTCCGGTAATAAATTCGCCTTTCTGTTTTCCTGCGTTTTAGGTAGGTAGGTACATGTTTATTTGAATTCGCAGAACCAAACGGGCGGTGTCGCCCAATTACATGGAAGCGAATGGAAACAGTAAAATATTGTAGGAAATGGCCTAACATGATAGCAGGGTGTAGTACAAAGCAAAGAACGCTCAGTCAATGAATAACGTTAAAGGGGAAGTATACCCTAAAATCAAATTTTCACCAGTTGTAGTCTTCTGGGTGCTGAGTCGAATGGTCTTGGTCCGAGGAAGCTGCGACGCTCCCTTCCTACTTGAATCCCAATCGAACTCGCGCACTTCCACCGAAACTGGGTGACTGCGCCCTACGAGATGGGGATTTGTATGCAAAATGTCACTAAAAGCGCCATTTCGTTCTTATAAAAGCACGGATCACCGCGATTGGCCCATATGTTGTAGTCTTTTGGACGCTGAGTCGACTGGTTTTGGTCCGAAAAGGCTGCGATGCAGCGTTCCTCCTTTATTCCCAATCGAACATGGTTGAACAAGCGGTCACGTGCTCCTGGGTGCCCAAATCACCTGGTCACCGCGCCAGCAGGCGACAACTTTCACACCAAGGTTCAACTCGGGTTCAACTCGAGTGACAGGACTGTACCCAAAAAAGGTCAAACAGGCTAGTAAGTTGTACCCTGCAGGCACGGTGACCAGCTGACTGGTGTACGCAGGAGCACGTGACCGCTTGTTCAACCATGTTCGATTGGGAATAAAGGAGGAACGCTGCATCGCAGCCTTTTCGGACCAAAACCAGTCGACTCAGCGTCCAAAAGACTACAACATATGGGCCAATCGCGGTGATCCGTGCTTTTATAAGAACGAAATGGCGCTTTTAGTGACATTTTGCATACAAATCCCCATCTAGTAGGGCGCAGTCACCCAGTTTTGGTGGAAGTGCGCGAGTTCGATTGGGATTCAAGTAGGAAGGGAGCGTCGCAGCTTCCTCGGACCAAGACCATTCGACTCAGCACCCAGAAGACTACAACTGGTGAAAATTTGATTTTAGGGTATACTTCCCCTTTAACGTTTTAATACAACAACGGGCAGGCGGTAAACAGCACATGACTGGTACTGTGGAGTACCGCAAACGTTCAAAGATTCCTGTAGTGTTCAGTAGTGGGTGCTACTGCTAGCAAGACAGAACGGGAGGCAGGCTTGTTTGAACTGGTGGTACTGGGTAATACCACGCATGTCGGATGGCAGGGTTTTGAGCAGGCTTTTTGGTTGTTTTTCTGCTGGATGATCTGACCCGGCTTGACCCGGCTGGCCTGCATGCGCCAGGTACACTCTGACCGGGCTGTGTTGAATGTTTAGAGCAGGCTCTGCATACATGTACAATTTCATGCCTTTGTGCTATAAAAGGCCATGTCCATGATTAGGCCCATCACTGCCCTAGCCAGATAAGCCCACGCTTCTATCGACGAATTCTACAGTCAGTGATGTTGTTGCAAAGCAGCCCACGATATCTGTTTGAGTACACACACAGAATCAATAGTATTGTCTTTGGGGTTGGTAAAATAGTCTTTTGGCATCCCTGAAACGAAGATCGTTCATTTGAGGGCAAGTGGTTTCAGCTAAAATCTCAAGTCGACTGACAATGTTCATACATATTAATTAACATGCAATTTTCGTCGTCCAGCATAGCAAGCTGCGTTCATTTCAGAGGGTGGGGAGGGGATCCGAGTACAAAATGAACCATGTTCGTTTAAAGGACGACTAAAAACTATTACTCTGATCAATGTGATAGAAAACAACTGCTGAGATTGCTCAGTCCATTGTGTGTGGAAATCCTGAGCAGAATTTATCACACGCATACATAGAGTACGTCACTTGATGCTAGCAGAGAGGGGCACTTACAAGACACACAGATTGTGGGACGTGCTGTGGTGCAGGAGCCTTGACCTACTGTGTTGGTTGATGGTTGGTAGGTAGTGCAAAGAGACCCACTCATGACATTGGTGTATACCGGTATGTAGCTGAGGTTGTTGTCATTCAAGACTTGCGATGTGTTCAGCAGTTTTGAGGCACAGCTGAGTTGCTGTATGTCTGTAGACAATGGACGACCACCATATTGTTGATAGCACGTCTGGTTTGCATGATCTGCTGAGAATGAGATGCTATGGTATGTATACATGTGTGAGTCACACACTATAGAAGCTGCTTGTGTATCTACAGCCACAAACAACAGTAGAACGGATATACAATCATGTCGTCTCAGACACTGCCATACTTTACGCAGAGTTAGGGTTTCTGCCAAGAGCTTTGTATAACACTTGTTTATACCTGAGACACTTTATAAAACCCGCTATACCTACTTAAGTACAGAACTGGGGAAGCCAAGCAAAAACGAACTGTCGCAAACCGAAAGTCATTATCCTCCAGCTGAGTCTAACGCGAGCCGTGACCTTTTTTTGGTGGACTGTTCTTTCATAACTCATAACTTACTGGTTCTTTCTCTTTACTTACAATATTGGCTTAACATTCGAGTCTTGGCTTAATGTTTCATAGTGTCTGTCAATTTCAGAGTGACTTTCACTGTGTTGGCCATTCTACAATATCTACCTTCACTGACGAGAGTTTTGTAATCAAAACAGCTGAATGAAGAAATGCAGTACCAACAGATGTGTCGCTTTGCTGGTGGTGTGCTGTGGCAACGTCGTGTCGAGGTCGGCTGGCGAGTGCAGTTATGCTGTGGTGGTTGATGAAAATTACTTCCCCTTTACACAATTAACCCTTTCTATGTGAGCCATATTCCCCAGCAAGTTATCTGCGATTTTAGAGCAATTGTACACTTGAACTAGTTTTGCATGCACTGCCGCAACCAGCTCAATCCCGATTTCACTTCACCTTGGTGGATTTTCATGATCCATGGCTCGTTTGAAAGATCAGGATCAAATGAAGCTATCCGTAACGTTTTCAGCACAATAAGCATGTCAGGGTTACTTCCATGTCCTCTCCAAGCTGCCCTACGATGCCTCAGATTCCCACAACTTAATCTCACCCTTTCACTCACCTCCTTTCTCAAACTCAATGGATTTTCACCATTCAAAGTGCATTGGAAAGTAGAGATGCAAGCTCTCATTTCCCCACCCATCACACATATACTGGGACCATGGGAGATCAAAAGGCACCTGAAGAGCCTCCCGGTTACTTGTTGATCGCCAGGGAACACATTTTCTTGGTTCCTCTTGTTGCGGCTCGTTCAAACTTTGCCCTATTGCAAAAAAACTTGGCACTTGGCCCCTCTAAAGCCTTACTAATCTGTAGAAAGGTCATGTTCACCCGCCGCTGAAACATGCCACCTCAGCCTGGTCCTACATGTATATCCTTACCAAAGCTGAACTGGAGTGTTTAGATTATTTTATCTTGAAAGGTAGCAGGGATGTTTTTGATGAGTAAGAAAGTAACGTTAAATAGGTATGAAACAAAGTCACAATCAAATGCCCTCTGCGACCTTGAGTCCTTACATTTTTGTAGACAAATCCCCTCTTTAGTTACATTACATTGAACCTTTGCCATGTGTCTGTCTGTCTTGGAGTCCCAGAAGACCGAACAAACTGAATGTTAACCCTTTCAGGGTCACAGTGCATTTACTACGTCTGGGCAATGAGATTCAGTGCATCAGTACAATTGTGGAGATAGCAACAAACAAATTGTCACAACATTTTTGTTTCTCAACGGATTTTCACAACTTATGGCTTACTGGAAAGCTCCTTTCCTGCTCCTCATCTTCCACGTCCTTTCAGAGCATACAGCACCTCGAGGATGCCCCTAGCCTCTCCAACAGTGTTACTACCGTGCGCCAGTTTGGCATCAAGACCACGCTCAACTATTTCCTTCGGTTTGGGGCTCATACTAAACGTAGAACTACGATTACACTTCGGAGCTTCGGCTTCGAATGTGACAGTGTGTTTGGCCTCAAATCGCTCTAGTTTTCCACAAATTTCCAGCGGTTTAAAGATAAAAATGAAAATGCACACCTTGATTGCACCTAGCACCTCTTGCTTTCTTTGGCCTTTTCTTTCGCTTCTTTGCTGATAGGTTACCTTTTTCCTTTGTCTAGTATCCTCGAGACTTCAGTCTTCTACTGTCGCTATGGCAGTGTCTATTGTCTAATGATGACTCCAAAGCTGAAGCTCGCAGTCCAGGCCTAGGACTAGTAAGAGTTCCTACCGGATCGTCGAGCTGTCCGTGTAGGTAAGTGCTGCAGTAACTAGTTTGTGCCGATATGGAAATTTCGGCCTTTTCGGCGGCCAATGCTGATGTGATGCTGCGATGGTTCCGTGGGTTCGCAAGCGCCGACGAGTGCCTTGTTTCATGCCCCGAGTCACGGTTTCCCTGTTTTGGTCAGGGCGGCCTTCACGAGTTCAGCAGGCTCTGTCGAGTGCCTTGCCAACCTCTGCACCTAGCGCGTAACAACATCAACAGACGGCTTCCGACGAGTGCCTTTCCAACCTCTGTACCTACAAATAACTGGCATCCAACCCCATCGATGGACGACGCGGACATGGCGGATATGCGGCGGCTTCTGTTCGGCTTCTGTCACGCCAGTGGGCAGGCCCTGTCGCGTGCCTTGCCACACTCAAACCATCCGTCCACTGTCGATGGACGAAGGTCTCACCCGTGGGCAGGCCCTGTCGCGTGCCTTGCCACACTCAAACCATCCGTGCACTGTCGATGGACGAAGGTCTCACCCATGGGCAGGCCCTGTCGAGTGCCTTGCCAGACTCTAGCCACTTTAACCATCCATCCACTACGGATGGACGATGGTCGAACCAGTGGGCAGGCCCTGTCGCGTGCCTTGCTACACTCTAACCATCCGTCCACTGTCGATGGACGATGGTCTCTACAGTGGGCAGGCCCTGTCGCGTGCCTTGCCGCACTCTAACCACTCTATCCATCCATCAACTATCCATGGACGATGGTCTCGTGGGATTGCAAGCACCAGCGAGTGCTTTGTTTCTTGCTCCAAGTTGTGCCTTCCTTGTGTGGTCAGGCCAATTTCACGAAAAGCAGGCCCGGCCGAGTGCCTTGCCAATGTCTGTGCCTAACTCGCATCCACCCATGTTGGTGGACTGTGCGGTCATTTTAGATATGGTGGCTTCTAGTGGGCAGGCCCTGTCGAGGGCCTTGCCACACTCTAACCATTAGTCCATTGGTGATGAACGATGGTCTCCTGGGTTGGTAAGCACAGGCGAGTGCTTTGTTTCATGCCCAGAGCCACGCCCATAACGTAATGCCGTTCAACCATACTCAAAGTGTTGTTTCGCAAATACAGTTCTACCTGTGTTTGCTGGCCCTTGTACCAAGCAGAATCCCGTATTGACCGGGAAATGTTTCTGCACCAAAGGGCTGTGGATCGAATGTGCATCCCTGTGTCAAGCGGAAGAATGTCATATCAGAACAGTTTCCGCTGCGCCATGGGCGTCCGGTTAATTTACTGTATGTAGATACACGGTTCTCGAAGCATGATCACGGTGTCAGAGGTGGCTGATGCACCTCTGTGAGCATTGAAAAATAAGCATAAAATGGTTGCCATTTGTGCAGTGCCAACAATGTACTGTCACTCCTATTGCTCAAGCACCTTTTGTGATAGCAACCTCGAAGTGGTGAAGCACATAACACTTCACTGTTGCCATACCTCAGTCTGACCTTCGGTAGCTGGAGCAAGTACGGACGCGGGCACTCCAGCTATCTGCTGAGCGTAGTGCCAAGAGTGCCATGTCATGTACACTTGCCTTCATGTACGTTATGACTTGTGGTATACTGCCTTCCACTACTCAAGTTAGTGCCCACCTCGGGGACCGCGAAGGACCACCCCCCTTCTTGGTCTGGTCAGTCAATGCCTTGCACGGTTACTGCCGCATCCATAACTGGGATCAATGCATTGCCCATATAATATGTGCATATCAGCGTGGCCCTTTCCGTACAACGGCCGGTCCAAGTAACCATAATATCTGTGTTGTACTACTGTGGGTAGCATTTCATCGTACATAACGTGGAATATCTACGCACCCAGAATGGATCCACTTATATTATAGCTAGCAACCATAGCTAGCCACCAGATCAGTCTCGTACTGTTTAGTACTGATATGGCAGATACGCCGGCACTGCATGCACGTGTGCCTTGTGCCAGACCCACCGTGTACCAGGCTTTCATTACCAACAAGGGTTTGGCAGACGAGCTGAAGCAGCACCCATGCCCTGCCGTGCCAATCCCGTGATGGTGCAGCCAATGGTGCACACTACCAGCCTGCTCAGCTGTCGGTGACCTTTCACGGTTTGCCTTACTTGGTATGCTTACCAGTACATTTGCGTAAATGTACATGTATAAACTATATACAGAACAGATATACGAAGTATACACAACGCGTACAAGGAGGTCTTAGAGTTTGTTGCAACTCTGAGTTCCTTACTCAATGAAATATAGTGCTTCACATCGTGTTGAGCCCTCTACCCTGGCGAAAAGACACCTCTTTGTACACAAATGTACAGTTATATATATTATTGTACAACATGCGTAAATCATAGTCGCAATACAATTTCGTAACACTGCTTTCCTAGCGCAGAAGGAAATCAGTGAATACGTGATGTCTTCGTGTTTGCGCCGTGTAGGAAGAACTTGATGACCTACATGTACATTATTCACCCTTGTCTTGCCGTAGACGTCCTGCGCACTCCCAAGGTCCATGACCATGTTGTGCAATAGCTGAGGCAGACATACACATACCTGAGATCTACGGATATAAACTATGTCCAGTTCAAATGACCATCCAAGCAGCCATTGGCTTCGCATCCTGCGTCATCTCTACCATCGCTGAGCACCCGAATATGACGATTATGTCACCACAGGTCCCTTCAAGCTGGAGACCCGGTACGGCCACTGACGATGTGGCCAGATGGAGCCAATGTGCTATTTAACCATGAAGGACATGTGTCACTCGACCGGCATCCATCCGGTCATCCGGAAGTGGCTGGCGGTACACATGTCTATCGTTCGGCATGTGTTCTACAATTCCACACATGCACCAAGTGTCTGCATCGATCGTCTGCATTCTCCAGACATGGGCTGTGAAGGTGGTAATGTGCATTGACCACTGCCTCATTTTTGTGTGCAGTCTGGTTGCGGCACACCATAGTGCAAGCAACGATCCGCCTCCTGGAGCATCTCGGGCTCCACGTGAACCTGCACAAGTCCGGCTTGTAGCTGGTGCAGTTCCTGGAATGTATGAGGCTCACCATCTCTTCCATCACCAAGCCACTTGAGGCGCCTGCACGCAAAGCGCCGGGACGTGGGGAAGGCGTTCCCGCTAGCACAGCTTCACAGTCGATCATTACAGATTATAGTGGTTCAAGGATAGAGCTCCACAGCCTCGGCTGTGCAGCCTCGATATATGGACTGACGATTCAATTGGCACATCTCCATTACTGGGTCCGTCACTTTTCAGTCGGGGATGGCCAGCCAATCACCTCACAGGTGCCATCGCCCGTCAGTTCAGGACCCATGCACAGCAGCCAACCATAGCCACATGACTCTGCAGGAGTTAAACTCCATTCATCTACTGCTTGTGGTCTGCAAGCCCAAGTGCATGGCATAACGGGAGTACATTTGCATGTCGAGATCGATAATGTGATGGCTGTTGCTTACGTATCCAAGGAAGGAAACATTGGCTAACTATGTGTCTGTTGGCGCTACCAAGAGTACATAACTATTACTATTGGCGCGACCGCGCTGGCTCCACCTAGTCGCCGTCAATGTTCGGGACATCGCCCACGACCCGAACGACCGTCACTGTCTGCAGACAGCAGCAACTGCTTGTTGGACAGGCAGGTCCTTACACAGTTACATCATTGGTACAGCCCACTTGACCTATTTGTGGCCAGCCATAATCGCTAACTGGATCCGTATGTGAGTTAGCGCTCAGATCCTGAGGCTGAGGGCCAGGCTTCCTTGGTCCTTCCGGCAGACCAGAGCAGTGGGAGAATCCACTTCTGCACCCTCCATTCTGCCTCATCAATTGATGCCTGGTGAGCAGGGAGTGGTGCTTTCTTGCAGGTTTGCCGAGTCGAAGGTTCGATGGACTTCTCGTGTCCTCTGGATGGCAGTCGTGAGTCAGTCAAGTGTCAAGTAAAGTCGGCGGAATAGCGCGAGCTCCGGTGTGGGGAGCAAACCCTTTCTGTTCTTTTTGTTATTCTTATGATTTGTGCTCTCACATTTTAGAATTTTTGCGAGATCGTGAGGTGGTGTGTTGAGTGAAGTAGTTTAGAGTTTTTGAGGTTATCAGTTCCGACACGTGTGACAGCGATCGTGGCTGGTGTTCTGGGTGGGCGGACAGAGTTTTTTTTATATTCTGCAGTGCAGGCAGAGAGGTATTTTATTTCTGGGTGTGAATGGTGTGGTATGATGGAGTAATTGGTGTGATCTTTTCCTCTTTTTACTCTGTTTTATTATTAGAATCGAGGGCAATTCTACTCTTGGGAGGGAGTTATGTTGTAGTACGGTATTTTGTATACGTCGTGTGTACGTCATGTTGGTGCATGCGCGTGTTGCTGTGGTGTGAAAAGCAGTCTTCGTCTTGAGTTCGTCATGTCTAGTTGTGTTTCGTCGTCGTGTCAATAAACAGTCTTCTAAATATAGTTATCGTCGTCCCTTTGTATAAGTGTGGAGATGGCACGGGACTGGGAGCAGGTGGAGAAAAGGCAGATACAACCATTCGAAATACCGCTGCTTTCCTAGCTATGCAGATGCAAAATGACTCACCCACTACGCCATGCCATAAAAGTCAAAGTCCACACAGAAATTTCAAACTAAATCCACCTGTTCACCCTTCCTCCTGGGCTGTAAGTTTGTTAGCATAGTACTTATTCCTACATTTTTTCAAAACATACGTCAAATGCCATTTCATTTATGAAGCCCATGGCTTTATACCTGAGACTGGCTTTATAATCGAATATAAGTCCAAGGGTTTTTGAAAAAGGTGCGGACATACGGTAGTAGTATCTTTCTCACAACACCAATTGTTAGTATCTTACTGGTATTCCTGCCACAAACGATAGGACGCATTGACGTGCATTGGGCGTCCTGTGGCTGTGAATCATCCCCAAGATATTGACTGGAACAATCATCCAAGCGTTGATGGATAGTAACGATGTTGTCAGAAACTTTTAAATTTTTCCCAACATCGCGAAAGTGAAGTTTATCGAGCAATCTTGTGTAGCTGATATGGACTTCCTCCTCTCCAAGTAGTCCCACTAGCATAGCTTTGCAGGCTGTAACTTGAGGAGAACTGACCAGGTGGCTGCCGAGTGTCTGACAGAACTCTTCACCTGCAACCCAGGTTTTGTAGGTATTTGTAACGAACACTTCACCTTTGTCGCCACAATCCACCCACGTGTTCACTGTATTAACACATAGAAAATGTATGAACAGCAATGAACAGAACAGCAATGAATAACAAGGTATGCACACTCCTGTAACAAAACAAAGTAGCAAAGGTTTGGTTCCAGAACGTTTTCTTCCACAAAATAAATGGTACACTCTTGCTAATTGCAAAGGTTTGGTTCCAGAACGTTTTCTTCCACAAAATAAAATGGTATACTCTTGCTACTTTGTTTTGTTACACGAGTGTGTGTGTGTGTGCATGTGTCTGTGTATGTGTGTGTGTATGTGTGTGTGTGTGTGTGTGTCTGCACGTGTGCGTGTGTGTGTGTGTGCGTGCGCGCGCGTGTGTGTGTGTGTGTGCATGTGTGTGTGTGTGTGTGTGCGTGTGTGTGTGTGTATGCGTGTGTGTGTTTGTGTGTGCATGTGTGTGTGTGTGTGTGTGTGTGTGCGCGCGTGCGTGTGTACGTGCGTGCGTGCGTGCGCGCACATGGGTGCACGGCTGTGCATGTGTGCACGTGTGTGCATGTATGTGTGCGTACGTGTGTGCATGTGCTCATTGGGGGTGGTTGTGATTTTTAGCCCCCGTTTTTTGGAACTTGCAGATACATGTACTTGTACATTTCGTGAAGGCCTGAGGTATCCCTCCTTGGGCCGCCTCTAGGCCAGGGGAAGCGCTTGACGGAGGGGCTCACACAGCTGAGCGCCAGGACAGTGTTTTTGTGCCGTCACTTTCAGTTATGACTGACGTCGCTGTTCGCGAAGGTTTGTCAAAGTTTTAAGCTTAACCCTTTGAGGACCGAGGACGAGATAACTCGTCCAAGGAATGGGCGCTGTGTTCCCGAAGATGAGTATACTCGCTCCTCCTGCCAGTGCATACATTTGTACAGTGCATATACACCAGTAAGATTGAAATGAAGAATTTAAACGCGCATTGCCGACGCATCAAAACGCAATCATTGTGGCCACTAGCCACACGTACAACTGTCAGCATGGGCCCTTCCACTTCACCACCAGTACTTCGTAGCCTGAAGTGGCTTAAGTTCTAGCTCTCAGCAAGGCTGCCTATGAGTAAATGGACTAGAACATGTTCGATTTGGTGGACGGATCCAAAACTACCCGATACGATATACACTGACTCTGGCACAACATAGCCCCTACTGTAGGCGACAACCACCTCCGTTGTTTGGAAAAGAAAACGATTTTGCCGGATCAGATTTTACTGAAATGGTGACCAAATAGCTGTCTCGCAAGTTGTAATAAAACTCATGAAGTAGTGGACTCTACAGTGATGAGTCTATCCTGTATGCTGCAAAAGACACAGGAAACGTGACTGTTGTCTGTACACTGGACGCCAACATCCCAGTCTTCTCCTGCACGATCTGTTTGACATTGACATTAGTCCGCGGTCACAACGAGCTCGATTCAGCCGAAAATGTCCTGCAAGCGACTTTCAGGCACGTGGCTGACTCTCAGCCGTTTTTCCGCTTGTTTCAGCCACAGCTTATACAAGCAGCTGAAAGCCAAAATTCAAAGACAAATTTGAGTGTGCTTGCAAGCTTGGAACACACCGCGTAGCGGACATGAGGAACTGATATCGATGCTCTTTCTTGTTTCCGCGCTATGCCTTTGCCTTTGGTTTTGACCGCATGTCGGTCTATGCAACAGTTTAGTTAGATTTTCTCCGATGACCATTGTTAGAAAATTACCCCCACACCGGTCTCAGGCATACCACGGCCAAAACACCACACAGGTCTGGACAAGTAATTATACTAACTGGAAGGTTATTGTTTGTGCTAATACATACGACAGTACAACAAGAGAGAGAACTTTGTTCACAAAACCATCGCCATCGGAACACACCAGAACTACTGTAAAAAAGAGCCAAGAGCAGCATGTATCAGAAAGGAACTGGAGCATGCATGCGTACGACAGCAAGCGCAAACAGCTGCAGAAAAGATGAAACATGACACTACTATTATGACAGCATACATGCATGCGTACAAGAAAGCCGCAACCACAGGATGAATCACGCACATGAATCACATGACAGGCAACAAGAGGTAAGAAGTAATGTCAACTACACAAGACAGAGTCATACAAGAGAAAGTCATAGTTCGATTACACGTTCCCACCAGTTGGCATTACTGGCGGAACCTAGCCGGGGCATTCAGGCCATCACGGCGTCGAAGACGCAGTACTTCCTCAGGCTCTACTGGCTGGTCTTCCGTTGTATCATCGGCACTCACACCATCTGTCGGGTCCGAGACATCAGGCTTGATAAGTGACACGTTGACCGTCTTCATTTGCAGCAAGCCTCCTGCATCTCTCTGAATTCTCACGGTGACAGGGGTCACAGTCTCAGTGACGACCCATCCATCCTCGTATGGCGGGAGCCTCTTCTGCTGGCGCTGTGGGCGTAGCATCATCATACGGTCTCCATGGCTGTACGGGTTCTCGGCCTCGGGGCTGCATGCGTCAGGCCGTGACAGCTCCTCTTCCACCAAGTCGCCTATCTGGTCAAGCACCTTCCGTATCATCGTCAGGAGCGTACGGTTCATCCGCTCTGCTGATCCACGGGAAATAGCACTCAGCTCTCAGCATGTCATGCATAGCCTGCCAGTTGGCATGACCAGAGTTGGCGTGCACAGCACTGACAAGCTGACCTTGTAGCGACTCTGGTTTCACTGGCACAGCAACGCCACCTTCCACAGGCAGCTTCACACTCCGGTACAACATGCCTTTGTCAACCAGTAGCTGTCCGCCGATCTTCTTGTAACACTCCACCGTCACAGGCTCTCCCTTCTCCACTTGGGCAATGGCTTGACGGACATCAGCGCACTGCTGTTGCGCAACACTGACTTGCTCCAAAGTTACAGGTCCAATCACCGTCAGGGCCATGGCAGCTACATCATCCTTCAGCAGGGTCTTAGCATAGTGCGTCCACTTCTGAGGAACGCGAGTTAGCCGGTCGGCCTTGTTGTTAGCTGTCGGAACCCAGATGACTTCCACTTCCGGACCCAATTGTGCCACGGTCTCTTCGATAACCTGCAGATGACGTTGGATAAGCACGCTATGCAACCCACTGGTCTTCACGCGCTTGGAGTCGGTCAGAAGCTGTTGGATCCAACTAGCAACGGTTTTGGAGTCGGTCATCAGCTGGATTCGCCGCGCACCCCACTGGACTGCGAGGTTGAGTCCCTCAGCAGCTGCATCCAGTTCAGACAAGTTGATGTGGCGCTTGTCGTCCATCTTTCTCAGCCAACTGCAATCCTCGATGATACAGCCATTGAACTCCAAGGCCGCGCCATACGCGATATCAGAAGCATCGCACCAGACTTTGCATGGTTCCTCTGCACTTCCGGGACCTTGCCACACACCGCCGACTGGGTCATCGCTGCTGAGGCGCTGGGCTAAATCAATGCAAAACTTCTTGAGCTGGTCAGGCAACGGATCGTCATACTTCAAGCCGAGAAGGCTAGTTAGACGCTTCAACCAGCTACAGTGCACTCGAAGCCAGCTCGCAACTGGGTAGTGGCCCACCAATGCTCCACACCACTTGTACACTGCACGACGTGTCAACACGTCCGGCAACGCGGTTCGGGGCCCATCTCGCCTAGCCCACTTGACCTCACCGCTGTCATCCTTGCTCAACTGCAGGCCAAGAACGCGCGCGGTCGCCGGGTCTTCCGCCGGCTTTGTCGGGAGTCCATACTCTGCCAGCTGCTTGACGACGGCATCCGTCTGCTCCTTACGTACGTATAGATCGTCGATATAGTTGTCGACAGCCGGAAACTGGCGAGTTGAGTACCGAACAATCAAATCCATCAGCTTAGGTGCTACTGACAGACCAAAGCCCATTCTTGTTAGGACATACGTCTGACCTTTCCACTTCACCACCTGGTAGCGCCATAGGTCAGGGCACACACGGACTTGCAAATATGCCTTCCGTATATCAATCAGAGCATATGAATCGGGATCTCCTGCACCGCGCAGGTGCTTCAGCACCAGGGTTGGATACCAGCTCTTTGTTCAAAGCAGTGTAGTCCAAACACGGTCTCACAGGCGTCGTCAACTTGTGCTCTTGTTTGACTGCTAGCAGGGGAAGTACTGCAGCCGGTTCTCCGTGGACCGCTGGATCATGAGGTATGAGCCACCCCTTCTCAATCCATCCGTCTACTACATCACAGAAGGTATTCTCTTGCGATTCCGACAGACCGCTCCGCGAATACTGAGCCACACCGGAGCCAATGAAACCCTCAGGCTCATTTTTGCTTGACCACTTCCACGATATCTCCCAGTGTCGCTCTTCAGCGTTCCAGCACACCGTGCCATCACTGGTGGTAAGCACGACATTGCCTGTGTCGGCGTCCTCTGTGACTTGCACATGCCGAGGGAGCTTAGTCGGTGTAGGTACAGCTCCGACAACGTCAGGTGCGCGTTTACCCGACTTCTCCTGGGCCGGGCCGATCACCACACCAGCTAGCCTTCCGTCATCATATTCCATATGCAGACCCCCACACATTGTCACGAAGTCTGAGCCGATCAGCACGTCAGCCGACACAACGTTCAGGTCAGGAAGCACAACAGCGGACATAGTTGACTCAGGAATTGACACAGGACCATCATCGCACTTGAACTGCAGTTCCACCACGCCACGTGTAGTCAGCTGCTCTCCGTCCAAGGCAACAATTCCTTTGCCCAGACTCTCAGTAACAGGGACACCCAAACTGTCAACAAGTGCTTCGCTAATGAGCGTGCGACAGGAGCCAGTATCGATGATGGCTTGCACGCGCCTCCACACATCCCTGTCAGGTACAGCCACGTCTACAAACACACGAGGCAAACCAGGTCGCGTGGTAGTTACCGTAGCTAGGAGACATGGATCGGCGATCTCCACAGCCGCTCCGGCCACGCCTTTGCCTCTCTTCTGGTCTCGGAGCCATTGCTTTTTGAGCTCACAGTCCTGTTGATAATGACCCGGTTGCTCACAGAAGAAAAATGTAACATTTCGTGGCCCTGATGATTTCTGCTGGCCACCACCGCTGCCTCCACTGCTCTTCATAGCACTGCTGCCGCCACCACGTCCTTCCGGGCAATGTTTCCGTATATGCCCAGGTTCACCACATAATTATATGACAGACAATATGGGACTTCTTCCCACCGGAAGGGCCAGACACCACTGCACCAGCAATACCTGGCCTTGCTGACACAACCTTGCGCAGTGCTCTCAACTTCTCCACACAGTCGGACACGCGTAAGTCTTTCCCAGCACTTGACAGGCGGATCTCCTTGGCAAAATCAAAAGGGAGACCAGCCAGCAGCTGCTCAATAACGACAGAATCGTCATCACCTGTCAGCTTGTGACCTGATGCAGCCAGCAGCCGCTGCAAATCAGACACGTACGCGTCAGGACTTTCATCAGAAAGGAACCGGCGGGACGTAAATTTGTCGTACGCATCACTTCCTGTCACGCCGAACGACTTTTGCAGCAAAGCGGACACCTTATCCTCGTCCTTCTTATCCGCAGCCTCCATTCTACTAAACACGAGCAGCGCATCTCCTTCCAAAAACAGAGGAAGTCTCTGCATGCGCTTATCAGCCGTGTCCCAACCGTTCACCTCCGACAGCACAGAGCACTTCAACCAAAAGTCATCAAAGCTGTCACCTGCCTTCCCACCGAAGGACTTCATCAAGCCGTCCAGCTTCAGGCCAGACATGGCTTCAGGTTCAGAAGCAACGCCAACTGCTTCACTGTCCGATACAGGCAAGGCCTCAACCTCTCCTTGTCTCGCTCTCTGTCTCGTACGACGACGACGAGGCATACACTAAAACTGACGTCTACGCACAAACAATTCCCGGGTTTCGGCACCACGCTGTTAGAAAATTACCCCCACAACCGGTCTCAGGCATACCACATCCAAAACACCACACAGGTCTGGACAAGTAATTATACTAACTGGAAGGTTATTGTTTGTGCTAATACATACGACAGTACAACAAGAGAGAGAACTTTGTTCACAAAACCATCGCCATCGGAACACACCAGAACTACTGTAAAAAAGAGCCAAGAGCAGCATGTATCAGAAAGGAACTGGAGCATGCATGCGTACGACAGCAAGCGCAAACAGCTGCAGAAAAGATGAAACATGACACTACTATTATGACAGCATACATGCATGCGTACAAGAAAGCCGCAACCACAGGATGAATCACGCACATGAATCACATGACAGGCAACAAGAGGTAAGAAGTAATGTCAACTACACAAGACAGAGTCATACAAGAGAAAGTCATAGTTCGATTACACCATGGATTCCTGGACTGTGCCTCTAGAGCGTAGCGTTTTACAAGACAAGGCACCAAACTCACGACTGAATTCATGAAGAACTTGAGCCGGGTACGAAGAAAAGAGTGGATTGCGACGGAGTTGAAGAACAGCAACCGTCGGAGCAGAAAGCTCAACATCAGGAAACAGCACTCTGATCATCGCGCCCATGTACATGCACGCAGGAAAAATAAAAAGAGCAAGACTTTACAATTCAGGATCCGGGCTTACTTTGCTTCTTCCTCAAAATTGAACACTACAACAAGTACAGTTGTAATTGTAGATCGCCACGGTTCTGCTTCCCGGTTTTTTTCCAAACTGTTTTTCGAGATATTCAAAATTTGGCGGGCAAGAAAAATAAGCCATTCGAGCTTTGCACTAAGTAAAAGTCTGGTGTGACCGCGCGGCAGGGAGCAAACCAGCTGAGCGCCAGCGATAACAAGCCCAAAGTGGCTTGTTTCGGATAATGTCCACCCACTGCATACTGTCAATGTGAAACAGATCCTGCAGGAGAAGATTGGGATGTTGGCGTCCAGTGTACAGACACCAGTCACGTTTCCTGCGTCTTTTGCAGCATACAGGATAGACTCATCACTGTAGAGTCCACTACTTCATGAGTTTTATTTGTACAATACATGACAGGCATACACGGTGTGCCTCGTAGGACTGCGAGATGCAGCAAAAAAAAGACCAGGTTCAACCTTTCTGGACAGCCATTCACCGACGGTGGGCTACACGATGCTGGAGGAACTAGATTCCAGTGAAAACCCAAGATTCCTTTGCTCCTGGACGCTCCGACGTGTTGTGATATCTGCCAGGTGCGCAGTAATAAGTTTTTCATCATTATCGAAGACCATGCCGATCGGCAAAATCTTGCTCACAGCCATCACCAGCCTACCAAAACCATCACTTGGCATCCCCCAGAGGTATCAGAGAAAGCCACAACAGCTCACAACAAACAAAAGCTAAGGACGATGGAAAGAGAGCATGTCAAAAAGAAGACGAACACATAGTATGAGCACGAATGATTTCGAACACTCGTACCACCAACTATACCACTTTCAATAAACTGTGGCGCCATTTTGTTTTAACATTATTCCCAATCAAACATGGTTGAATAAGCGGTCACATGCTCATGAGTACACTGTGCCTGCAGGGTACAACTTACAGTCTGTGAAGCCTAGTTCACATTCGACGCAACGCCGACGGTACGGGACGTAAGGGCCTGTCGGGAAGCCTGGGGTGAGCTGCAAAACCGTGTACGATTTGTACGACACAACATGCTGCAGTTGTTGCGTCGTTCAACAGCGAACGGCGACAGTCATAAGGCACGGTCCGTGACGGGGTGACTTTCGGACCTAATTTCTTGTTTTTCGGATCTTCTTTTCAATTATTTCTCCTTCAATGAAGCGGAATCAAGTTCACAATACCAGGTTTTCATGAAGACCAAAAAGTAGCTTCGAAAGGTGTGCCATTCAAATAATAGCTCCAGGAAATGATGAAAAAATTCGTCTGTCACGCTCCTGAACTATCTCTAAATTCCATAAGTGACATCAGACCTTACCTTGCTAAAATTCAACTCAAGTCGTGTTAGCCATTCTGCGAGTTATCATGGGAAGCGCAGTGTTCGAAATGCTAAATGTCCAAGTACAAATCGGGAGTAGTCGGCGCACGCCGCCGTCTCCTGTTCACACTCAAAATGCAACTGTTTTGTACGCTTGCATCCCCGTCTACGCCCGTCTAAGGTATAAAAAGTTCGATCGATCAACTCTTCCCGTCGCTTCCCGATCCGTACGGCAGTACGGTTGCGTTCCCGTTCCTGGCGTTCACATTGGACGCCGTCAGACTGTCCCGTCGCTTCCCGTTGCGCCCCGTCGAATGTGAACTAGGCTTTAGAGCGCGTTCCTGTCACTCGAGTTGAACCTTTGAACCCTTGAACCTTTGAACCCTTGAACCTTTGAGTTGAACCTTGGTGTGAAAGTTGTAGCCTGCATGTACAGTGATCAGATGACTGGGGTACGCATGAGCATGTGACTGCTTATTCTACCATGTTCGATTGGGAATAAGGGCCAAACGCTGCATCGTAGCCTTCTCAGACCAAAACCAGTCGACTCAGCGTGCAAAAGACTACAACATATGGGCCAATCGCGGCCATCCGTGCTTTCGTAAGAACGAAATGACCGCTTTTAGTGACATTTTGCATACAAATCCCCATCTACAGTGCTGGCAACTGAAACCCGACCCCCTAGCGTCTCCTACAAATCGCTAACGCGGCTAGCGCACCGCCCGGGGGTTCGGATTTCAGTTGCCAGCACTGTAGTAGGGCGCAGTCAGCCAGTTTCAGTGGGAGTGGCGAGTTCGATTGGGAACAAAGGAGGAAGGGCGCGTCTCAGCTTCCTCGGACCAAGACCATTCGACTCAGCACCCCGAACTGCGGAGACTCCCTCGATTTCGCTATTATAAGGCCTGTGGAGAATCCATAAAAAAATTAATACAAATACAAAACTGATGAAAATTAGATTTTAGGCTTCCCCTTTAATACCAGATATTTTCTTACCATTCGTGGCCGTACACGTCCCAGCATATAACACGAACAACAGCAGCTGAATCAGAACTTTTGCCGACGTGTCGAAACGCCATCGTTGCTGGCCACTAGTGACACTTAGCATTCTGACTTTTCCACGTCACCACCAATACTTCGTAGCCTGAAGTGGCTGTAGTTCTAGCTCTCAGCAAGGCTGCCTATGAGTCAATCGACTAGAACATGTTCGATTTGGTGGACGGATCCAAAACTACCTGATACGATTATACACTCACTCTTGCACTACATAGCCCCTACTGTAGGCGACAACCACCTCAGTGGTTTGGAAAAGAAAAATATTTTGCCGGATCAGATTTTACTCAAAGGGTGACCAAATAGCTGTGTCACTAGTAACTGTTGTTCGTCTTGGCCCTGTCACTGTGTCAGGCC
Organism: Sycon ciliatum; assembly: GCF_964019385.1. Lineage (NCBI taxonomy): Eukaryota > Metazoa > Porifera > Calcarea > Leucosolenida > Sycettidae > Sycon > Sycon ciliatum. The sequence continues at coordinate 96,985,317 of NC_088643.1, forward strand.
TTCTCCTCTACACTACTCTGTAGAGACTGTACTCTCTATCGTTCAGGATGAGAAAATGCTCACTGGTCCTGCCAAACAATCCACACGAAGTGTAACATTTATTTTGTTGTGTCTGAACGTGGTCTACATGACAGTACAAACAGCTAAAGCAGAACAAACTTGCAGTCCACTGTTTGAGAGTTGCTTGTGGTTCGCCCAACTCAGTCACTGTTCGCCCCTCTCAGTCTCAGTCCCAGTGTTGCATGCAGTCACGCATTCAACAGAACAGTAGCCTGTGTAGACTTTACGTGTACTGGTGTAGACATGGTGCCAGTGGCAGTTGTGGGCTAGACTGCATGCAGTTCTGTCTCTGGAGTAGATCATAGAGCTACGGGCCACAGCTGCTTGTGAGTCGTCGACACATCAGGAGCAATCTGTGACGCGCATATGCCGTTCCTTTGATCCTCTGTTTTAGTCCATCGGCCAAATCTCAGAAAAGCCCTCTTTCGGAGAAGGTGGTGCACTGAAGCTCCAAGTAAACGCCCTTTGGCACACTAGCTCATGAGACCCCATAGAATACGAATCCGATAGTTGGACGTTGCCAATCCAGTCCAGGATAGTCGAACTGGGTCGAATACCTTCTTCCGGTTTTCGTAATTTCGTCCACCATTACATCTTTCTCATCGACTTTTTGGCGTGGCGAATGTTCTTGACCCGCTGAGCAAAATCTGCGCACACTCGAACACTTGAAATGCCTGCATGTTGACGGTTCGCAAGATTCGAGCGAGCTTGGTGGAATCTATTATTTATTTGGTCATTTTGGGAAATCTGAATTAGAACGGTAGAAGCTCATTCGGAGAAGACGGCGTGTCGCCGCTGTCGGATTGTCGATACTGTGTTTCAGACGTATTTGCTTGAACGTGCTATTGAGGATGGACAGAAGATGAATTGACGGCATTCTTGAACACCGACGTTTTGTCTACATTGTAGGTGAAACATCTCATCTGGCGTCTAGAACGCAATTATTATGAGTTGTGAGTGCCAGCTGTACACCATTCGTCAGCTGGGAATTTGCATCGAAGCTCTTGATAGCCACTGTGACATATTCCACCAGCATTGAGTAAGTGCTTATACTCACATTTCCATTCACACCTTATTCCCACACTTACATCATCTACATTTGCATTGTGTTACTTATCACCTATGCTCTCCCCCTATATATACCATGCTATCTACTCCCATTGAGTATCTATTCCTCAGCTCAAAAAGCTGTTAAAGGGGAAGTTAAGGCAAAAATTAAAATTTCACCAGTTGTAGTCTTCGGGGTGCGGAGTCGAATGGTCGTGGTCCGAGGAAGCTGAGACGCTCCCTTCCTACTTGAATCCCAATCGAACTCGCGCACTTCCACCGAAACTGGGTGACTGCGCCCTACTAGATGGGGATTTGTATGCAAAATGTCACTAAAAGCGCCATTTCGTTCTTATAAAAGTATGGATGACCGCGATTGGCCCATATGTTGTAGTCTTTTGGACGCTGAGTCGATTGGTTTTGGTCCGAAAAGGTTACGATGCAGCGTTCCTCCTTTATTCCCAATCGAACATGGTTGAAGAAGCGGTCACGTGCTCCTGCGTACACCAGTCACCTGGTCACCGTGCCTGCAGGGTACAACTTACTAGCCTGTTTGACCTTTTTTGGGTGCAATCCTGTCACTCGAGTTGAACTCGAGTTGAACCTTGGTGTGAAAGTTCTCGCCTGCTGGCGTGGTGATCAGGTGATTTGGGCACCCAGGAGCACGTGACCGCTTGTTCAACCATGTTCGATTGGGAATAAAGGAGGAACGCTGCATCGCAGCCTTTTCGGACCAAAACCAGTCGACTCAGCGTCCAAAAGACTACAACACATGGGCCAATCGCGGTCATCCGTGCTTTTATAAGAACGAAATGGCGCTTTTAGTGACATTTTGCATACAAATCCCCATCTAGTAGGGCGCAGTCACCCAGTTTCGGTGGAAGTGCGCGAGTTCGATTGGGATTCAAGTAGGAAGGGAGCGTCTCAGCTTCCTCGGACCAAGACCATTCGACTCAGCACCCCGAAGACTACAACTGGTGAAATTTTAATTTTTGCCTTAACTTCCCCTTTAAATGGTGTCAGAAGTGGGATTCGAACCCACGCCTACATAAGTAGAAATGTGTTTCGCTCCTGCTCTTGTAGCACTTGAGCACTCTTGCGTGGGGTAGTGCCTTTGCTGTTTGCGTTATGCAGAGCTCACTGACTTGTCAGTTTGAGCACTCTGGCAAGGTACGTTCGGGCCTGATTGGAAATTTTTATTTCCATTGCTATCAGGTTCGGCCTCATTTCTCTGTGCTGCGCTGATGAGTTCAAAAAGAACGAAACAGCATGCTGTCCGCAGATTGAGTAAGTAGAAATGTGAGTACATGTATATGCACTAACTCAATGCTGGTGGAATATGTCACATCTTTCCTTTCCCTAATGATTAGTAGTGTTACATGGTGTCAGAAGTCGGATGCTGCAGATTCTGCAAATTCAAGGACCATGGAGCAGCTCAAGCCGCCAGAACAGCTCCTGATCAACAGTCCCAACAAGGCGGACGCGTGGAGGCGGTTCAAAAAGGCGTTTGAATTTTATTCAATTGCCTCTGGACTCAAGGACAAGGATGGCGCTATCCAAGCCGCGGTATTCCTCCATATCATGGGAGAAGATAGTCAGAAAGTGTACCAAACATTGCAGTTTGACACAGAGGAGGACAAGAAGGACATCGACAAGCTGAAGGAGAAATTCGAAGAGTTCTGCGTCCCGAAAGCAAATGCAACAATGGAACGATACTTATTGTTCACCCGGAAACAGCAAGAAAATGAAGTAATTGACTCGTATACCATGGAGCTCCGTAGAATAGCGGAGAGGTGCGAGTTTCCAGGTACGAAGGACAGCATCTTACGGGATTGCATCATTCTGGGTGTGCGGGATGACGGACTCCGCAAGGAACTTCTTCGACGAGACGAGAGTCTAGAGAAAGTGCTGTCCTCCTGCAGATGCAGAGAAGCTGCTCAACGACATATTATACATTTGACCCACAAAAGAGGTTGGTTTAAAAACAGACAAACGTGACATTGACACTGAATGGTCACAGAAGAAAATACAAGCTAGACCTTCAGTGAAATTCTGCGGATACTGTGGGGGAACACATCCTCCAAGGCAGTGTCCGGCGTACGGTAAAACATGCACAAAGTGTAGCAAGGTCGGTCACTTTGCTAAGGTGTGCAGAAGTCAGCAAAAATCACCAGCAGTCACAGCAATGGAGCAGACAGCAGTGCAAGCGGAAGACGTTCAGACCCGGTCGTTTGGAACGATCCTGGTCAGTGAACTATCAGCAGACAGATGGAAGGAGACCATTCTCCTCGATCAACGACCAACGTTGTTCAAGCTAGACACCGGTGCAGTGGCATCCGTATTGCCATTTTCAGTCTTCAGGAGAATAGGGCCAGACCAGCAGCTTGACACAACTACTACCATTCTCTCTGGTTTTGATCAGAGCACGGTTCGACCAGAGGGAACGGCCACTATCAAGACAACTTACCAAGACAAAAGCATACCAGTTACGAATTATGTCAGCCGGAAAGTACCCTGCCCGATTCTTGGGCAGAATGAATGTGAAGCTCTACACCTCGTTCAACGCATAATATTCCAATCAAGCTCGAAAGCTGTGAGAAAGTCATCGAGCAATACCAGGACGTAGAGGCCGTAGTTGGAGAGTTTGAAGTGAGGTACCCTGTAAAATGATTCCTAGTTGATTCTGGCGCGTTTGTTCGGTCACGTGATTCCTGCCGATTCCCATTCCAGAATGGTTGTCATTTATATTCTGAAAATGCCCAACCAAACGCAACCTACCTGGTAAGTGTCGAGCAGAAGGTGTACTGGCAGTTTATGCCTGTCTTATTAGTCTAGACATACTGATATGGTATGTTGACGGTGTCCAAAACAGCTCTTCCCAGCTATGCGTCGACCACGCTGCACGGTGCACTGGTGTGGGAGAGTGAGCAAGCCTGGTCAGCTGCTCCCTTCAAATAAGAGAAGTACAAGCGCAGTATACAACATGTATATTGAGAAATTATTTCAATAGCGGAACTTGCCATGTACATGTACATGTCATGTACATATCTGCTGTCTGAGAATTTAAAATAAGTCCATGACAGAAGACAGTCTCTTGTACTGCGGGAATAACGTCGTCTCCTGTGAGTGCGTCCATTGCCTTTGACTCTAGGGCTCTGAATCCGACACTGTGAACACTCTATTTCAGGTGACCGAACTGCATGGCCATGAGGCTGCATGACTCTGCCCCGCTGTACATGGCATTGCATACATGTACATTTGTGTACACAGTCTACCCAATGCTGTAGACAGCAATCTGATTCGGCCATAAACTAAAGCCAGTAAAGGCCTCATCACCGACATCAGTACAGCTACGAGGGTTTGTGAGCATAAACAAAGCAGGGCTCCATTTGAGCCATCCTGACTGCACCGCTAGCTGTATACATATACAATGTATTCTGAATAACAATCCATTTGACTCGTTTTGAGATGTCCTGTCTTCCTCTTATTGCCCGCGTGTGCCGTTATGTAAAAAGGTATGCAAACAATACTGCAATGGCAATGATCTAAACAACAGACTGCTGTCTGCCACTCTATTACTATATTGGTATTAGTACTTTACACTACATGTACAAGTTGATGTATGTGAATGCCTGCCGGCAAAGGACGGAAGCCATGGAGACACACGTGCCCTACAGCAGGATGCTGTTCTCTGTAATTACTACCGGTATGTGTACGTGCACATGTACATCTATGTGGTCTGTAGTTAGGTACGATGCCAGGAAATACATCCGGTCATCGTCCAAATCATGTCAATACACTGACTCAGGCCTGCACCTCAGCCCCTCACTCTCAGGCTCGGGCTAGTCTTGCCTGTGAGCAGGCATCCCCCTTCATTTGCACGAGCCTGCCAGCGTACGTGTCTATTCTCGGAAGTGAAACACAATCGGAAAAGTAACTGGTTTTTTTAGGAAACAATGGGGATAATTATTATAATGTGGCCACAGAAACCTAGCCTGGGTTTTTTTCTCAAGTATGACAATTTGTATTCCGTTCCCCAACTCACCCACAGGCTCCACGGAACGATACAGTTCCCTCGCAGGGGTGACAATTGTGGCAGTCATGGAAGCTCTCTGCTCGATCCGGATGCTTGTTGACCCATTGCGGAGGCAGCGATACAGCACTGACCCACCAGGCTCAAATTACTAACACAGTAAACCCAGTATTACTAATACACACAGTCGTCTTAGCATTTTTTTGCGTTTTGAAATTTTTTATTTTACCCATGTATTATTTCCTGATTTCTTCTCTAGTTTTGTATTGCATTTTAATGCATTGGACTCAGATGGCGAGCCAAGGAAAATACTGTAAATATACAAATTTTCGGCAGCTATTTAATTTCGGCTATATTCAGCACCGACCCAAAACGCCTAAATTAAAACGCCGATGAAATTTTTCACTGCATCTGTCGCACTATACCATGCCCTCTACCCCACGCCGAAAATAAATCGCCGCCGAAATGTCAAAAATCGTGAAGTGCCGAAATTTTGCAGCGCCGAAATTTTGTATATTTACAGTATTAATTAAATGGAAGAATAAAAGAGGAACACGGTGTGGCACAAGTTATCTCCTTGTTTCCATATATTAATCCATTGTGGGTATTTTGCCAGCTTTTGACATTGTCTAGAAAACGAAGAAAAAGAGTCATACAAATACCGGTAACCTACAAGGAGATACATGTACATGCTACTAGTATGAATAAAAGAATCTGCGCACTGAGTGTGTGTGTGTGTGTGTGTGTGTGTGTGTGTGTGTGTGTGTGTGTGTGTGTGTGTGTGTGACGCATACTTCAAACACAAAAGGCAAGGTAGGTAGGTCTCAAGGTTCCAAGAACATTTGCTTGTGACGATCATCAGCCCAGGAGAATGAAAGGAAAGTCAGGAAGAGTCTGAGAAAGAGAAGAAAGATGTGTGAGACCATAATCGTCGGGAATCGAACCCGCAACCTATCGATTGGAAATCGCTGCACATACCACTGCACCATATGGGACACACACACACACGCACACACACACACACACACACACACACACACACACACACACACACACACACACACACACACACACACACACACACACACACCTCTTGCCAATTATACCCACCACATACACCAGCGCCTATTGCTGATCCACACCCTACCTAGACTCTCTCCCACATTTATCAACCCGACGCTTCCATTACGCCACTCCACCTTGTACGCACACCAACACCTTCTACGAACCTACACTTCTACCCGAAGGGTGTACTCCTTCCCAACTGTATCGACCCGCACCTAACCTTCACCATCAACTTAGATACATGTATTTCCCACCTTCTCACCTCATCTCACCACCATCACTCCCTATTAACCCGTGCCACCCCCCAAAGCCCTCCATTCTTTATCCACTGACGATGTTGTTCAGAACAACGAAACGTCTGGAGAAGTATCGTGAATATTTCTATCTTTATCAAATATACCACTCTTTGGTCTAGAAAGAATACTTTTTGATATTACAATGAGAGTGGATAATCAACGGCTTGTCCACCAACTCTTTGACTTTGGAATAGATGATGTCGTTGATGAACTATCCTCACAAAACCGGCGGTTCGGCAATTTAAAAAAGAAAGACGCCTCAAAACCACCAGCAGCCCTTCCAATCCTGTCGAACAGTGTCGTGACGGAGCACGAAACCTCGCCGCGGTGGGAGGCCGAGCCGTTCAAGCAACTCCGTAACCCGTGCTTTCGTGAAGCGATATCTGCGAGAACATGTCTCCTCGTCAATTTTTTCAATGTCTAATCGATCACCCACATGCTGAGGGAGATTCGCACAGGTATCTTTAGTTATGCAATGGATGAGAAGTAGGAGCTCCTCTTCATCCAACATTCCATTCCGGTGCTCAAGAAGGAACAGAGATAAAAGCATTTTGAATTTTTAATGATTGAGTTCTCAAAGGTGAAATTTTAAATTTGAACAAGAAGAAAACACAAAAGGTAAAAAAAAAATTGTTTTCAATCTCCCGCCGGTGACAAATATGTTGCTACGACAACAACGCAACGAAATGTGGACATGCCGAGCGAAACGAACAATTTACGAAACTTCGGTACGTAATCCAGACCTAAGGAAAATAACGAAAATCGTTAGCGAAAGGTCCGTAATATGGCGAATGGATGGAGATGGAGCGAATTGGTTTAGCATGTCAGAGGGTGCTTGCGCCCATCGTTAGGGTAGTAGTAGTAGTAGTAGTTTTGATTATTTTACTAGGGGAGTCCCTACAGTCTACTCCCTTTTTACTGGGAACCCTAGGTGAAGTTTAACCACATTAATGAACAGAGCAAGAGTGTGGGCCTGCCGACAGTCAGCTGGAAGAGAGTTCCACCTGCCTGCCGCCAGAAAAGAAATAGAGCGCATGCCATACTGCGTATAAACGAGTGGAAGAACTAAGGCTCTTTGTGCCTTGCCCCGGGTGCATGCCTGGTGACCAGGTGCAGTTGCCCGAAGCTGGTACAAAGACTGAAGAAGAGGACTAGCAAGATGCTGGGCCAAGCAGCGGTACACAAAAACATAGAGCTTGAGGCTAATACGCTGTTCCAAAGAATAGAGGTGATATAAGCGAAGAACTAGTTCAGTGGGCGTGGTACGATCGAGTCCAAACACTCTCTTCATTGCTATGTGACTAACGGTCACAATCCTATTGTACAGAGTTGTGCTTAAACAATGTAGGTAAGCATTACTGGCATAGTCTAGGGTAGACTGAATAATTATCGTTGTCAAGTAGAATGTTCGCTTTGCATCAGTTGTGTAATGTCTACGGCCATGTCGGAAAACAGCAACTTTAGCAAAAACCGAGTTACACAATTGGACCTGTGGCTGGAAGGTGAGATGCTCGTCTATCAATAAACCAAGGTATTTGGCAGTGCTCGTAGGGGTAAGAGCCTTTCCTTTACAGGTCAAGGGTTGTGGCAACTGCGCTGCTGGCAGGCGTGACCGCTGCAGGATTAGAAATTGCGTCTTGTCGGGGTTCATGATGAGCCCCTTCAGATCTAAATGGACCTCCAGGGCAATTGGATCGTCCTGAATGTCCTGTACCATAGCAGAAAGGTCCAGTCCGATGATGAAGAAGGCAATGTCATCAGCATAGAGTTGTGACATGCTGTGCGAATATAAATGCAAAAGAGCAGGGGACCGAGGACCGACCCTTGCGGGACGCCCCTGGTACAAGGCGCAGTCTCACCATGCTCGCCATTGACTATGACTTGTTGACTGCGGCATGACAGATAATCTGCAAACCACTGCAATACAGTGCCCCGTAACCCAACATCAGCCAGCTCATGGAATAACTGCTGATGTTGAACGCGGTCAAATGCCTTACTCATGTCTGCAAACACTATTGCGCATCGTTGACCATCGTCCAATGCTCGGTTCCATCTATCAATGTAGAGAGCAAGGGCATCCTCACAGCTGTGGTTGGAGCGATATGCAAACTGTTCCGGTGGAAGGGCAGAAAGCTCATTGTTATCACTAAAGAACTCCACAACCTGTCGATGAACGATTTTCTCCAATACATTGGAGGCAAGTGGCAACAGTGAAATGGGACGGTAGTTTGTAGCTGACAGTTTGTCTCCGGATTTGAATAGAGGACACACATGTGCGTGCTTGTACGCTGTAGGAAACACACCCGAGAGGAGAGACTGGTTGATAGTTGACGCTAGCGGGGCTGCAATGGGCGCCTTACATGACTTAAACATGCATGGAGGAATGCCATCCGAACCAGCAGACTTGTAGGAGTTAAGATTGGTCAGTATGTCCATAACTGTCTTTGCATTTACTAAGGTGAAATCAGTCAGGGTGCTCGTTGTGGTAGCCGTATCTGCAGTGGTTGTGGCCGGGTTGGGTCATGAACAACTGCTGCAAACGTATCTGTGTGTTCTGGAAGTGGTGCGGCGGGAGTACACTTTACAATGGCTCAGCCAGATAACTTGTTTAGGAGGGACCAATGTCCACGGGGATCACGCTTCATATTTCTAAATTGATGCTTGAGGTACTCTTACTGCAGGCGCCTGTTGAGGAGTGTCCCTGCCCTTCTCACGGCTCGATACTGTTGCACTAGCTGTTGATCCGAGGGATGTAACCGGACCTTTCTGTGGAAATGCTTGCGCTGCTGCAGAAGGTATCGCAGGTGAGGGGTTAACCAGGGTAACAGCAAACCCTGTCAGAGGGACAGTCAGTGTACGACGTAGAAATACGTAGAACGCAGTGGAGTTGCTGCGGAGAGCGAGAATGAGAGAAAGCAAGTAACTACTTATACTTATAGTATGCAATTAATTTATATCATGGTATTCGACAAACATGCATAACAAGCACTGTATCGTACCTTGTTGTTGTTGTTGTTGTTGTTGCTGTTGTTGTTGTGAGGCTCTCAGGAGAGCTGACCATCCACCATGACGCCCAGGGACCGCGCTTGTTTCACAACTGCAAGGGCTGCATTCCCACAGCAACTTCATGTGTCATCTGTGGCAGGGGCTGGGTCTCTTGGGGTAATCAACAGCGCCTGCGTTTTCTTGTGGTCCAGCATTAGTCCGCGGTCCTCCAACCACTGTGACAGGCCAGTGATGGCTGTGCTTAGTGAGGAGCACACTTGCTGGCAGCTGCACCAGGCGTTGATGGCAATATCGTCTGCAAATTCCTAGTTTGTGGTCTGCTGGGGCAGGAAGCACGGAAGGTTTCGGATGTACAGTGTGAACAGGAGGGGGCCTAGGACGGATCCTTGTGGCACCCCTCGACTGCATGCGACGTATTCTGAGCAATTTCCGCCCACAACTACGCGTTGAAGCCGCTCACTCAGGTGACTAGTGAACCATAGCTGGACAGTACCGCTGACCCCAATGTAGGATAGCTCCTGTGCCAAGATGATGTGTTTGACACAGTCGAAAGCCTTCGACATAATCAACGAATATCACACCTGTGAGTTTGCGCTCATGCTTTGCTCTGAGCCAGTGATTGACAGGTATTGCTAGCACAAGAGCGTCCTCGGTACTGTGGTTCTTCCTGTACGCGAACTGGGAGTCAGGGAGAATGCTGTGATCGGCCAGAAAGGATGTGAGCTGGGCTTTGACGATATTCTCCAGGAGACGAGAAACGACTGGTGGTAGAGAAATAGGTCGATACGCAGACAAGGTTCAAGACTACCACCTTTGAATAGCGGCGACACATAAGCAATTTTAAACTGATGGCGAACACACCCCTGACATAGCGAAGTATTATCATGCTGAGCGAGGGAGCCAGTATTGGTGCCGATTTTCTAAGGACAATACCTGACAAGTCATCACGTACAGCATCAGCATCAGCATCTCTTTTTCCGAAATCATTTTGCACATTTTCTCTTTTTCCCAACTCCAATGTTCATTGTATATACACAAATAGGAGATAGGCGTAAGGCTTTGGGTAATCCTGAAATAAAGATTATTATTATTATTATTATTATCATGTCCAGTCGACTTTGACGCGTCAATGGAGTGGAGAAGGGCCATAGCGTCCCCCGTCGACACAGGCGCAAATTCCGTGAACACTGGTGCTTCACGTTCGGCTGGTGCGTTGGCGCACAGCCTGGCTGCTCGTCCAGGGTCATGCATAACTTTACCAAAAGTTCGGGACAGGATTTTAACTGGTACTTGTGGGGGGGGGGCTTGAACTTTTCGCTCATCCAGTCACCACGTTTATCGTATTCCAGAGCTTCCGTCCGTCCTTTCCGGCCAGATTGCAGGCGAGCTTGGAAATACTGATCCTTTAGCCTCCGATCCAGCTTGCGCGTGGCTACGCGGAGAGTGCGGTGTTGCTCTCGCAGGCGGACATCGTTTGGAGAGCGTTAAAGAAGTCGGCGGGCCTTGTTTCGTTGCCGCACAGCAGATACAAGTTCAGGACACAACCCTGGACAGGTCGGCGCCTCGGCTTTCAAGGAGGTTTTAATGGGGCGTTACGATCTAGAGCAGTAAATACCCTTGAGTACCATTCGGCGCCAGGGGCGTAGGAACAGGTCCGGCAGGTCTGGCGGCCGCCGGACCAATGTTTCGCCACAAAAAAAAAGGAAGAGCAAGCTCGTTTTCAACCATGCGGAAGGTCAAGTCCTACTTACGCAGTACAACTCTCGAGGAGAGGCTCAATCACCTGATGTTCCAGAATATCCACAAGAACCTGCTGGACGGCTGGTGCTAGACTTTCCCCAAATCGGCCCGTTTTTCGCCTATTGGACTCGCTTATCATTACATCAACATCATTCGACTCGCTGAAGATCTCAAGATTGCAGTCCTGCAAGTCTTAAAGTGCTCGCAGTGTTTCCTCCCCACTCGCCTCTTTCGAGATGCAACTCTTCGGACTGCCGGGTGGCGACAATAATGTTGGCCACAAATGCGTAGTGATCGCTGATGTCACACTGGATGACGTTCCAACTAGAGACTGAGGGTCGATGTAACAGTTCCCTGTTAGCGCTAACCTTATCTGCCCTCTAGCTCTGTATCTTACCTTTCCCTATCCTGTCAGCACTCGCGTTATCACCTTAGGGCACGAAGTGCCCTATATCAGTTGTGTTGCCTTGAGCAAGCATTGTCTTTTCCAAGAATACCTTCAAACGGTTACACTGGTAGCAGGGGATGGTTTCGATCCATCGACCTCTGGGTTATGGGCCCAGCACGCTTCCGCTGCGCTGGTACGCAGAGGATGGTTAACATGGTGTTCTTGGAGCTCGCCATTGTCGTGGCGATCCTTGTTCTTTCTGTGTTGCTATTCAGGTTGGCCAGCGAGGTCCGTGAAACCAGTCGCCAAGTCAGCGCCCGTCTGAGCGACCGACAACAACCGCTCCCTGTGCCGCCCGCTCATTCGTCCGGGAAGCCTCGGCACGCTAAGGAGCCGCCGATCTTCGATGGCAAGCCCTCGCAGTTCAAGGAGTGGGCTTTCTCCATTGAGCTGGCGATTCGGTCACTGGGAATCACCGACTCATCGGTGATGGTGGATTACGCAGCGGGCTTCCTGAGCGGCAACGCCAAGCCAGGGGCGTCGGAAGCAGTTTAACATTGGTGCGGCCGAAGTGTGAGAGGGGGTCCGGGGGCCCTCCCGCTGGAAATGTTTTTGAAAATTGGGCCTAAGGCCATGGTAAAAAATGAAGTTGATTCTCAAGTCATGAGCCTGTGAAAATCGGTGCAAGCGAGCAATTTTTTATTTTATTTCCCACAATTTTTTATTTCCAAAGATAGGGTCACATATGTACATGGTCACACGTTCATAATATATTCAGGCCAGGGAGTAGAAAAATACCGGTATTTTACTACTCCCTGATTCATGCCTTTCGCATTGACCGTTTTCATGCGCGCATACCGGTATGCATGCATAGAATTTAAAAAATCGTCGGTGCTCCGCCAAAAATCGGTGCGCGCGTACTTGAGAATCAAAGATAATTTTTACCATGGCCTAAAAGGCCATATCTTAATGCTACAGAATAATATGGGAAATAAGAGAAAGAGGCCGGTTCCCGAACCTTCGAAAATTATTGGTGCGGGTTTGGCCGCACCTGCCGCACCGGTTCCGACGCCCCTGCAAGCTATGGCTCATCGCATCGTTGGATACGGGTGTGGAGCTCTCGACGTGGCCAGCGCTGCGTGAAGCCCTCGCCAAGGTGTACGGTCCGTTGCATCATCAAGAGCGGGTGCGACTGGATCTCTTCGCTGTCAGGCAGCACTCAAGCTTGGAGAGCTATGTCACCGAGTTCTCACGCCTAAGCCTACAAGTGCCTGAGATCGACGAGCTGACCCGAGGACTGCTGTTCGTAAATGGACTGCACCCATCTGTCAAGACCCGGGTGCTGCGAGAGCACCCCACTGATCTGAGCCCAGCGATCAGGTCAGCGCAAACGGCGGACCAACAGCCGAACCCGATTCAGCACCGAAGGCTAACACCGGAGGAGAGGCGTCACCTGAGTCGGCAGGGTGGATGCTTCGCTTGTCGGAAGCCAGGTCACCTAGCTCGGGATTGTCCCAGCAATCAACACCCAAACGCTGGTCGCCAGTGAAGAATGGCGTGCGCTCGCTGGCGACCAAGCGGAAAGCACCGAACGGTTACCCGGTTGACATACGCAACCGTTACAGCGTACTAGAGCGGGAAGAACCGACGCTGCAAGCTGATTCGGAAGATGTTGCCAAACAGGAATCCCATGTCAGCAACGTTGATCTCGCAGTACAGGACACGGAGCTTCCTTTGGAGCATCTCCGTGTTGAGGGCAGGATCAACAACAAAAAAAAAAAAACGGCCGCCGGGCAATTATGCTTATTGACTCGGGATCGACGCACGACTTCATATTGGAAGCTTTCGTGCAAAGAAACGGCCTTGTTACGGAGAGCAAGGACGAAACACTGAAGGTAACCCTGGCTGATGGCTCATCGACATCATCGGGACTGCAGAGGACCGGTCCGGTAAAGGTTATCGTGAAGGACTTCAGCGACACCCAATCTTTCACAGTTTTTCCGTTGAGCCGCTATGATGCTATCCTGGGCAAGCCATGGCTGACCAGACACAATCCGGATATCAACTTTCAGACCAACGAAGTCAAACTGAACGGAGAGCCGCTCGTTGCTAAACCCCCTTCCGGCCAAAATAGTGATACGGAGCATCAGGAGTCGCCGCCAATTGAGAGCATGCTCATATCTGGTTCCCAGGCTCGCCGCGAGTTGAGGAAAGGCGCGCAGGGAATCCTGGCGTGGGTCAACGCTACTGACGACGAGGAGGAGGACAGCAAGCCATCAGCCGCCAGACAACACCCAGATCATCAAGAGCAGCTGGCTAACCTTCTGCGGCGGTACTCGGACATCTTTCCAGACGACCTGCCGACCGAGCTTCCGCCAGAGAGGGATGTCGACCATGAGATTGTGACTGAGGAGGGTGCTGTTCCTCCATCACGGGCTGCCTACCGTCTCCCCAGACCCGAGATGGACGAATTGCAAGCCCAGCTCACGGAACTCCTCCGCAAGGGCTTCATCGAACCCAGCAAGTCACCATACGGTGCCCCAGTCTTTTTCGTTAAAAAGTCTGATGGCTCATTGCGCATGGTTTGTGATTGGCGGAATTTGAACAGGATCACCATCAAAAACAAAGCTTGCCTCCCAAACATTGATGACCTGTTTGATACCATTCAAGGTAGCTCATACTTCAGTAAGCTGGATTTACGCTCGGGATACAATCAGCTTAGGATCCGTCAGGAAGATGTACCTTAGACGGCTATCAATACTCCCTTCGGTCATTTCCAGTTCCGGGTCATGGGCTTTGGATTAACTAACACCCCTGCCACGTTTCAGTCACTGATGAACAGTATTCTCCAACCGTACTTACGGCGGTTTGTGGTAGTGTTTCTGGATGATATTCTTATCTTCAGCAAATCCTGGCAAGATCATCTTGAACATATCCAGACAGTTCTTGAGACGCTCCGGAAAAATAGGCTATTCTGCAAGCAGTCGAAATGTGAGTTTGGTGTCAAGGATGTTCTGTTTCTAGGGCATCGCATCGACGGTGAATGTATCGCTCCAGATCCAAAGAAGCTTAAAGCAGTGAGGGAATGGCAGCCACCAACGACAGTTACGGAGGTGAGACAGTTCCTTGGTTTTGCGAACTACTTTAGAAGATTTATTGAGCACTACTCTACTATATCGCGGCCATTAGAGGAGATCACTGGCAAACATGCCAGGTTCGACAGGAGTGACCCCCGTCAGCATGCATTCGAATCCCTGAGACATGCCTTGTTGAGTGCACCGCTGTTGAAACTAGCAAGCGTGCAGAAGCCTTTCAGAGTTGCAACAGACGCAAGTGATTTTGCAATAGCAGACGTCCTTCTCCAACGGGGGGAAAGCGATAGTGCTTGGCATCCTGTGGCATATGCCAGTCGTAAGCTGTCACAAGCGGAACGAAATTACACTGCTGCAGAACGCGAAACCCTGGCGGCGGTGTTTGCACTGCGATCCTGGAGAATTTATCTATTCCAGCATTTTGAAGTGTTCAGTGACAGCATGGCCGTAGTCTACTTGAGCACAAAAGCCAATCTCACTAAGCGCGAAGCTAGACGGGTTGAATTTCTTGCAGACTATGACTTCACGGTTAATCACAAACCCGGCAAGGAAAATATGGCTGATGCGTTATCCCGCCGCCCTGATCTGCGCGGGTCAGCAATTGGCAATGTAGTTGAGGAAAAGGATTGCCCACCCATCCTACCAGCACCCCATTTGAATACGATTGAGTTTGCTTTGGAACTGAGTGATAGTGTTGCTGAGATGATTTCGGAAGCATATCAGAATGACGAGCAGCTTTCCCCAATAATTCAGCGGCTGCGCGGCGATTCCTCTGATAATCTACACGAGCGGTACTATTGGGATGAAGAGTCCAGGTACCTATACCTCCGTGCAGCCCCAAACAATCGCTTGTGTGTACCCAAGTGTGCAGTTAGGCTTCAGCTCCTGCAGGAGTACATCGACTGTGTTACGGCAGGCCATCAGGGACGGGATCGTACATATTTCCGGCTTCGTCAATTCTTCTATTGGCCCAAGATGGGCCTTGACGTGAAGAAATTTGTTAAATCTTGCGGCATATGTCAGCGCACTAAGGGTGGGTTGCCTAGATCCGGTTTGCTGCAATCGCTCCCAGTACCAGACACCCCCTGGAAAGATATTTCCATGGACTTTATCGTTGGCTTACCCCAGACCCCTCAGGGCTTTGATGCAATTTATACTTTGAAGTACATTTGTTGACCGGCTTACAAAATGTGTCCATTTAGTCCCCACGACTTCCAAAATTGACGCTAAGGGTTCTGCTGATTTGTATCTCCAGAATTTAGATTACACGGTTTGAGTTCCACTATTGTTTGTGATCGGGACCCAAGATTTACTTCTGAATTTTTCCGGGAATTGTTTCATCAATTAGGTACCACCTTGTCGTTTAGTACTGCCAATCACCCACAGACCGATGGGCAGACTGAGAGAATGAATAGAGTAATTGAGGATGTGCTTAGAGCGTTTGTTCACCACAAACAAGATAATTGGGACAAGCTTCTGCCTCTTTGCGAATTTGCAATTAATAGTTCATATCAGTCTTCCACTTCTAGACCGCCGTTTTATCTAAATTATGGACTTAATCCCAAGTCCCCACCGGATTTCCTGGCACGGAGGAGAGGAGGGAGTGCCCCAGACTGGATCCAGGATCGGGCGGATGCCGTCAAGTTGGCAAAGGACGCCATGATTGCCGCTCAGGCTAGACAAGCTCAGTATGCAGACAGGGGAAGGGTGCCCAGCAACCTGAAGGTTGGCGACATGGTGCTGGTGTACAAGGATTTCCTAACAACCGCAGAAGCCCGGGATCAGCCTTCACAGAAGCTACGCCCTAAGTGGTTCGGGCCCTACCCAATCATCAAGAAGATCGGACCCAACGCCTATCAGCTGGATCTACCCAGCGCTATTCGGTGCCACCCTGTCTTCAATGTCACTGCGCTGCGCCGGTATGAGCAGAATACTATTCCCGGCAGGCGGCAGCCACCCCCGCCACCGTTCACTGACTTGCACGGTCAGACCAGATACATGGTGGAGAAGATTCTTGACGATCGCCAGCGAAGGCATCAGACTCAGTACCTTGTCAAGTGGCAAGGGTACCCAGACGACGAAGCCACCTTGGAGCCAGAAGGGAACTTACTTGCTGGACGAGGCCGGTATGCCGATAGTTGCTCTGAGGCAGGGCATGTTAGTGACACCATGGTTACCGCGAAATGTTGCTCGCTCAAATTCAATTGCACGTGTACCTTGAGAATTCCCACTTGATCCTTGTTGTGTTAAGCAATCCATTCCCCTCCTGTTTTAGATTTTCCCCATTTCCGCTATCTTCACTCGCCTGACTGTCCTTGGTTACCTTGCACGGTGCTTCAATTAGATGAGCGTTGTTGGGTTGACACGATTTCATTTGATTATTCCCTTTCCACATATTCCTCGACTCCCTGGAGGCACCTGTGCCTCGCTTAGGAGGGAGGGATGGTGTAACAGTTCCCTGTTAGCGCTAACCTTATCTGCCTTCTAGCTCTTTATCTTGCACCTTTCCCTATCCTGTCAGCACTCGCGTTATCACCTTAGGTGCCCTATATCAGTTGTGTTGCCTTGAGCAAGCATTGTCTTTTCCAAGAATACCTTCAAACGGTTACAGTCGAGGAGAAGATCTATTAGGGTGGAACTCAATGCGTCACTATTGTCGGTGTCTGGATGTGGCTTTCCAGATCAAACCGCTGAAGCATGGTGTGCATACGACTGCCTCCCGAGCACATGTTTTTAAGTCACCTATGGCGACTACGCGGTTGCTACTTCGCAAGGTTAGATTGTCCAGACTGATTTCTAGGTCTTGCCATACTGCAGCAGAAGTGGAAGGTAGAACGTAGCGAGGGTGATGGGTTCACCGGATTCTCTGTCTTCAAGGTGTGGGTCAGATTTTCGATTGTGTCACTCTCGAGTTCATCGTGTCTGGAAACAGCCAGGGTATCTCGACTGTATACAACTATACCGCCACCAGGTCTTTGCCCGCGATCGCGCCTAAAGAGTCTATAATGAGGTATATGAATGGATGAGTCAGAAAACGTACTATCAAGCCAAGTTTCAGCAATGCCGAAAATGTCTACACTGTCGTTGTTCATAAAGTTTTGGGTTTCTCCTATCGTCTTTCTAAGGCAGCATCTACCCTCAGCCTTCTTCCACCCATTGTTCATTGCTTACATGTAACTCTCCATTGTTTTGACGTATACCTGTTTTCGATTTGCGATCTCCTTGCTGTTTTAAAGTAAAGCTGAGCAGATTACGTTTTACATAGTGCTTTCGGCACACAATCTCTCTTGCCTTGTTGGTTGCATAATAAATGCTACAGCTTGATTGGTGGATTCACTATTGCCAAGACCCGGCAACGGAGTTGCTGGCAATGCCTGGATATATCGTGTTCAATTCAATAATTTGTGCTCTTCCTTTTTTTGTCTGAAGCACTGCCAACACCTCTCTTTTCAAACTGTTTTCTGGGATTGCACTTGTGAACAATGACTGCATACACCATCTCCTGCTTACATCATGTGTATGCTAAAATCAGGCGTCTGCTAAATTTCTCTTTTACCGGTAAGTGTGTTTAAACTCTACCAGGTACAGGTAGTCGTCAAAGTACGGTACATGTGCCATTATTTGCCGACTCCCTAATCTCAACAACAAGACTCCCTGGCAACAGCATTGTAGTGTATTGTGTTGTATTGATTTATTTGAATTCGTAGCATGAATCAATGGTTTGCTGGTCTTGACTCCACCATGCATAGTATGGACAATTACAAACAAGTACAAAAGAGCATGCATGCATCAAAACACCACATGCAAAACGGAGAAATTTCAAAATGGACAACTTGCAGTCTTGCACGATCCTGTAGCTAAAGTGAGCATGGAGGGTTGAGGCGTAGACCTTCTGCCTACATCGCAGATACAATGTACTTAAAAAAATTATGTGATACAGGCCTCAATGGATTAAAATGCAATACAACATACACTGGAGAAGAAATCAGGAAAATGCATGTGTAAAATATAGATTTTCAAACCCAAACCGAAATACACTTTACATCCAAACTTTATAAAATAAAATAAATGATTATCCTATGAACGTATGAACGTATCAATGTATCAATCAATGTATCAATAGGTACAGTGTACTGCATATCAATTTGAAAAGACGTGGACTAAGTACATGCGATATTTTAGCAACTTATCTTATCACTTTATACCATAATATGACAAACACAATGAGACCAACAAAAGATTTACGGGGTACTCTAACATTTGTGACTATTATGAGATACTGGGCAAAAGGGGATATAGAGAAAAAGAGAACAAAAGTGCCGGAATGGCGATTGTAACTAAGATCTAGCTTCTTGCCTGGTATGTTATGTATATCAGTGTGATGCCTGCAAAGATCTCCGTCATTAACAGTGCTGTTACGAGAGTGGAATACATGATCAACTTGTTCACCTGGGACGTAGTTATTGTAGAATCAGTACCATTCTCACTGCGGGCAGATGGCGTAGAGTTGATGGATGTACTTGTGTCTGTGATGCCACTACTACGATCTATGGTGACTGCGGGTGAAGACGTTACGAGAGCTGGAGAAGAATGTGTACAAGTTGGCAAGATTCAAACAAATTTAAACAACGAGTGTTGTAAAATGGCCATAATTGTTCAAACTGTCACCAAACACATCAGTATCCTATGGCATGCATCAGTTTTATGTAGTAAGCGCTATTGGCACATCCATCGCACAACAACTGAATTCAATATAAACATCATAAAAGTAAGAATGGCCGATGGCAACTCGTTCATGCAAGAGAGCATAGTTACTTTTCATGATGCATTGTCAATACAGAAGTAGAAAAACACCTCCAAGTTTCAAGCTGAGTCACCATCAGGTGACCTGCATGATGATTGATTACTGTGAAACTTGGAGTCGGAATAATAATAATATAATAATAGTTACAGCTCGCATGTCACTCATGGAAGGATCCATGGGCTTAACGCATCTGTCAACGAAATCCAGGCAGAAGAGCCGACAAAAGGCATCTCATTATTGTTAGAACGTATCGCAGTAAGAACAACTACGCAAGCGCAGCACATTTTTCCACACGCATCAGCCATTTTTTCTTGTCTAGAGCCAGTTCAAAACAGTCAGAAATATCAATATTGGCGTCCTTTAGATCATTTTTAATATTGTCAATCCATCTGAGATGGGGTCGGCCACGTCGGCGCTTGATGTCCCGGGTATTAATTGCCATCTTCAGTGCTTGGTAGGACGTCGGAATGGATGACTTCAACTTCTGTGCTGGAGAAGTCTGCTTCTGTGAACTATTATTATTCACTATCTCTCTCTCTTTCTCTCTCCCTTTTTCTCTAAAAGCCGATCACGACAACAACCTGAATAATGTATAACTCAATATCAACTGGAAATATAATATCATCACCCATCCAAATACTATCTTATATTACCCGAATACCATAATAATTATCATTATGATTATCAACTCCCTCAGTATTTTACTCTTTTTCCGTCCTTCATGTTGTTTTCTGCCTTGACATTAGCATCTTCCATATTTGGTTTCTGTTTACCACCACTCAGCATAAGTGAAATCATCAATCGTTTGATTGACCAGGACGCGAAAATGCAAATAATAATAATAATATTAACTGGTTTGAGGGAAAGAGACAAACGGGAAAAGTCTGAAGAAAAAATTGACTGTCACCACCAGGACTCGAACCAGGGACCCTCGCTTGTAGCCAGCGATGCTCTAACCACTGAGCTATGGTGTAGTCGTCATCCCAGCAGAGGCCGTTCAACATTTTCTTCAGACTTCGTATAATAATAATTATTATTCACTATTATTCCCGATGCTATGCAAAAGACGTTACTTTAGTAACGTCTGGCGCTAGCCAGGGTCCACATAGCCTTAATTTGCTAATTAGAATAAGTTCTATCTCTCACGCTATGGCACTGGTGTAACTTAGTCACCTGCCGGCCGCCACCAGGTAGAAGGGCTTGCCTGCCGTCACTGTAACTTGACTGTCAACTCTCCTTCTCTCCCTCATTCTCACCTCCTTGTAAAACTGACACCATCTGCACCATGTCTCACTAACTTCAAATGTCACACTAATGTCGCGCTTTTCTACCTTCGCGCTTTGCTTTGCTACCTGCCTGCGTATGAAATTGGACCCAGATGATGTGCAGGTTATCATTTGTGTCTATTTCAAAAAGGATGATTACTCTCAAAGACATTATGGAATACGGGAACTGGTAGATGGGACGACATTTCTTAGAGACGAAGAGACAGAGACCAGGACGAACAAAACGACTACATTATGGAAGAGAGAGAGATTAAGTGAGGGCGGCAAGGTAAAGGGCCTGGGTAACTATGGCAAATATGGGCGCGCAAGTAGCTACCCATGCCAACGGAACAAAAGGTGAGTACGAGGGCGCATGCAGGCCAGCTTTGAAAAGGTTGTACAACGTACGGGAGGAGGTACCTAACAGTTGTCTGAGGATTGCCTTAGCTTTGCTATATGCAGGATGAACCCAGCGTTACAGCAATCAACTAGCCAGTTGTCTCTGTTTTCTTCTGCATTTGTGGTAATGCTCCATCCTTGTGGTGTTGAGCACTCAAGGTAATCATTATTCTGGGAACTCTCGCTGCTTTATACTCCATGTGTCATAAATGTACTCTGTGCGTTGTATCTGTACTCTGGGGAGCATGTCTCTGTTATAATAATATTACTATACCTCGCGTCCTCCGCCAATACTATGTTTGTTGTGTGCATATTGCATCCTCTCTGTTTTTATTCACGTCTGTGTTGGGCATGTAGACCTCTCTCACATCCACTGGTAATGGTATGTGAGAAGATTCAGACAGAAAGGAACATTAGCTACACTTGAACACACAGATAACTTACCACTGTTACCTGGCATGTCGGGCATCAGAGTTACAATGGTAGTCTGTCTTGGGTGAACTCTGTATAGAACAGGCACTGTAGAGTTGTGTGGAGACAGGGCAAACTCGTACAAGCCATCCTTGAACAGGAGTGTCTCCACAAACAAACTGTAACTACAGGTGTCTGACTGGCTTGTACCAGGAATGTCAACGCATTCGACTTTGTACGGCCGAAACCAAACTCTTAAGTTGACCAGGTAGCTGCGCAGATGGGCTGTGGGCACCAGGATAACGTTATTATTCGAGCTGGCATTCACGGTGAGGATTCGGGAGGGATTCTTGGCCAGCTCTGCTGCAACAGTGTCAGCTATAGTACGAGAGAAAGAAGAGAGAGAGAGAGAGAGAGAGATACAGAGATAAAGAGAGAGAGAGAGAGGCGAAGAGATAGACAGAGAGAGAGAGAGGCTGCTTTCGTGAGGGGTTAGTTATTTAACATGGCTGGAGAGAAACCTTTAGCTCTCTGAATTGATTATTGGTTGCATCGAGAATCGTTGGGAATCGCACACACACGTCAACATGAAGAAATACACACGCGCGTTATCTCACCTTCCTGAATAGATTCGGAAAACGTGTAGATGATCCGCTCAGCAGATCTGATAGCAAATCTCCCTTCAGGTAAGGAGAGATTAGCCAGCAGGTAAAGTGTATTCTGTGTGTACACACTGTGCACCCTCCACTCTGAATCAATCAAGCTGAAAACAGTGATGTTTGAACTCCCAAGCCCTTCGCCAGTAACGTTTATATTTAGCATGTCAAAAATGGATTCACCTGTACAAAGAGCAGTCCAGCACATTACAATCCGTCATGTGATTAGGTGAGTATTACCTATACACAGTTGTGGTATTGAAAAGAATGATCTAATAACAGGATGAATTTGATTATTCGTGGAGTGAACGGATATTCGAATAATGGCAGGAACTGGCAGAAATGGAGAAATGATCACGGGGTATACATTTGCAGAATGTGCACTCAAAGTGCAGGTATGCTCCACATGGATATTCGCATGCAAACAGTTGCAGGGGGAATGGAATGAACAGCTACTGTCTGGACAAGATCTCCTTAGCATCTGATGAGTCTCTGCAGCATTACGCAGTGCTGTTGATGCACTGCGCTATGCGTGTAGCAGTACTACACTCTTGACCCCCCTCCCCCTGTCGCAAACGTGATCTTAATTTCCGTTATTATCACTTAGACATAAACTTGTGGTGCTAGAGCCTACTTTTTCTGACCTTATTTATTTATTTTATTTATTTCACCTTCCCGTGGCCAGGGAATATTGGCCAATATGGAGGGAGGGGGGGGGGGGGCGATAGCCAGCCATGGCAGTAAGCAAAACAATGCAAACAAATTACAAATTGCAGGAGGCAATAACCTACACGGGGCGAGGCAAAGATAAACAAATCTGAATGAAGAATTAGCAGTTTATAAGAACTCAAGCTTCATGTTGACCTTGAAATCATTTAGCGTACAAGACGATTTTGCTGATAGAGGCAGGGCCAGCCAGAGAGAATAGGCAGTGAAAAACGGAGATCTGGTATGAGCTGATGTTCGGGCTTTAGGCAAAGTGCAGGAAGTGCGTGTAGGATGAGTGGGAGTGTTAATTTGCCCGTAAAAGAGGCCTGAAAAAAAAGTAAAAAATAAATAAAAAAATGAGTGGGAAGAAACCAGTTATATTTACGCAAGTGTGGCGGGGCTTTGTCAAGACGAATAGAATGAACAACAATGCACAGTTTTCGATCCGCTTGACTAGAGATGGGGAAGGTGTTAACATATCATACAGCTCGACAGAAGGAAAGTATGATGGTTTGCGAAAAAGGACTTTCAGTACCCTCTTACTGCGGACTTCCAGTGTACTCATTAACGAATTACTTAGTAGAGATGACCAGGCGGTTGAGCAATAGAGAAAAATGGGGGAGAATATAGCAATGATAAAAAGGCGAATTCAAGCGGTAGGTGGGAGCAGTGCGACATGAGGTAGCCAACAGCTTTACTGACTTTGCTACAGATATAGTCGACATGTCTAATATACGATAAGTCTGAGTCAATGACCAAACCAAGATCTTTGTGTTGCTTTACCACTGGGAGGTCTGTGATGGATCCGGGAAGAGTGAATGCAGGGGTTGGCTCTGGTACGTGTTTTTGGCCGCGATGCCAAGACCTCAGGTCAGCAGAGCCATCAATGCCCCAGCATCACTGCTGCGTCTCGGTGCAGCCCCTACACAGTAGTTGTCACGTTTGTCCTAGTACTATAGTCTCAGTTTTATGAAGAATTTGGTAGCTATCATATTGGAGAAGAATCATGATTTTCAGTACTTAGTAGTCATGGGCCAGTTAAGGTAGCAGCCTGGTCGTAAATTTCATAATTATGGCATTCAATTGACCGTAACTTAGGTGTCTCTCAATGGATTCGAGTGAATTTTTCACCACACACTCCTGCCACTATGCTGGCTCTCTGGACATGATTTTAAAGTTCTTGCGCCTCACTGACAGGCTTTCCAGGCCGGAAAAACTCAAAATTGCGGCATAGTGCAACGGTGTGCGAGCCACCCAGGAGCCAAAAAATGCATTTACATTTTTCACATTTTCTTGCCCATTCTGTCCGTACGCGGGATCCCAACCTTTAAAAGTCCAGAAGCAGCCATAGGTGGTGGGACACGGCCCCTCAACGTGGCCCTGGAGTGTAAAGTAACGATTTTCATCAGTACTTTCGTATCTCATAATATAACTAACTAACGTTACTTATTATTATTTTTATTAGACACAATCTCATAGCATGTGACAAGCATAGCTAATGCAGGGACAGAATCCCCTGAGACAAGGGCGTTGAGCCAGCCACGGCAATAGTAAGCTAGGAAAACAAAGCAAATATGAATTAAAGCAAAAAAAATTAATGGAAAACTACTAAGAAAAACGATTAACGGAAGTGAGCACAATCAAAATTCGTGCATCACCCAGGTATTCGAGAATGTTCTTCGATAATAATTATTGCGTCTAGTTCAGTTGCGATAGTAGATCTTTAACCCTTTGGAGTCCATAGCTTTTTTGCTTCCTCAGAATTTGTGGCAGTGACGAAAATGCGCACTCAATTTCAAACATAATTTTGGTTCTACTCCACCGATTTTGAAGATATTGGGCTCGTTGGAAAGCTCTTGATGAGAGAAATACAATGAGCCCAAACTTGCCAAGAGCAATACTCATTATTCGCCACAACGCGCTCCAAACGCGAGTCGAGCTCCAGATCTGAGACGAAATCAGTCTCCTGTAGCCATTTCACTGAATCTAGCTCAGAACTGCTAGAAGCTTACCTTGCCGTGACTTCGCGCCGCGCTGGTCCTGGCACGTGCCGCCTGTCATGAAGCTGGGAAAATCCCTTTTTTCACGCACTGCTGTCGACTCGCAGCACGCAGCGCAGAAAATTCAAAATGTTCGATCGCTCGCCGCTCACTCAAACTGCATCGGAGAGACTCCGGACCTGTTTAAGGCGATAGCTGAGAGTTTTCTCTACCACCTACACCCTTCGATAGTTGAATTTGGTCAAGATTGGGCCGAGAACCGAAAGTTTGACTGCACCCACATGCATACAAAATGCCCATGGTTCGAAATCGAACCATATGGACTCCAAAGGGTTAAACTGACCAATAGAAGAACAAGTTTTCAGACCGTATGGTAATGCTAACCAATGAGAGTAACCGGAAAACAAGGGGGACTTTAGATACTGGGCTGACTTAACAAGAGGCAGGATGAGTGCGTTACGGGTTGAGCTTGTCGAAAACCAATTGTACTTCATCATGTGTGAAGGGGTTTTATGAAGAAATATTTTATGAACCAGTGTACAGAGATGGTGCTTATGACGAACGGAGAGAGGAGAAGTGTGTGCAAGTCGATAAAGGGCATCCGATGGAAAACATCGATCCTTGTTGTATCAAAAAAAGTATTCTTTTTAGACCAAAGAGTGGTATATTTGATAACATTTAATAATGATAGAAATATAAGGAAAATTCTCCAGACGTTTCGTTGTTCAGAACAACATCATCAGTGGATCGTCCACTGACGATGTTGTTCAGAACAACGAAACGTCTGGAGAAGTATCGTAATATTTCTATCATTATTAAATGTTATCAAATATACCACTCTTTGGTCTAAAAAGAATACTTTTTTTGATATTACAATGAGAGTGAATAATCAACGGCTTGTCCACCAACTCTTTGATCCTTGTTGTAAAGAATTTTAAGTATAAATCTACACAAGGGAATGGTCTCAAACTGCGGAAAGTGCTCAATGCAAGCGAGGCAGAGCTTCATCACACACAAGCGGAAAACCGTCAGAGATCAAATTCCATTACACAGTGTTTCACCGTTCAAGCAACGGATCATCAGATGGATGATCAAACAAAGCATGATACACTGGTTATATACTCAGAAGGTGTGAACTCCGTCACTATGGAGTGTGAAAATTATCATTATGTCGGGTCCCGGATGTGACAAGTCCATTTTTCATGATGCATTGTACAGAGTGCCTAGGTGCTAGATGAGGGTGATGATATTGCGGGGTGTGACCAGCCCATTTTTCATGATGCATTGCACAGAGTGCCTAGGGAAAGGTGATAGCGCAGAGTGGTGCCATGCCAGGTAACAGATATAGAGGCGCTACCAAGGCCATAGAATAATCACTGTCCTTATGTGAATTTTGTGCCCATCACATACCGGTAAGGACAGTGATTATTCTATGGCCTTGGTAGCGCCTCTATATCTGCTACCTGGCATGGCACCACTCTGCGCTATCACCTTTCCCTAGGCACTCTGTGCAATGCATCATGAAAAAGGGGCTGGTCACACCCCGCAATATCATCACCCTCATCTAGCACCTAGGCACTCTGTACAATGCATCATGAAAAATGGACTTGTCACATCCGGGACCCGACATAATGATAATTTTCACACTCCATAGTGGCGGAGTTAACACTTTCTGAGTATATAACCAGTGTATCATACTTTGTTTGATCATCCATCTGATGATCCGTTGCATGAACGGTGAAACACTGTGTAATGGAATTTGACCTCTGACGGGTTTTCCGCTTGTGTGTAAGTATAAATCTATGGTGGACTTCTAATTGGTTCAGAGTTGCGTCAGAAAGGCCACACCAAGCGGTATCGCAATAGTTGAATATAGGGAGAATATAGCACTGATAAAATATTACTTTACACTGGATGGGCAAATGAGTGCAATGTGGTTGTAGTACCCCTAATGCTGAACTGGTTCGCTTGCATACACAGTTGACATGTGCAGCCCAAGAGAGTTTGCAGTCAAACATCACACCAAGATGTTTGTGCTGAGTAACAACACGGATAGGCATAGTCGAGTCAGGGAAGTATAATGGTTGATCAGGAGGGGATGAGGAAATATACATGGCTTCTGTCTTGTCTAAATTGGGCTGGAGTTTCCACGTTTGCATCCACATGACAGTGCTGTGGATGCGATGCTGCATTGTGAGGAGTAATTGTGCAGGAGAGGAATCAGAACAGATAAGGCCAGTGTCATCCGCATACAAACTAACATCGGGGACAACTGAAGGTAGGTCATTACCGTAAAGCAAGAATAACAAAGGACCCAGAATGGAACCTTGGGGCACTCCAGATGTTACAGGGAGGGGATCAGACAAGAAATAGGACAAGTGAACAGCCTGAGAACGAGCAGACAGATACAATGATATCCAACGCAAGGCAGCATCCTCCACCCGGAAGGTGACCTCCAACTTGGCAAGTAAGCCACGATGCCATACGGTGTTGAATGCCTTAGCCAAGTCGAAAAACACCATTCCCACGTGCTCCCCACAGTTCCTCTTTGTCGTTATGTATTGGACAGGTCGAGTCACCTGGTATTGAGTTGAGTCACCACGGCAGAATCCCGACTGAGCTGGTGAGAGACCTGGAGCGATGTGCAGGTAGAGGGAATCGAATACAATACGCTCACAAAGTTTGGAAACTGTGCGCAGCAGAGAGATGGGGCGGTAGTTTGCCGGGCAAGCACGGGAGCCTTTATTCTTGTAAAGCGGTGTCACGATGGCGGATTTCCAATCCTGTGGAAATGTACCAGTTCGAAATGACATATTAAAAATAATGGCGTCAGGATAGGCTATTGATGGTGCAAGAGACTGGGATCCCATCTGAGCCGGGAGACTTTCCACATTTCAGGCGCTTCAGATATTTCCGAACTTGAAACATAGTGACAGTGATTGTACGGAACGGAACAGATATGAAAGGCGACTGAGACAAAGGGGGAATGCGCCACGAAGGATCATCAGGTAGCCCAAATGAGGTGAACTGCGTGTTCAGAACATCAGCTATGCTCTTGGGGGATGTGGCGACCGTACCGTCGGATGCTATCATCGTTTGGGGCATGACACGGCCGGAAGTGTGCCGCTGTGCTCGCACAAACTGAAAGAGCGTAGGTTGATTGGGTGACGTTAGTGATGCTTGGATGGAGCGTATATATTGGCGATGTGCTTGCCGAGACAGGTGCTTTACAGCATTCCTTTGTCCGTTATAAGCTGCATGATTTACTGCTGTCGGATATTTTTTTGTACACACTATATAGATCACGCTTGCGTTTTACAGCAGACCTGAGCTCAGCAGTAACCCATGGTGGAGGTTGCATGCAGGGTCTTGAAGATGTCACAGAGTGGGTGGCTCCGAATGAAGTGAGGTGACGACGGAAGGCGGACTGGAGCTCACTATCAAAGTGATGAAGTGCGTCATTAACATCAGTGTACGAGTTCAGAGAGGACCAGTTGTAGCCAGCTAAATCAGCGTTGATTAATTGCCAAAGGTGCGAAGGTACTTGTTTGAAGCGATACAGGGAAGAGGGAGGACCCGTGGAAGAGTTGGGGAAGTAGTTCGAAATAGGGGCGTAACATAAAGTGCAAACAATCTGTATATGGTCAGACATACCCAAGGGAGGTGCTTGATCAATTGAGCGCACGAGGCGTGGTCGGTTGGTGATCACCAAGTCCAGACAGGAAACAGAGCCATTAGGCGAGGAATGAGTGGGGAAGTCAACCATCTGGTGGAGCCCAAGACCAGCAAATACTGTGCTAAGGAGATCACCAGCCTTCGAGGTAGAATCGCTGGGACACCAGCTTGAGTTGAAATCGCCAGTCACTAACAGATCATAAGAATCCAAACAGACTGACTGTAATGCCTCAACAAACATGTCACAAAAGTACGACAATTGCATTGTGCTCTGTGAGGGTGGTCGATACATGCAGCAAAGTAAGATGGGATTCTGAGATTGAGTAGACGGGGAGCCAAGTTCAAGCCACACAGACTCGCAGCCAGGGCGTTGAAGGTCGGCACGAGGTGAGACGTACGGAAAGGAAGCCGAACGGACAAGTACGGCAACACCCCCATACCCACGGCTACAATGTGCTGACCGATTGTCTTCCGGAGGTCGATCTCTGCGGATGCAGATATAGCCTGACAGTGAGAGCGGGTTCGAGGGACAGAGCCACGTCTCTGTTAGACAGATTATGTCAGGCTTAGCACATTCGGCAATAACGCAGAGCTCAGACAACTTGTTGACAACAGAGCGACAATTCAGAGATACTAGGGTTAAATCACGCTGGGATTTAGGGAAAAAAGGGAACGCTGATGGATTTAGCTACTTGCCGTGGTGATCGCATCGTCCAAGTCATAAAATACTGACTCAAAGGCATCCATTACGCATGCATATCAGTGGACTAGCGGTACAAAAAAAGATTTTTGAAAAATAGGATGCCAATACAAAAAAAAACAAAAAACAAAACGATCAATTGCAAAATTTCGAATACTCGCTCTTTCGAAATTTTCGAACGATTACTCGAATATTCGAACTAATCGTTTCACCCCTACAAACATAAGCAACAAACATCGCATTCCGCATTGTACGCTTTGCGAAACCTGTGTCCAGTCTTTCTAAATTCTGTTAACCCACATGCATGCACGCATACACACAATAAAACTTAAAACAAACAAAACATCAATATGCACATTTATCCAGACACGCTCTCACATACACACACACACGCATGTGCGTGCCAAACGTACAAAACGTGGACACATGTACACCAAGCAGATAGAATACAAGGAAGTGGGTTTGCCATAGTTTTTTTTTCAATTTTGTCTGATAAATATTTGCGAGACTTTGCATCGAGCGACACCGTGGATAACATTGAGCCAAGAATTATGCAATAAACCAGAAGAGATATCTCTTCACAAGTAGGCAAATAAATGCGTAGGTGCCCGGCAACAGCAATCGGGCGAGACATAGCAATGTACGTATTGCAACTTCAATGATACACATACACGGTTGACCACCCATGCCTCAAGCCAGCGGGTCAACCACATGGTGGCCCGGCAACTTCAAACGGGAACACACCGATACAAGAGACACAGTTGACCACCCATGCCTCAAACCGGCGGGTCAACCACACAACAACATACAAGTGTCACAACACTGAGACAGTACAGCACAACACTGAGAGGCAAATGCATTTGACCCTCCCAAAAACCAGTGTTCACGACCAAGCATTTCTCACGGCATCGCTCATTAGCATAACTCCCTACAAGTAACCATGGCAAACCCCTAAGTGATACCCACAGAGCCACACCGGCACAAGGACTGCACAACAAGCGGACGGCACAACACTGTACAACACTACAAATGTACTTCACTTCTGTTCTCAACACCACATGGGCGTGGGCTGTTCCAGTCTTTGCTGCTAGCCATTGCACAGAGGGTATACCGGCTGCACGCCTGACATAGTGATCGGATGCTGCACTTCGCCAGCAGCCTGCACGGCAAATGGCTGCTTCACAGACACTTGTACTCCGGTGAGCCATGAGTGTGGCCCCGCCAATGCGCACAGAATGGGAGCTCACCCGGTTGCAGTTGAGGATCTTAGTCGAGCAAACTCGGGAGAAGTAGCCGCCGTCGACGAACACAAACACTGGCCGTGAGCTGCCGGCAGTAGCGGTCAGGGACTGGAACTCGGCCATAGCCGAAACTGGGTACATCAGATTATGTGTGCGCAAATACCGGGCTTAAAGGTCTGAGTGGCTCATGAGATCATTGCTGGCAGCAATCAGAGCGGCGAGTTCAGCGGAGGAGTTGGCATCAGGCATTGGTTGGCTGTGGAAGCCAGTTCTCGGAAGCGAGTAATCACAATAGGTTCATGCTGCATCTCAGCGGCCCATTGCCCCAAAAACAATTGTCCTTGATAGAAACCGCAGAAGCCAACATCAGAGGCATCCGTGAATAGCTCAAGGTCAGGGGACTTTGAACACTCGACATCGTAGAAGAAGGATTGGCCATTCCAGTTTGCGGCAAAGGAGCGCGACCATTCGATGTCCAAGTGAGCTTCTGTGTCGATGTTGACTACTGATTGAAGAGACTGAGAGAGTTGTCCAGCTAAGATACAGGAGTTGACGGATGAAGGTCCTGCCAGGAGGAACCACCTTTGCAGCAAGGACAAGGTTCCGATCAGCGACAGCAGTTCCCGCGTTGTGTAGCTAGTGCGCGTGGACTACTCACTCAAAGCCGCTAGAAAGGCAAATAACTTCTGGTCAGGTAGCCGCATCACCTGGTCCTCGCTGTCGACTTCTATGCCAAGTACCGTCACCACTGTTGCTGGGCCGACCACCTTGCTGAGGTTGTCGAAGACCTGCGGAACCGTTGCTTTCAGTTGAACTCATTCCATTGACCATCAAGCACACGAACATAAGCACCTTGTTTAGTGCAGCGTACTGGTTATTGTGTTGGCCTGCACAGCTAT
The DNA here is from genome assembly GCF_964019385.1 of Sycon ciliatum. Taxonomy (NCBI): domain Eukaryota; kingdom Metazoa; phylum Porifera; class Calcarea; order Leucosolenida; family Sycettidae; genus Sycon; species Sycon ciliatum. Next base: position 97,016,802 of record NC_088643.1, read on the forward strand.
CAGGAATAGTTTTACCCAGAATGACTCTGGGTTGATGATTTCTCCCTGAGATAGGGTAATGCCACGTGCACAGCAGATGTGGTGCATAACGAACGCACAGTGGACATAAACTCTTCATATCCACATCAAAGGCCACAAGCGTTTGACAACCACACCTGATACGTAGATGATCAACGATCGTCCCTGCACTCAACGTCGCTCCAGCAGTAGTAGCATGTTGCAAACCACCATCGTACGTTGTCCATGTAAATGCCTCTGCTCCTTGTCTACTTCTTTGGCTAGATTTTTTTGACAGGTAATCACAGCCATTTCTGAGTTGGCGTCAACGCCACTCGCCATATCGAGGCCTAAATAACTGGTCCTCTGCTTCGAGTAGTTCTTGCTTGGCCTCATGAACTCCAGGAAATTCACTACTGCGACCATGAGCTACCCTATCTGTCGCTGACCTGCACCATGATGCATGATTGATATTTGTTTGATATTTATTTATTTGTACCTTTGCAGCACTGCACAGTTTGTCCGCACGGCTGTTAGCTGCACTTGGATCGCCGCAACTTAGTTTTCTGCACGTGAACCATGAAAAATCAATGCATGCTCATGCATGTTCATGCATAACCAGTCAGCTGGCCTGCTCGCCCACGCATTTGACAGGTAACAATTCCATCAAATTTGAGATATCGCTTCGTTCTAAGTCTCAAAACAGTTCTAAAGTCACCAAACCACGCTGGTAATCGATGGCTATTCAATGTTAACATCTTCAGGAAGACTTCAGCCGTTTCCCGAGAGTTTGGGCATCGTTGCCGTTATTTTTCACGGTGTTCTTCTTCCTCCTGTCTGGAGCTGCAATTGCATCCTGGAATTATTTGAAAGGTATTTCGTGCGGGCTGTGGGGGGTTCCAACAGGCATAAACTGACATCGCTATAGGATAACTGGTAACTTTCACCCTTCAAGGAGGTAGAGCAATGAGAATTTTTTTGTGGCGGTCGTCCAATTTTTGTGGCGGTCGTGGCTGTATTTGTGCACTTCCAAGGCTTGCATTCTGCCTGATACTACTCTCTACTGTATGGGAATCGCTGTTTAGGCACATGTAGCTGTCTTATTTGGTAGATCTGCTGGTTTCAATCACTTGGGACACTTTGAATAAGCCTATTTGTCTTTCGTTCGTGCCATCTATCAGGTTTTGTGGGGTGCCTTGATCTGTATTTGTGAAGTTCTCGAGTAAAGACCCTAATTCTTGACTGGAGTCACGTCTTGAATTGAATTTGGTGGGTGAACCCTCGTTCACGCAGTTGTCCTTATCGTAATAGTCAATATCTGCTTGCTGGACGGACTAGCGGCTAGAACAGGGATGACCAAATGGTCCAAGTGTGTACTAGTACACGATTATTGTTTCCATCATCGTGAAATGAGCGTTGTGGAATTGCAGTCGTCTGCCTTTGGCACTGAGGACATGAGGAGAGTTGATTGTTACTTCTGCTCAGCAATGAAGCGATCATCAGCTCTCTTTGTTCTAATTATTGAGAGGACATACCGGCATCGCAATCAAGTAAAGATTAGGCAAACTTCGCCAACCTCCAAAGAGAGTCGAAGATATTTTCTCCAAAATGCAAAGACGATCTTTGTGAGTTTGTGACTTGCATTTGCGTGCATACATGAGCAAGTCACGGACCACGGCACGTGCGCGGTTACCATGCCATCTCGAACCGACGCCATCTTTCTAAGTTGCCGCTTCTTGACAGCCGTGTACGAGGACTTGGAGATAGGGCTTGAAAGTGATGACGTCAAAACGGCCAGGGAGTAGTAAGTTGACATCAGATTTCTATTTTTGGATCCACTAAGGTGTGACTTTGCTATTGCCTAAGTATGTGGGTGCATAGCAACCCACTCATGTCGCATGCAGGTGTGACTTTTATTTCGCCACCAGTTGTAACCCCGCCCCCAGTAGCCAAATCGGTCAGTTTCACTGGCTACATCACCATGCTGTGGGTAAAACCGCTTGAAATGTGCTTGGATCCATACAAAAACTGGATCCAAGTGGATCCAGTTTTTGAATTTTTGAAATTGTTGCTATGCTGTGACGTAGCACTTTCAAGCCCTATTAGTGCCTGTCTACAGCTTATTTGAATGCGTGCCTACTGCGCAGTACTACAGTGCGTTTTTTTATAATAGACTCTGAAATCCTTGAGAACGTACTCAAGGACACTTTTGAGAAAATGTCATGCGAGTTGCGTCACGAAAATCTGCGCGCGAAATTCGAAAAACCAGGTGTGACTCGTGGCATTTCGCCATCTTGATTCTTGTTCAGAGTGTCCTTGCCTCGTGGCCGGAGGAATCATTTTGTTGCTGACTGCTCTGTGGCCCTATTTTGCTTTTTCTCGAGTGTCTTTTCGTTCGTGGCAACTTGTTCTCTCGACATGCCACATAATTATAACAAAACGCGAACGGGCCATGGTACATGGTGGTGTCTGTTTTACAATTTTTTGTGAAGACGAGGAGAACAATGGCTGGGCATCGAATTGGTCCCAAGTATTCCATTCGTCATGCTGCTGTTGCGTATGGCGTCAGCATTTCCACCATGAACAGATGTACCAGGGATGCTGACGGCGAAAATCAGCGTGCTGCGTTGGCCTTGTCTGTCTCCAGTGATGAAGGCAACGAGAGTGACAATCCCCGATGTGAGACTCGTGCCATGAAGCCACTCAACCCTGACGGATTTGCTTTGGACTGTATAAGAAGTAATTTTACGGATTCTATGCTGCGAAGGAGGACCCAACACTAGACAAAGTTCCTGCTCGCTGCAGAGAAACCATCGACGATTTTCCAGACATGAGCAAAACTAGCTCTTGGAAAATGTTGCGTTCCATGGGATTCCAGTGTGGCAAGACCAGAGGTATCACACAAATAATGATGGAACAGCACAGGATTGTGTCATGGCGGCATCGCTACCTGTGAGACATACCTGGATGAGACGTGGGTCAATGCGCGTCACACAGTTACTACGTAGTCCCTTGTATAGTACGCGAGTTGTAGTGCGGGTTAGCATACAGGTGTGAACGCTACGCACTTTTCATGCAAGCTACTTTTCTGCATTCTGTACTTGCTTTCATGCACGTGTCGCTGGCATACGCGATACGGGCCGGGTTTGTGTATTGGGTTTGAACCATGTGGTTCTTCTTTTCAGTTAAGTTGTTCTTTGGTTGCTCCGCGAGTTGTTGCTTTGGTTGGAGACAAAGATGGCTTTCCGTTTCAGTAATATAATGTAATGTAACTATAACTGATAGTATACTGTTGAGTGTTGGGATGCGTTGGGACCCCGACACCAATATTTGGCGACCACCCAGTAAAATTTGAATCGTGCATCGTAGCGTGCTGGCTTAGCATGGCCGAGTCCGAAGCTGAAGGAAAATCGCCTGGTGCTGGTGGAAGCGCTGAGGCTTTTGGATGGATGAAGCTGGAGACGAGTTACCTAAAGCTTGGCAAGGAGTACGGGTATTCTGGCGAGGCACTGGTCACTTTCGTGGAGCACAAGCTCACCGAAGCAACCGAAAGGGACCGGAGAGCACAAGAGCGTGCAGAGAGAATCGCTGAGAAGGAGCTGGACAGTAAGAAGGAGATAGAAAAACTCCAGGCCGCGAGTGGTAGTGGCAGTAACGACGCGAGAAGCGCCCCCACAAGTTGGACGTGCCGAAATACACCGACAAACAGGACATCCGGCGTTATTTGATATCATTTGAGACTGTTGTTCAGCAAAATGGCTACGAAAAATCGACATGGTTGTTGGCCCTCCGTTCGGCTGCGATGGGGACAAGGCTTGAACCGGTGCTGGATCATGTCACAACTTATGAAAGCACTAAAGTTCAAGTGACACGTAGTTTTGGCAAGACTGCCGAGAAGACGTGGTCCGAGCTCTTGTCTCTGCATCAGCAGACGGAGGATACGTTTTTCCGGTACGTAACCCATGTAGTGCAACTGGTGCAAGAGTGGGCATCGCTATCTGGCGGGCCGCAGGGCCAGAAGCAGAGCAGTGGGAACAGTGAGATGTTCATGGCAATCGTCCGCCAATTTGTGCTCCAGGGATGCTCGCTTGACCTCCGTGCGTACTTGCTGGAAAACAAGATCGGCGAGAAAACGTTGGAAGAGATCACGGAACTGGGTACAGCGTATCAGGAAGCCCATGGTGTACGTTTTGGGTCCGACCAGAAACCCATGGCCTGGGAGCCCGAGGGTGCATCAGCACAGTGCTTCACGCTGTCCACTGCCGATGATGAGAACAAGCTCCACAGAATGCCTGTTGCTCAGCGGCGCGAGTATGCGCAAACCAATGGCCTTTGCTATCGTTGCCTGCGGACAGGGAACAGCCGGAGAATGTGTGATAGTAGTGTTACTTGCAGCAAGTGTGGCAACAAACACCATACCCTGCTTCATGATAACAGTAGCAATGGTAGCAGTGATTTCAGCTATAGCAGCAGCAGCAACAGCCCCAGCACCTCAGCAGCTACAGGCAATGCCCTCGGCGCCACCTAGTCACGGTTTGACAGCCGACACACTCTCCCTCTCACGTAGCGATGCAGTGTCAACTGCCACTCTGGCAGACATGGACGAGGCGCACCCTATTGAAGTGCATAGCAGCGACATTTGATCCGCTCGACTCGGTGTCACCGGCAGTATTGACAGGCAAGATCCTCCTGCAAGAGGCCTGGAAGGAACAAGGCAAGTGGGATGATCCGCTACCTTCTCCGCTCGCCCAGCGTATAGCGACAGGCAATGGTTGGACTTGTAAAACCTGCACTAGGTTTTGGTGGGGAGGATGTCGCTGACCTGCACATTGATTTTGTTTGATATTTATTTATTTGTACCTTTGCAGCACTGCACAGTTTGTACGAGGACTTGGAGATTTATGCAGTGCATGTCTACAGCTTATTTGAATGCGTGCCTACTGCGCAGTACTAGTCCCTTGTATAGTACGCGAGTTGTAGTGCGGGTTAGCATACAGGTGTGAACGCTACGCACTTTTCATGCAAGCTACTTTTCTGCATTCTGTACTTGCTTTCATGCACGTGTCGCTGGCATACGCGATACGGGCCGGGTTTGTGTATTGGGTTTGAACCATGTGGTTCTTCTTTTCAGTTTAGTTGTTCCGCGAGTTGTTGCTTTGGTTGGAGACAAAGATGGCTTTCCGTTTCAGTAATATAATGTAATGTAACTATAACTGATAGTATACTGCTGAGTGTTGGGATGCGTTGGGACCCCTACACCAATACTATCTGCCCACGCGACAAATAAATATTTCAATAAAGCGCGATCGATCGCTGTTTGAAGTAACTTAGTTGTGAATTTTCAAGCGCTTCCAGCTCACACGAGTCAGCGCTTGTCTACCCAGACTAGCACAACTGATACTCTTGTACAGCTTGGCGGAGAGACAAAGGAGAAAACACAACCTTGAGTCACTTTGGCTAACTGGATGACAGAAATTGTTGACAAGGAAGTTGCTTTGCTGACACGAGGCAGGGCAAAGCGGCCACGCAAGATTTATTTTTTCATCCACCATTTTCGGAAAAAATATTTTTTATTCATGTGCCGCGTGACGAACCCGTGACAAAACACGTGCATGCGTGGGCTAACTTGGCTTTGCTGCTCAAAGCCGTCATTTAAATCTTCCACACTGTTAGGAAATTTGAGGCCACATGCCCCGTACTGCTCTTTTTCTCTCCGAAACTCAACACTCGCAAGCCAGATATGAAAGAAAAAGAAAATCATCAGTCACACCACCGTGACTCGAACCAGGGACCTTGCTATTCGCGAGCAATGCTCTAACCAACTGAGCTACAGTATGACTCTTATCCACAGTGATGGTAAATCTATCCTTCTTCGATCAATCCATACCTGGCTTGTAACATACTGTAGCCAGTGCAGGCTAAATTTTATTTTTCAAGGAAACCCTTCGAAAATGGTACCAATCGATTCAGCGTGGCATTTTCATTCCTCCTGCAAAGTTTCAGCTGATTTGGAATCATGACAAGGACGCTATGGCGATTTGAAGATCGAAAAACTTCAGTTTTGTTTGTCGAGAAGAAAGGCCATGATCGCACACAAATCATACAACCCGTGTGGCACAATGATTTTTGAACGAAGTTGATCCTCGGACCCCGTGCTTCGCGCATGCAGGCATGCATACTGCACAGTACAGAGGCTTTTTTTTGAACGCAGATATGCAGTTCTTCGTCTTCTTCGAAATGTCTTCCAAATGCGTGGTGCTGGTGTTGTTCTCTTCGTCAAGGCAGAATGCAGCTGCATGTGATGCTCCTGTGTGTTCATGCATGTTCTCTTTTCGCGTCTCGACATTGTAGCGTCCAGACTCAGCTCGACTGGAGAACATTGAGGAGACTATGCTTTGATCCACATGGAAAATCGATGAAATTTGGTAATTATCGTCGGGCGCTAAAAAGCGCTGGGGAGCATGGGGCTGAAACTTCGTAGCAGTCATCCCTACCATGACAGGCATCGACTGGTATATGTTCCATTCTGCTCCCGACCACTAGGGGTCGTCTGCAAAGCTTTCTTCTTCGCCGATTCTCGGACAGATCGTACGTCTTCGCACTGTATCTCTCGTCTCCCTCAACGGATCAAAACACGGTTTTCGCCAGGACGAACACAAACCCCCAGATTTCGCGGCGGCAACATCTTCGAGTAGGGAAAAGCTAGCAGCTAACCAGGAATCCCCAAAAAACACGTGTAATACTCAGTGTGATTTGCAACAGCTGTCATTGTGCCGTCGCACCATGCACGTACCATGCACGGGAATGGAACACGGATGAGTCTTTTTATTACGATAGCCTGCACTGGCTACATACTGGCAACTCACACCAATCCAGAGGGCCCTCGGCCATTCGCTTGATATCATGGGGAGCGCATCAAACTATGTCCACTGCGAGCAAATACAAAGTTGGTTAGCGCATTGCTCGCGAATAGCAAGGTCCCTGGTTCGAGTCCTGGTGGTGTGACTGATGATTTTTTCTTTCTTTCATATCTGGCTTGCGAGTGTTGAGTTTCGGAGAGAAAAAGAGCAGTACGGGGCATGTGGCCTCTAATTTCCTAACAAAGTGAAATTCTCCGTGAAGTCCAAATTTGAAATCTTCCACACTGTTCCGCCAGTGTTAACATCATGGCCACCTCGCTGTGACTACTCCCCAGTTGGCCTGTTTTTTTTCTTCACGTCAGTCTGCACACACCCGGATCAAGCAATCAAGGTATACCAGGCAGGCACAAGTTTTCATATCCTTCGAAATTTGTCACTCAAACCGAATGAGAATGTGTTAGGATGGGACCATATCACTTACATCTGTGTGCGGATGTCCTGATATAACCAGGTCTACACATACACCGGTCTTTATGACGTGCTGCTACCAAGTTGTTGCTGTCGTTGCAGTAGACTGTGATAATAAACACAGAAGCACATTAAACTGCAACAATGAACAGAGAGGCACATTAAACTGGAACAATGAACAGAGAAGCATATTACGCTGCAGAGAAAAACAAATATCTACTAGTAGCTGTCTGGGCTGACAACACTGGTAGCGCCAATTGAGCAGTGCCCGACCGTATTGATAGAATTTTAACTTGCTCTACGTACTATTGTGATTACACATGAAAATCCGGTTGAACAAAAAACTCACGAGTTTCATGCTGAAAAGCAATTATCAGGAGACTGGGGCTATAGTCGGGGTTATGTGGTCTTATTCACTATAGGTGTTGTCCCATGGCAGGTATGCAATGCTAGTGTTTCAGCGCGAAGGCAGTATAAGCGATCAGTATAGTGTTATGCGGGTGGCATGGGAGTATTATGAAGGCAGTATAAGTGATCAGTATAGTGTTATGCGGGTGGCATGGGAGTATTATGAAAGGAGTGTAAGTGATCAGTACAGTACTATGCTGGTGGCGTGGGGATATTATGACACCGGCCATGGCGCTACCGGGCCGCGGGGCAAAGGAGAATACAGGCAAGATGCTACTCATGCCATTTTGGCTTGGTGAGAGTTGGCACCAACTCGGGGTGCTACTGACTCGGGGAGGGCGTTAAGTTATAGAGTTGCAGAGGTAGAACTTTGATTCGTGTCGGCACTTTGACACCAGCTCTGTGCGCTTGTTGAGGGACGTTTCCTTGTCTGCATTGCTGATGTATAGCTTCTCTGTAAGGCACAGGTCGCACCGCTTGGTGGTGTTGGTGTAGGGAAGCGCCCTGCATCGAATCGACCAGTCGACTATTGTCATTGTTGCGGTGCGACTTGGTCCCGCAACTAACCATCGTCAGGCAGACCACAAAAACCCAGAAACTCCTTTAATCGACATTACCACTCGTTTCCAACAAGAACACCAAAGAACACACCGAACAACGATCGCCAAATCGCTGTCCTGGGCAAAACGTGCAGCGTGCGTGCATTTGGCTTGCGCTGCATGCATGCACACAACGACGTGGCATAGAGAGAAAATGCAGCGTACAGAAAATGCATGATCATCGTAGCCATAGAGATACTAAATATGGCGACTGCCAAAGTCCGCGTGCAGCGCGGACGAGTACGAGTGCATGCAACGAAAAGAAAAGCAATAATTTGAGATGCAGAACAAGCAGAAACTAATAATGACTTGCAATGTGCTGGAGTGAAAGAATAAAGAATTGTTGGTTACGGAGGTGAAAATAGTGTCTGTCAAGGGGTGCTTGCACCCAGCGACAGGGTGACAGCACACCCTGTCAGCGAGAGTAAGTTTCGCCAAGTAGATCGTAGCGGAGTTGCCGCGGATGGCGATAATGCAACGGATCAAGTACTAGTAAGTACATGTACATTGCAACCAATTAGTGTGTCAACAATTCTACTTATATAATACATTAGAACAATTCACAAGATATTCCGCTCGTGAACATGGCGTGGTACGAACACGCATAGCAATTACTGTGTCGTAAAATGCGTCTCGACGTAGACGTAACAGACATGCACTCGTGATGTAATTCTAACAGACTAACAAAATAATCATTACACTCGCGAAATACATAGCAGTAATACGCAACGCACCAATATTGCAAGCGACCTAGCATGTCTTGACAATACTGCCCTTGCAGCATGTGACAGTTCTGTACACAATTGGTAACTACAATACACTAATAATATCAACGTGCAACATGTGACAACATGAAAGGATAATGTTCAAGAGTGCAGTCTCCTGTCCAGTCATTACATGTCTACCCTCGTTAGTACAACATCGACTACAAGACAAACCTCACTTGTAGACAACGATCAACTAAAATCCCCTGACGCATGAAAAATCCCCTGATTCCTGAAGTGTGTACATTCACGACAGGATAGTAGATAATAGTGGTTATAAGACAAGAATTTGAAACCAGCGGGGTTATTTACTAACGACGGTAGACCTGTACATGTACTAAGATGAGGCATACCAAGGCAAGCATGTTGACTTTAGCCTACTCTAGAACCTGATCTTTTGTCAAATAATAACACGCATAGAATTTCATGCCTTTGTACCATAGGGCCATGTCCATGATTAGGCCCATCACTCAAAGCAGACCACGATATCTGTTTGAATACACACACAGAGTCAATAGTATTGTCTTAGGGGTCGGTGAAATAGATTTTTGTCGTCCCTGGAATGAACATTGTTCATTTGAGGGCAGGTAGTGTCGGCTAAAATCTCAAGTTGACTGACACTGTTATTACGTACATGCAATTTTCGTCGTCCAGCATAGCAAGCTACGTTCATTTCAGAGGGTGGGAGGGGATCTGAGTACTAAATGAACCATGTTCGTTTCCAGGACGATTAAAAACTATTACTCTGATCAATATGATAGAAAACAACTGCTGAGATTGCTGAGTCCATTGTGTGTGGAAATCCTGAGCAGAATTTATCACACGCATACAAAGAGTAGGCCACTTGATGCTAGCAGAGCGGGGCACTTACAAGATACGCAGATTGTTGGACGTGCTGCGGTGCAGGAGTCTTGACCTTCTGTGTTGGTTGATGGTTGGTAGGTAGTGCAATGAGACCCACTCGTGACGTTGGTGTATACCGGTATGTAGCTGACGTTGTTGTCATGCAAGACTTGCGATGTGTTCAGAAGTTGTGAGGCACAGCTGAGTTGCTGCCCGTCTGTAGACAATGGACGACCACCATATTGTTGATAGCACGTCTGGTTTGCATGATCTGCTGAGAATGAGATGCTATGGTATGTAAACCTGTGTGAGTCACACACTATAGAAGCTGCTTGTGTATCTACAGCCACAAACAACAGTAGAACGGAAGTGCATTCATGTCATCTTTTCTCACTACACACAGAGTTATGATGTCTAAAAATGTCGAAGCACTGGCAAAAGATGTGCTACACACATGTTATCCCCGTGATTTATTCAAAGCTCCATATCAGTGAACAATGGCAAGAAGGTCCACAAGAATAGCTAGAGAGAGAAGAGAAAATCAAAGAGTAGTCCAGATGGAAAAGGAAAAGGAAAGTTCAGGACATTGAAAGGATTGGTTACACAATACGGTTGATTCCTGTGGGAGAACCAATCAGTCAAACTCACTCCTTCCACTCTAGGCCACAGCACAGTCACGCCACAGACCATCAGGACAGGCAGTTTGGTTCAAACTGAAAGATTGAAGATTATAAAAATGGAATGAAGGTAAACATGGTAAAGGAACAACAACGCTGAAAGGAAAACTACCGAATCATCACCATGAATGCTCAAAAACTCGTGTCTCTTGACAACTCTAAAAACTACATGCGCATCAAGAATACTTGACAAAATGGAGATCGCAGTTCAAGTCAATCCTGGTTGCCAAAGCAACAGCATTCAAGAACACGTGCGAGCACAAAGAATCAAGCAAATAAAATTTACGCGAAGCGATCAAGTGAGCGGAAATCTGAATTGAAGAATTGCAGGTAAAAATTACAAATGAGTGAAAATAATTGAGTGTTCAATGCAAGTAATAATTGTCACCAGTCATGACAACTCGTGATGACACATCTCCCCCTGGTGGCACTTATTGCAGGTAACAATGCGGAGGTCGCAGTGCACTGCGGTCACGAAGAACACGTCCTACGTCACCGTCCAACTGAAGAGTAAGATCAACAGCACACTCAGCAGCATCAACCTCATCAGAAACAGGTGGATGATCTGACACAGGAGCTGGTACGGGACACACTTTGACGAGGCCAATGTTGACCAACATGGACCTTGCTGCACTGTCATGCCGAGCGATGACAACGGTAGATGGTGACACCGCTTCCTTCACCACCCATCCATCCTTGTAAGGAGACCGGCGTTTCTGGCGGCGTTCAGGGCGGGACAGCAGGACCAATGTGCCAACGCTGTAGGGAGCAGCAGATGGAGAATCGATGAAGTCGTGCGATAACAGCGCAGCTTCCACATAGTCGTGCATCTCGGCAGCACAGCGGCGCACATCGTCGACAAACCTGCTCTGCGAGGCAATATCCGGCACAGCACCCTCAACAAGAAGCCGTCTTGGCTGCCGGCTGATGTGTATGGTGACGTGACGTCATTCAAACCGCTTTGCCACGGGTCAGGGCAACCCTGCCCGTAAGCTTAGATATTCGTTTGAGTTTCTTGAAGAAGTTAGATGTTTGTCCCAGGACTCCCTGTGTTGTCTGAGAGTGAGAGTTGGACACGCAGAGCGTGAGGCGAACATAACATGGCGCAGTGAACAGTTTATGTATGATTGTATTTGTAGTAATTTGAACCTACGTGTAGCACCTTGTCGGCGATGGGCAAGAAAAACTTGAAAAAGCGACAATCAGTCAGCGCGGCGTCCTTCAACGAGGAAATTCAGGCAGACGCGCCACCGGCTTGGCTTCTGCCTCTCCTCCGGCAAATGCAGGACGACAGCTGTCGACGGGAGGAGGCATTGCTGGCCAAATTGCCAGGCCACCCACGACATGATCCGGCGTCTTCTTACGTTGACATGGACGAGCGTGTTTCCAGCACCCCGATAGATTACAACACGACAGCTGTCGACGGGAGGAGGCATTGCTGGCCAAATTGCCAGGCCACCCACGACATGATCCTGCGTCTTCTTACGTTGACATGGACGAGCGTGTTTCCAGCACCCCGATAGATTTTTCTGGATCGCCTCGCCCTGAGCACGAGGCCCCAGGGCGCACGACAGAGGAATTGGTTGCCAGCGCTGCCAGTGTCGGACAGACGACCAATGCCAAGCCCCTCCCGGATTAGACTCCGGAATCTCTCTCCATGATTTCTCTGGCTGGCGAGCCCGGTGGGATGACTATGCCACCCTAATCCGATTGGATAGACTGAGTACACGGGAGCAGTTGGCCCACTTGCGGACTTGCCTGACCAGCAACATGCGTGCCACGCTGGAGCACGCTATTGACATAGGCTCGTGTGCGTCCGTCGCCGATGTGCTGGACGGCATTCACGGCTTTCTCCGAAGCCAGCACAACGTTGCCCTGGACCGCACAGCGTTTGCGGAGCGTCGGCAGGATGCAGGCCAGTTGTTCGACGACTTCGTCGTGGCCCTCAAGGCTATTGCAAAGAATGCCGATCCTTGCTGGCCCATGGAGGAAACTTCGACGTCTCCGAGCTCCGTAGGGTGATTCACCATGCATGCGAGTCGTTGTAAGATACTTAGTAAACACATTGTTTACCTCCCCATGAAATTGCCGTAGTGCTATATCAGGGTCAGTACTGGACAACAGCGCGCCAGTCCCATTGCATCAGTTCATTGTTCAGCAATGTCCAGGTATCCTGAGAGACATTCCGGAAGCAAAACACAACTCCACCGGAAGGAGAAACTGATGAAGTCACAGTTTTCATTGAATGTGACAGAAGGTGATCTAGGTGCTGGTTGGACTTTTTTGGATGCGCTGGTTGGAGGAAGAAGCTTGCTTGGCTGCTGAGTTGCTTGGTTGCTGTTTGGTCTGGAGCTGACTGGGGCTGCTGGTATATCTTCAGGTTGGCTGAGTTGGCAGTGTCCTGCCATTGGATGAAGTCCTGTTCCAGGTCTGGTCTAATCCTTAGCGCTAGGGCCGGGTTGTGCGTTGCGTCTAGCTGGATTATCTACATCGCTACATCGCTGCATCACGCGCTGGATCACGCGCTGGAGTGGAGTGCTCGCGCCTCTGTTCACACTGGTGGTTTGTCTTGACGCTATTTTCGATACTTGCTGCGGCCGTGTCTGCGGTAATCTGGAGCAAGATAAGCCTGGGTGACTTCGTAGACTTAGCCATTCTCACTTTCGAGGAACTGCGAGGTTTAGCTCGGCGGAATAGCATTGATGGCCTGGACAGTATGCCTCGCGCGGAGATGGTCGGGAAACTTCGCGCGGCTGGTGTGGGTGTGTTACACCCATCAGCTGCTGGAGTCGTTGAGCGCTTGGGTGAGATGATGCGGATTGTCGTTAGCATCAGTGACGAGTTGGCAGCGCTGAGAGACGACCAGGGGCGGGAGATCATGGCTGCAGAGGAGAAGGGTATCCCCATACTAGAGGTTGAAGCGATTGTGAAGCGGGAACTGGCATCTTTCTCTGACAGAGTAGGCGACTTGGAGGGGGCACAAGCATGCCTGGCCGCAGATGACTGCACCCCTCGCGAGCTATTCGAAAATTGAAAGAGCACAAAGAGACCTACATGCCACATGCCGAGGTGAAGGATCAGTGCTTGAAGACGTTGCCAGGAATGAACCCAAGCCCAAGGAGTTGTATTCACAGGCCATATCTACATATACTGCCCCTATTGATCTTCCAATGGACATATCGGTTGATCAGGTACCCTTTGAGGATGTCATGTCCAGGAAGGAGCGTCGACGCTTCAAGAGGCGGCTAGCATCAGAACCTTCCGGGACGGAGAAGGCTACAAGTCCTGCGGAACGGCAGACTGACAGTCGCAAAGCGCAGACAAATCCCATCCGCCGCCACGAGTCTTCACGTTACATCCGGGAACGTACGTCCGATAGCAACCCGACACCTTTGTTAGACACCGTCCCCGGAGGCCCGCGGAAAGTTCTCTACCTGGGGAAATCCCGTATGGTTGCCAGGCACAGTCCATCGCTGAATGGTGCAGAGATCAGGACGTGGATATAGTGCAATGTACTATATACTCTTCTGAATACTTGAGAACGGCCTCCGCGAGAATAACAGTTGACGCTCAGGACGTGAACAAAGTTAGTGAAAAGTCTTTCTGGCCTGAAACAGTTGCACACACTCTCCGTGACTGGTGCTTCAGGTCCGACCAGGCAGAGGCGCAATGAACATCTCGATACTGAATGCGCAGGCTCCAACTTTCTTTCCGGGTAGATTGCGCCATTTGAAAGCACCATTCCGAGACAGGGGAGGACTGAGTGGTGACGCTAAGCTGAAAGTTCTACTGATAAACATCAGGAGCCTTCGAAACAAGATTAATGACCTAGCACAACTCACCCGCCAGCATTGTCCTGATGTTGTCTGTGTGAACGAGACATGGCTGGATAGTACGATTACTGATGGAGAAATCACGTTGGCAGGTTACAACGTTTTGCGTGCTGATCGAGAGGATCAAGTTGGTGGAGGTGTCTGCTTATATTCCCGAACATCCTTGCCTCTCAAGCCGAGATGCGATGCAGCTGCTGCTGGGGTTGAGAGTTGTTGGGGCGAGATTCCCTGCACTGGTGGGAGTTGCTTGATAGGCACATTCTATCGTCCTTCCTCTGAACCTATTGGCTACTGGGATCGCCTTGATGGTCTTCTACACTCAGCTATCACTCCGGGCAGGAACGTTACACTGTGTGGTGACTTAAATGTGAATGTGGATCCATCAACGGCTCCAGATCATCAGCTCCATTTCCTGTCTGATCTAACGGCAAGCTACAGTCTCCACCAGGGCGTTCATCAGCGGACACGGTTTGCATCTAATTCCATAGCCACCACATTGGATCTGTTCTTCAATACGTTTGACAAGCACAATGTGGCAACGATCCATCCCGTGGCTTTCAGCGACCATGCAGTGGTCATAAGTGAATTCTACCTTGACCCGACAAGGAGTCCCGAGACATCAATGGTGTGCCGGAACTACCGAACGATAAATCATGAACGCTTCAAAGCTGACTTGATTCAGCAGAATTTTTGCAGCATCGAAGGCAGCCCAACAGATATGTGGACGGAGTGGAATAATCGCTTCCTGCAGGTGCTTGACACTCATGCCCCTCTTAGATCTTGTAAGCAACACAAGCGACGATCGGTCCCGTGGATGGACAGCCAGCTCTTGCACCTTTTGAGTAAGCGCAACCGGCTTCATAGAAAGTGGCTGTCAGACCGATCTGAGCAAATGTACGCCACATTCAAAGCGGCGAGAAGGGAGGCCACTACCTGTAACCGGAAGCTGAAAGAAGCGTACTACTGTACAAAATTTCAGCTTGCGACTCGTGATGTAAAACAAACCTGGCGAATCATCAACCAGTTAACGGGGAAACAAAGAAAATTGGCACCGCTTCAGCGCTCAGCTGAGGCAATTCGAAGTGCTTTCGCCAAGATCGTGGAAGATCCCAGCCGTCCAGTTCATCTTCACCTACTCCAAGGGCCACGAACGGCAACTAGTTTTGTGCAATTTGTTCCTGTATCTATTGCAAAAGTCCGGAAGCTTCTAGAGCAACAGAATCCGACGAAGGGAACTGGCAGTGAGGGCATCCCTGCAGCTCTTCTTCAAGCTCATGCAGATGTTTTTGCGTCGTCATTGGCCATACTGTTCAACAAATCCATGAGGGAGGGACATTTCCCAGCTCCTATGAAGGTGGCCAGCATTTCACCTCTGTTTAACCCTTTGAAGCCCAAGGACGAGTATACTCGTCCCTAGTGATTTCCCAAGGACGAGTATACTCGTCCAAAACGCGCACTGTGTACGCATTGAGCATAGATCACTGTACAAAGCTTCGTATCTCCGTTGTCCTTTCTTTGATTTTCACAAACGATAGCTTGTTGGAAAGGTAAGGAAAAGACCTTTCCAGCGGTGTGTCACTTGTGGCAGCGCGATGCGAAATACCCGAGCGGCAAAGACCGGAACGCGGTTGAATACTTCTAAACTTTAGAATTTTGAAATTTTCGAGTAGAGCTCGCGTGCGCATGGGGTTTCCCCATGACTCATACCAGTGCAGCCCATGCGCGATGGGTACCAAGATGACCGCTTGAGCTTCAGCAGCACGGAGAACTTTGAATCGTTGTTTTGTGTTGAGTAAAAGTCATGAACCGAAGGAAATTGTCACTGTGGGTGGTGTATCTCGTTCAGGCGCGATAGAGCTGCACTCAAGGGACTTGGAGGCGCTTCTATTGCTTCTGCTTAGTGTCTAGTCTTTATCATTGGATGGAGGAGATCACAAGCTTTTCAGGGAGCTCCAGATCATGAAATTCCATTGCTGGTGAGTGAATTATGAAATTTTGAAGTCGACCATCCGTGGTTGCGTGCTGCGCGGTGCGAGTGCCTGGGAAATCAGAAAACCCAGCTGGGCTTCAAAGGGTTAAAGGTGGTGATCCCAGCATAGCAAAGAATCACAGACCCGTGTCTCTAATGTCGATAGTTTCAAAGCTTTTCGAACGAGTCATCCATGATCAGCTACTCAGTACTTGTGCCGACATGATCTATTTCTTCAACTCAGTTCGGCTATCAATCACATCATTCCACATGTGATGCCCTTGTATTAGCCGTTGAGGGCATATGCCAAGCCCAGACAAAAAAGTACTTCACGGGGATTGCTTTCGTAGATATGTCAAAAGCATTTGATAAGGTGAAAAACCCTTATTCAGGACCTATTCGAGGTCGGAATTGGTGGAACGGTGCTGCAATGGCTTGCAGACTACCTCTCAGATCGGACACAGTATGTCAAAGTCGGTCAGGTACAGAGCTCACCATACACCAGCTTCTCCGGAGTACCACAGGAGTCAGTTCTCGGGCCCCTGTTGTTTGTTCTCTACATCCGTGACATTGCGAAAGAGCTGTCCCCTTACAACGTTGCGACCCTGCAATTTGCGGACGATATCTCAATTAGATCCAGCAGCATGAGCAAGGATGAAGTGTCCCAAAATCTCTCAAGTGCTGTCCAGCACCTCGCCGATTGGCTTAGGAACCGCGGCCTCATCTTGAATGAAACGAAGACACAGATCATGTCGATGTCGCCAGTACGATCTCAAACATTTGACTTGCAAGTGCAATGTAATGGACTGCCTCTACCAACTGTTCGCTCTGCGAAATATTTAGGTCTCCACTTTGATGCGGACATGAGCTGGAACACCATGGTCGACCACGTCGCACGGGACGTCGCGTCGAAAGTTGGCGTGCTCAGACGATACGCTACATTCCTGCCTTTTCAATGTCGCATAGCCTATATTCGTTCTTTCATTTTATCACACTTTATGTATGCCGCTTCTGCTTACTTACCGTTTCTCACGGCGTATCAAAGTCGACGACTTAATGGGCTCTTCAAGCGTGCTGTACGCACAGTCTGTCGGGTACCTCCCGAGACACCCACAACCAATATTCTTACACGCATGAACATCCAAACATTGACCACATACGCCAACATGCACCTTCTGGTTTTTATCTGGCGTTGTCTCCATGACTCCTCTAACATCAGCATGTTGTTTGCTCGTCAGGCGAAATTACTGGTCAGTCGGCGACACGCATTTTTCACAAAAAATTGCGTTTCACCTGCTGGGAGAGTATGCGTGTACTCGAGTCTCATCCTGAGCACGTTTTTTTCTTCTTTTTTTAAGCTCAAGTATAGCTGTATTTTTCATTGCAAAGCCGTCCTCGATTGTTGTGTTCGTTGTTCAAACGAAGTGGACATTCAATCATGAAGGCAGAGGACATAGGAGCCTGATTGGAGTTTCTCGTGGCATAGGACGGCCACACAGAGACACTTTGGGATTTTCTGAACATAAAATACCGTTCACACGATGCTGAGATCAATTTGTGCGATATCAAATTGTTTGTGATCTACCACATCGAGCAGAACGGGATCCAAACACAAGCTTACCGACGGTTAGGCTGCCGACCTGACTGGACAAATGATCCTGGCTTCACCGGACGCCAGAAGTCGGACACCATGTCCTTTGCCGCGACGTTCATCTCCAAAAAGAACTCCATCTTCGTCGTGAAAAGGCTTGAAATACCGGCTCAATATTCAACCGAGATTCGCGGTCTCACCCTTTCTCGGATCGAATCATTTTTTGTTGTAGCAGTTGCAGGGCAGATCCCCGCCACTACGTCAACAGAAGATGGCTCCAAAGCATGCCTGGAACAAGCCATATCGAGGTTGCAAGCCACCCCTCTCAGCACTTTTTTTGAAGAAATTCGAAATTTCAATGGTGGAAGATATACTATGAAGAGAATTTAAAAAAGTATGTTTCGCGGAGCGATCGCTCAACCTATGTCATTCAAACTTTGCAGGATGGTTCAGACGTACATGCTAGGCATGGAACCACAGAAGATGATATCGTAGCTGACACACAGAGTCACACACACAGCAGATTTGTGTGCACAGATACTAAATTAGTGGACATCGTCATCTTCTTCCCGCTGATCTCAAATGTACTATGACGTGCTATTTCGCCTGACGAACTTTTTCAGCCGCAGTAATTCCTCTCAACCTCGCGTGGGCACAGCAATTTACTGATTGTCCCAGCCAGCCCAGCTGCATATCTTGCCAAACGTGTTACCTATGCTGGGACCATCTTATGGAACCAGCTCCCCGCTGCGATCAGGCCAGAAAGAAAACGCAATCGCTTTAAGTCAATGGCTCTTGCCTTTTTGCTTACCAGATAAATAAGCCTTTTTACAAATGCTGTATGCACTGCCCTTTACGTTATTTTCTCCCTATGCAAGTCCAACTCCTGTTTTGAGTTGTTTTTCTTCTCTCTTTTTCTTTCCCTACTAGTTGCTGTTACACTCACTGATCTTTATGCACAGATATACAGCATTCCCTCACTAGTGGGACCATTGTTATTAGGCTAGGGCCTGTTTTGGACTTCCCACTCTAAATAGAGAATACAAACAAACAAACAAACAAACAAGGGGATCAAGACGAAAAACCAGCTGCAGGTGATCCGAGGCACCTAGCGGGCATTTGGTGCCGATATCCAGGATGTAATAGATTGCATAAGTAGCTTGGAAATAACACAGCCTCTCAACTGAGAAGTGTCCTATCCTGTATCATGTTATTCTTTCACCCATTCATGGCATAGTCCTTCCCCTGCCTGTCGCCATGTATAGACGGTACGTGACCTCTCACTGCCCCCGTGCTACGCACTATACCATGCTCTGCTGGGCATGGCCTCCCTGACTCTTCACTATATCTACACTCATCTGTCTGTAAAATAAACCACTTCCTTATGAGTTATGTCAGTGCATGACACAACATGGTGTCAGAAGTTAGTCAACCAGGTCTACACTTCGAGTAGAAATGGCCAAGTTCGCGCCGCCTGCAGACTTTGATTTCTCCATTCCAGATGCCTGGCCGGCTTGGAAACGCCGGTTTGCGAGATATCACCTCGCCTCAGAGCTCAACGCGAAAGACGAGAAAGTGCAAATCTCTACGTTGCTCTACTCGCTGGGCCCAGAGGCCGAAACTGTCTTCGATCAACTGGTATTCGACACCGTTGGTGACGAGGACAAGTATGACAAGGTCATGACGAAGCTGGACTCTTTTTTTACGCCAGCATTGAACGTGTTTCACCAGAGGACCATTTTCGAACAGTGCGTCCTTCTTCCAGGAGAGTCCGTGGAAGAATTTGTTCGGAAACTTCACGCAGCAGCGAAGTTCTGTGACTTTGGTGACCAGAAGGACAACAGAATTCGAGATCGCCTCGTGGCTCACATTCTGGACCGTCAAGTCGCCAAGGAGCTGCAGCTGATTGAGCCCGCAAAACTCACCCTCACGGACGCAGTTCTCAGGGCCAGGTAGGCCAAGAAAATTTCCAGAGACGTTGCAGCGCAAGCCGCGAGGCCGCAGGTCAATGCTGCATCCCTCTTTGGAGGAAAGCAGCAAGATGCAAGGAGTCGCCGCCAGCGCAGCGGCGTTCCATCGAAGCCTGCACCAACGCCGTCCACGCAGAGGAAGAGCGGCACTGCAGCTTCAACATGTCCGTGGTGTGGCCACGCTGGTTCGCACAAGAGCAACCGTTCTGCGTGTCCTGCGTTTGGTCACAAGTGTAATTCATGCGGCAAGCAGGGCCACTTCGCCGCCGTCTGTCTTTCCACTCCAGCAACCACGGGTGGGGCCAGAGCTGTCGAAAATGAATCTCTCGCGTCCCCGTCGCCATTCATGGGTGGTGTTGCAGAGCTGTCATCCAACGCCATTCCTTCCCAGTCCACCGACGCCTGGTCAATAAGTCTGCCTGTGTGCTCGACAAATTTGATATTCAAGATCGAGACAGGTGCAGATGTATCATGTGTCACGCACTCCATGTATCAGAATCTCGTACAACGCCCTGTACTCACACCATCCACTACCAAACTCCTTGGTCTATCTGGTGCACCTCTATCCATCAAGGGTCAGTTCACTGCAGACACCATGCACAAGAGTGAACTGTTCTCTATGGAGATCGTAGTTATCGATGGTCCTGGATCTACCAACCTGTTGAGTCGCTGAGACTGCCTCCGACTTCGCCTGATCAAGCGTTTAGATGCAGCAGAATCGTGTACCAGCAAGCCAGCACAGCCCATCGGTGGTATAGTTGGGCCCCCAGCTGATATCAAGCTCATGGACGACGCCATGCTGTACCACTGTGGTGTTGCCCGCCGTGTGCCTCTGCCTCTACAGGACAAGGTCACAGAAGAGCTCGCACGTATGGAGGAAATGGGCATCATCGTCCGGGAAACGGGTCCCTCTGACTAGTGCTCTCCTATGGTGCCGGTTCGTAAACCTAATGGTCGCGTACGGATCTGCGTAGACCTAAAGAAGCTGAACGGCAACGTGAAGCGCGAGCACTTCCCTCTTCCGACAGTTGAGGACACACTGGCTAGGCTCGCCGGATCTACTGTCTTTTCCACGCTTGTTGCCAACAGCGGCTTCTGGCAAGTGCCTCTCACGGAGTCTGCATCCAAGCTGACCACGCTCCTCACGCCTGTGGGTCGTTTCCGATTCCTCCGGATGCCATTCGGTATAACCTCTGCACCGGAAATCTTCCAGCGACGCCTGCAGGATTTCCTGTCCTACGTCAAAGGTTCTGAGGTATTCATGGACGACGTTCTGGTCCACGCCGCTAACGAAGCTGAACACGACCACCGGCTGGACACAACGCGCCAGGTCCTTGCCGACGCAGGCATCACTCTAAACCCCGACAAATGCCACCTCAAGCAGTCGTCAGTCAAGTACCTGGGACACATCGTCAGCGGGTCCGGTGTGAAACCCGACCCCAGCAAAGTCTCCGCCATTGACGACCTCAAGGAGCCTACGAATATTCCCGAGCTCCGCCGTGCCTTAGGTCTGTTCACATACGTCGCCAGATTCATCCCAGAATTGGCTACGATCTCAGTGCCCCTCCGTCAGCTCCTGCACACCGACACTGATTGGTTCTGGGACTCCCCGCAGCAGGACGCGTTCTGTCGGCTGAAAGAGCTCGTCGTTTCAGCCCCGTGCTTAGTGCACTATGACCCCAAGCGTCCCATCATGGTCAGTGCCGATGCCAGCAGCTATGGCATTGGTGGTGTTCTGCTCCAGAAGCACGATGGCGACTGGCGCCCAGTGGCCTACGCCTCCCGTTCCCTGACCAAGACGGAACAAGGCTACGCGCAGATCGAAAAGGAATGCCTCGCAGCGGTGTGGACGTGCGAGAGGTTAGACCAGTACCTCTTCGGCGCTCCCAGGTTCATCGTGCAGACGGACCACAAGCCGCTAGTGCCACTGATCAACACCAGAGACCTGGACAAGGTTCCCATCCGATGCCAACGAATGCTGCTACGCTTCCTCCGGTACGAAGTCCATGCCATACACGTTCCCGGCAAGGATCTGGTGGTGGCTGACACGCTTTCACGAGCGCCAGCATCGGCATCAGTTGACAACGTTCTGCAAGACGACATCGGCATGGTTTTATCAACCACTGCCGAATATCTCATGAGTCCATCCGTTCTCGCCGACCTAGCCAAGGCTACGTCTGAAAATCCCGTGTTATCCAGTGTGATGCACTACGTCATCCATGGCTGGCCTGCTACCGTCCCTGACGACATCAAGCCGTTCCATCGTGAGCGAGGCCAGTTGTCTCACATGCAAGGTGTCTTGTGCCACGGCTTTCGCCTGGTTGTTCCGTCCGTGCTACAGCCTAAGATCCTCCAGACGCTGCACGATGGTCACCAAGGTGTCACGAAGAGGAAAGCCCGTGCCCGCTTCTCGTCGTGGTGGCCAGGTATCTCTGCCGACATCGAGGCATATGTCGCCAAGTGCACTACCTGTATCAAGCAGCGTCATCAGTCTCCAGAGCGTCTTCAGACAACTCCGTTCCCCGAGCGCCCGTGGCAGCGTATCGCATCGGATCTCTGTGATGTCGACGGCCGCCAGTACCTGATTACCGTCGACTATTTCTCCCGTTACATTGATGTCGCTTGTCTCTCAGCGACTACGTCACGGGCCGTCATTACTCATCTGAAGAGCATATTTGCTGTCCACGGCTATCCGGACATCTTCGTCAGCGATAACGGGCCACAGTTCGCTTCCGACGCCTTTGCACGGTTGATGTCGTCGTGCAACATCATGCATCGGACCAGCAGCCCGAAGCATCCTCAAAGCAACGGTGAAGCAGAAAGCGCCGTGCAGACTGCCAAACGACTCATCCGTGCGCCAGGTGATCTACAGCAGTCCCTCTTAGCCTATCGCTCCACACCCCTGGCCAACGGCTATTCGCCCGCCGAACTCTTGTACGGCCACAGGCTCCACACCAATCTTCCGTGCTCACCTGATCTCCTGCAACCCTCCTGGCCAGACATCTCCACTCTCCGGGCCAAGAAGCAGGAGGCTAAGCATCGGCAAGAAGATCACTTCGATCAACGTTTCGCAGCCAAGTCGCTCTCCCCTCTGCCACTGGGAGCGAAAGTGTGGGTCGACGACAAGCGCGAGGGTACAGTGGTTGAGCAACTCACCGATCGCTCCTACAACATCGCCACCTCATCCGGTCTTCTGCGCCGAAACTGTCGTGCAGTGAAGTTGCTCCAGCCAGTGACTCCTCCCGGACCGGTGACAGCAGTACCACCGGCCGCGCTAGTCCCGCAACAACAGCCTGTGCCTATGGCACAGCCAACTCTGCGTGCTCGCAACAACATCCAGCCACCGCAGAGATTGATCGCTACCATGTAACTCTCTCTGGCTTCATTGCTATTGCTCTCCCGCACATTGCATAGTTCTGTTCCATGTGCCCGGCTATGTACAACCCGTACATGTATCTGTCTTGCCTTTGCTCCATAACAGTTTTTTTCCCAGCTGTTGTGTTTTTGCTCTCTTCATTTTTTTTCAAAAAGGGGGAGATGTCCTATCCTGTATCATCTTATTCTTTCACCCATTCACGGCATAGTCCTTCCCCTGTCTGTCGCCATGTATAGACGGTATATATGCCCCCGTGCTACGCACTATACCATGCTCTGCTGGGCATGGCCTCCCTGACTCTTCACTATATCTACACTTATCTGTCTGTAAAATAGACCACTTCCTTATGTCAGTACATGACACAACAAGAAGAGCCTTGTTTTATAGCACAAGGTGATAGAGAGAACACCAATGAGAATGTGAGAAGAACCGATGTGTCAAGTAGGAAGGAAGTGTGAATACTGTCTGCATGAGAGAGGGGTATGAAATGCATGCAATAAATTGATAGGTAAAGGTGAGAACTATCACACTACTCCCCTCCCATTCAATTTAGTTCTGAAGATACTGCCTCAACGGCAAGATTGGTGATCCAGATTCATCCATCAAGTAAGTTGCAGGCTCCCAGGTCGGCTCATCGTAACCCATTTTACCAAGTACTGCTGCTTTCCGCGGTGAATTCGATGAGAAACCACTTCTTCGACAATGAAACGCTCATTGCCATCAAGGTCAATTACAGGTGGTGGAGCTGGTGACTGAGGATTGAGCTCATCAGTAACGAACAATTTCAGTGCAGCTGTGTTGAACACCGGATGGACACGACATGTTCTTGGGAGATCCAACCGCGCAGTCAAGCCAGATGCCTTCTTGACTGTAAATGGACCGAACCAGCGTGGTCCCAGTTTGGCGCAAGGCTGATCTCGTGATACTGACGTGGTTATATAGTCCCTGTGGACCATCACTTCACCCCCCACCTTGAATCTAGAGTTCCGTCTTGAGCGGTTGGCGTAGAACTCTTGGCTTCGGATTGCATCCTGGATTCTGTCCTTTGCTACTTGCAGTGCCGACTTTTGGCGATTGACCCAGGATTGCGCCTCATGGCAAGTTAAAACCTCCGCCTGCAGAAGGGCGTCTGCAGCAGATAACGGATGTTGGCCGTAGTTTAAATAGAATGGAGTATCACCTGTAGATCCTTGAACCATGTCGTTGTAAGCAAACTCGCATATCGGCAGAAGTTCCTCCCAATTAGTCTGCCGATGGATAACTGCTGAAGGTAAGATTTGACCTATTGTCCGATGCACTCGTTCCGTTGCACCATCAGTCCGCGG
The DNA here is from genome assembly GCF_964019385.1 of Sycon ciliatum. NCBI lineage: Eukaryota > Metazoa > Porifera > Calcarea > Leucosolenida > Sycettidae > Sycon > Sycon ciliatum. The sequence goes on from NC_088643.1 coordinate 97,041,482, forward strand.
GTGATTGGCAGTTGAAAAGTCGAGAAAAAAGTCAAGGCGAACTCCCAGCTGCTTGAAGATACCACGGTAAAGCTCGGCAGTGAAACGAGGATCACGGTCGCTCACAATGGACTTACTGAGACCGTGTAGGCGATAGACATTGCGCACGTACAGATCAGCCACACCCTGTGCGTCTATAGAAATCTTAGTGGCAACGAAATGGGCTTGCTTAGTCAACCGATCGATGAAAGTCAGACTCGCATCATTACCCTGCGGTGTAGTTGGAAGGCCGGTAATAAGATCCATGCCAATGCATTCCCATGGCACTTGTGGTACTGGCAACGGCTGGAGACGATTCTCCCTTGGTTTGTCTCCCTTTGTACGCTGGCATGTTAGACATGCCTTCACATACCTTGCAATGAATCTTCCCATTCTGGGCCAATAGTACCTCCGAGCAAGTCTCGCATGTGTTCGGTCACGCCCTGAGTGTCCTGCTGACAGGCTGTCATGACAGAGGTTGAGCAATTTTCTCCGCAGTGGTCCCGCCGGAATGCAAAGCCTCCACTCAGGGTCATGCTTCAAGTAGAGCTGCTTCCTGGAGGCGTCCCAGTGGTAACGCTGCTGCAGCTGCTCGTCCCGATCATTCAATCCGGTGATAATAGTGCAGCAGAACTTATCGGCTGCATAGCCGCTCGCTAACAGATCTTGGAACTGTTGTTCTTACTGTACGGTTACCTCGACGCTGGCGATAGACCGGGACAATGCATCTGCGATGTTCTGCTTGCCGGGTCGGTGGACAATGCTGAAATTGAAGTCTGCCAGGAAGTCAATCCACCTAGCTTCCCGTTTAGACACATTGGTCTTGGTGCCTAGATATTTACACCTTGGTTGTCTGTGATAACTTCAAACCGTTCAAATAGATATAGCTTCCATACTCTCAAAGCATGGAAAACAGCTAGCGTTTCTCTTTCCATTGCTGTGCAGTTTACTTTTTCTGGGCGTAGTCGTCTGCTGGTGTAGGCGACTGGTAGCCAATCACCATCTTCCTGTTGAAGTAAGACACCACCAATGACTGTATCACTAGCATCCGTCACCACATGGACCGGGTTGTGCAACATCAGCCAAACGCAGAACTGATGCAGATACAAGTGCTTGCTTCAGCATGTCAAAAGCATTCTGCTGTGCTGAACACCATACAAAACGGGAATGCTTTCCAGTAAGTGTTTCCAAAGGCCGTGCAATTGATGCATATTCCTTAATGAATTGCCGGAAATAATTGCCGAAACCCAGGAATCGACGAATTTCAGGAACAGACTGTGGTGGCGACCACTCGTCCACAGCTTGCAGCTTCTCGGGATCAGGACCGATTGTCTCTCCAGAGATGATGTGTCTAAGGAACTTCATGGACGGAGCTGCAAATTTGCACTTGGCACGCTTGCAATACAGTTGAGCTTCTTCCAGTGCGGACAGGACACTGTCGAGATGCTTTAGGTGATCGGTCCACGTGCTGCTGAACACGATAAGTCGTCCAGGAAGACTACGGCGCACTTCCGTAGGAATAAACGGAGGACATCGTTCATCAGGCCCATGAATGTTGTTGTGAAATGAGGTGTTGTTTTCCTGTGTGATGGCATTCCCCAAACTGTCTCGTCTAGTCGCGTGCATGTGTGATATGAGCATGCGCGATTTTGTAGTCGAGAGTCCTTTTGTCAGTCTTCTTGTTCGTCTCTGTCAGAGTAGTCTACTTTTCCGTTATGTCAATATAAAATAATGTAACAAACCAGTCTTGTCCTTTGTGTCCTGCGTCCCGGGGAACGGAATGGCTGAGATTCCGTTACAACGTGGTGCCGAAACCCGGGACGCAGAGGATGAGTTAGTTTGTAATGAGTCTGTTCGTCGTCGTCAACAACGAAGTAACTGTTACTTTGAAGTAAACAGAGCGTGGGAGCGGAGGAGGTGAAGAGCTGGTGGGAGCGGAAGACGACGCGGAGAGGAGGCAGAGAAGGTGATGGACAAGAACAGTCACTGTGGACTGGAGCCTGAGACGGCAGGAACCGCGACGGAGCGTGTGGCCGTGGCTCGCCAGAGGACAGTGGACGAGTCTGGCGTCACCGACTGTGTGTCGTCCTTGTTGTTCGTCTTGTTGTCTTGCTCGCTGTGTTGTTCTCTCTCTGTTCAGTTCGTTGCTTGTTGCTGTGTTGTTTCAGTTTGGTTGTTGTCAGTCTGTTGCTCTTGTATTCGTTCTGTTGTTCTCCATTGTTTTTGTTGTAGATTTATTTGGTGCGGCTGTGCGCATGTCATTATTTTGTTGGAGCTTCGGCTCCCGTGTTTCGGTTGGCCTTGTGTGGCGTAGCCTGGTTGTAGAGCGTCGGCGCTAGGTTTTTGTTTGGCCTTTGTTTCGTGGCCCGGATATTATTTTAGAGCGTCGGCTCCAGGTTGATGGTTGGTTTTCGTTTTTCTGTTCTGCTGTGGTTCCTTTTGCTGTTGTGCATGTGGAACGTGGTGTCGGTTTATTATTTTGTGGAATGTCATCAAGGGGGCAGGTGTTGTAAAATGATGTGTTGTTTTCCTGTGTGATGGCATTCCCCAAACTGTCTCGTCTAGTCGCGTGCATGTGTGATATGAGCATGCGCGATTTTGTAGTCGCGAGTCCTTTTGTTAGTCTTCTTGTTCGTCTCTGTCAGAGTAGTCTACTTTTTCCGTTATGTCAATATAAATAATGTAACAAACCAGTCTTGTCCTTTGTGTCCTGCGTCCCGGGGAACGGAATGGCTGAGATTCCGTTACAATGTTGCTGGTGCATTTGTCAAGCCGAACCCCATAACACGGAACTGGTACTGGCCGAACGGGGTGTTGATTGCGGTCTTTGGTATATCTTGTTCTCTAACTCTGACTTGGTGATAGCCCTACAGGTCCAGCTTTGAGAAATACTTTGCTCCACCTTCACGGTCATGTTGTTCAGAGGTCTCCAGTCGCACACCAGCCTCAGCGAACCGTCAGCCTTCTTAACAAAGAAGACGAGTGCGCCATACGGTGATCTGCTGGGTTCGATGAAGCCGTGCCTGAGCAGTTTCTCGAGCTGTTTCTGCAGTTCTTCGAGTTCTGGCTGTGAGAGACGGTACGGAGGTCGGGAGGGTGGCTTGGCATCAGGATCCACATCAATTTCGTGATCGGTTCTCCGACTCGGCGGCAGGTCCATTGGTAGTTCCTGCGGAAAACAGCTGCCGTGCTTCTTGAGAATCTGCTCGAGTTCGGCACACTGCTCGTTGTCCACCATTATTTTCATTTCCTTATTGTCACCTTCGCCGCCGTCCCTTTCAATTTTCACAATTACACATTCCGCTCTCTTCTTCAGGGCCTTCCGAGCCTGTTTGATACTCATGAACTTCGCGGGGTAGGCTTCATCCGTCTCCGCTGAGGGGGGTTTGTCGGGTTTGTCAGACACGCACGTCGCTGTCACATCACGACCTCTCTCCCGATCGGACAGCGTGACACGGTTATTGGCGAAGTCCACTTGCGGCTTAGTACGAGACAGCCACGGCCTGCCCAGTACTACGTCGTATCCCTCCAAGGGTATAACTGTCAGCTGCTCCCGTCATTCGGCGTGGTCTCCGATTTCCAATCGAAGCCGTGGCGTCACAGTCTCACTGAGCAGCTGTCTTCGACCATCAGCCATGGTCAGGGAGATTTGATTCTCGCTCTCAGACGTGGTAATACAAGCTACAGCTATCCACCGTTCCGAAGCGAAATTGTGCGTCGCACCAGAATCAATGAGGCACCTCGCTGAATGTCCTCCAATGCGCGCTTCGGTAACGAGGAGATCATGTTCATGCCCGGACCGGGCTTCAGCCCTCTCCACTTCGAGCACTCCAAGCTCCGCCAGCGGTCGTGCTCCTATGCTTGCTAGCGGCCGGCGTTTTGGGTGAACATGGTGAAGCTGTCCACAATTCCGTGCTATATGACCAACTTCCTTGCAACGGAAGCATCGATTTTCCCGTACCAAACGCATTCGCTCTGCAGGAGGTAAGTGAAACCGACGCAGCGCCGGTTGCGTGCCTTCTCGCTGCTTAGATCCGTGCACTTCACGCAGTTTGTAGTCCTCAGGAGCGTTCAGGACCCTGGGCGACTTTCCACGCAGACCACTGGGAAAATCAGATACAGTGCGCGCGTGCCGCACTGCGTCAGCCAAGGTCTCCGCGTGGTGCTGCCTCACCTCCTTTTGAACAAGCGGGTCAGCCAGGCCCTCCGTGAAAAGTAACGCCTTGGTCAGCTCATCCAGCCCAGAGGCCGACAGACAAAGCGAGGTATACTCAGCAATGTAGTCTTCCAAGCTACCTGTTTGCCGTGCTCGTACTACCAATAGCCGTCTCCTCTCCTCTTCATGTTTCTCTTCAAATGCGCCCTTGAGCTGCAGTTTCAACTGTTTCCAAGTCGTTGATCTACCGTCTTCCTCCCACAATGTCATCAACCAACGGCGGGCGCTGCCATCCAGGAACGATGCCACATATCCCACTGGATCGTCAGGCTGCTGGCTTCTTAGCGCTTCTTCCACCGCAAATAGCCACTCCTTGAATTCCGCCGGCTTGCCAGTGTACGGAGGAGGATCCCGATGGCGAAGCCTTCTTTCTGGAGCCCTCTCCTTGGGTTGCCACGCAGCTCGGTGGAGACGACTTGCTATCTTCCAAGTGAGCACACATCCCGAGATGAATGCCAACGCGAAGGCACAAAGCTCCAGGACAGAAACCATCCTCATGCTACCAATGTAATATATTGCATAAGTAGCTTGGAAATAACACAGCCTTTCCACTGAGAAGAGCCTTGTTTTATTGCACAAGGTGATAGAGAGAACACCAATGAGAATGTGAGAAGAACCGAAGTGTCAAGTAGGAAGGAAGTGTGAATACTGTCTGCATGAGAGAGGGATGTAAAATGCATGCAATAAATTGATAGGTAAAGGTGAGAACTATCACACAGGACGAGTTTGGAACTATTTGTTACAAGCAAATCAAGACAGGAGGATTTGCCGGGAGGGGCTGTGTGTGTGGGGAAATCAACCAACTGCTGGAGGCCATACCTGCGAAAAAGAAGATCTAGTTCAGTAGCAAGTGGAGAGTGGGGGTCTGAGGGACACCAGGCAAGATTGTGAGCATTGAAGTCTCCTGCGATGAAAACTGTGGTTGATGGAAGGTCAGCAGAATCCAGAGCATAGAAATAGCGGTGCGGAATAGGAGGTGCGGAATATTGTTTGTTCCTCTTATCCGTGTGTCAAATTGTATGTCATCTTTGGAACAACCCGTGCGTTCAGCGTGAAGAAGGACGTTCTACCTACCCTAAGCAAAAGTAATTTAATCTATTTCTTTCAGTGCCGAAATTGTGAAAATCGGCACGTAGGTAGAACCTTTTAGCACCTGGGCGCACGGATTCGTCAACATGTATCGTTGAATCTTGTCCCTGTAACTGCACATGGTTCTCGGCCTCGGCGTGGTCGTCCGCCGAATTGTCCAGTGCAGTCTGTGTCTGAGGTGGACTTGTCCAGGTCCGCTGTGGATACGCTTGCCGTCCCCTCCTCCTTTTCTTCGGGCGCAGGGCTAGAGCCAACCCGAACAACAGTCAACAAGAAGAATAGACCGATACGGAAACCACCCAAACTGACATCTGAACAATCGAGCCCCGGATGAGTCACCAGAAGGCAATTGAGGAGACGAATTGATGAGGAATCAAAAGAACCGATACTGGAAGTGACAACAACGGTTAATGTGAATAAACGAGGTGGACCACGGAAGCAGGACAGACCGGACGTAGAGCAGCACACTGATATCGACCGAGGCAATCGGAATTGCAGGGAAGCAGGGCGTAATGGGAGAGACTCGAAAGCGGCAGGATCAGAGATGACAACGACCAAGTCGTCGGGTCAGGGAAATGGTACCTCGGCAATCAAGTGTCACCTGTCGGGCATTGCTAGTTGTCGTGAGCGGTATTCCGATGATGTATTCTCTGTTTTGTCGCGTGGTAGGTCTTTGTTACATCTTGCCGTGTTGGAAGCTTTGTACATACGTAAGTTAGACCCTGAGCTTTGTGTTCAGAAGGAGAATGTGTTGTCTTTGCAGTTGTTTGGCACTGTTCGTCGTGAAGGTGCGAAATACATCCCTTGATCTCTTGATATTTCTCTCTTTTTCTTGTCACTACGTTTTTGTCACTTATTGGATTTGCATGCTGTTTTTTCTTGACTCTTCACATCCATTTTTCGTGTCACTTCTACACATAATTGGAGTGATGTATCTCTGAACTTCTTTTCCTTATAGTTGTAGTCGTTTAGCTTATTTCCATCTTTCCCTGTAGTATTTTGACAAGAAGGGAACGAAAACGTTCCATACTTTGACACATGTCATATAATTGGCTGGTGGTGACTCTTGCATAGATGCATGCGTATATTATACATTTTTTGTAATATTTTCTGCCTCCGTCTCCTCCACGCCGACTCTTCAAATTATTATTATTATTATTTGAAACTCGGATGTTGAGCCATAAATAAATGTGGAAAGGAAAAGGACATATGGATACGAGTTAAGAGTAACTCTCCACCACTGTAACTAGATACTATATACAGTCAGAAAGTGCAATAATTAGGCACAAAACTGACAAGAGTACTGAAACATTCGATGTCCTGACACCTGGCTTCAACACATCTCTGTAGCGCTAACCGACAGCCTTCCAACTTGGAAGGTTCAAGGTTATGGAAATACCAAAGAGGGGAAGGCAAGCGCAACGAAAACGAGCAAAAGCTACAGTCCCAACGAAACAAAGAATGTGGATTGTTACTGGACGATGACGAGACCAGTACGATATTTGACAAAGCGATCTAACTACAATTCGAAGCAGCAAAGCAGCACACCACCCAACTTGGGTGGGTCATAAATATCAAAGATAAGTGAAGAAAGGGGAAGCTTTGCGAAAACGAATTGTACAAGCCGAAAGCCAAACTCCTACAGTACTCCTCATGCATGACATTGTGATGGACAAGTTGACTACAAAACAAGTTGTTTCACACGGCGTACGTTTCGCCGTATGGTTCGTGACGGCTCATCAGGTGTGCAATTTGAAACTCGGATGTTGAGCAATAAATAAATGTGGAAAGGAAAAGGACATATGGATACGAGTTAAGAGTAACTCTCCATCACTGTAACTGGATACTATATACAGTCAGAAAGTGCAATAACTAGGCACAAAACTGACAAGAGTACTGAGACATTCGACGTCCTGACACCTTGTCTTCCCCTCTTTGGTATTTCCATAACCTTGATCCTTCCAAGTTGGAAGGCTGGGGGTTAGTGCTACGGAGATGTGTTGAAGCTAGGTGTCAGGACGTCGAATGTCTCAGTACTCTTGTCAGTTTTGTGCCTAGTTATTGCACTTTCTGACTGTATATAGTACAGTAAAACCTGTAACTAAAGACCACCGTCACTAGCGACCGGCCTGGTACTACCGGCCACTTCGCCAGGCACGGAAGGTCTCACATTCAAAATGCACTGTGACTAGCGACTACCTTCTGAACGCGACCAGCGACCGCCTTTTCCTGTCCCAAACACAATTTTTGACCCGTAACTAGCGACCGCGATGTAGGAAATCAAATGTTGCTCGAAGCTCCTTCTTGAAATTTTACTGATTTTCCATGGTCCTGAAAAGAATCTTTCGATACTACAGCTGAACAAATGAATGCAGGTAATTTGGGCTGTGGAGTCGGTGTGGACTGCACTACACCTGTCAAAATTTCAAACGCTGTCAAGAAAAAACATGATAGGAAACATCTTGGAGAGCGCATCGAAAGCGCTCTCTGATCGATGTTACTACTCGGAGAAGAAACGAAGACTGGGCAGCTCTGTCACCCCAGTCACACAGACGGATCGACGATGGCATCAAGGAATCCAGAAACAAAGCAGCACCACAAGGTCCTGATGCTGAAGGATCGCGTTCAAGCAATCGAGAAGTCACAACAAGGACAGTCGGTATGATTGATCGCATGAACAAATTTGAAGCCCAGCGCGAAACGAAACTTCCCCAGGGAACGTTTGACTCCTGGCTTCAGAAGTAGCAGCTGAATTTGAAGTCTGCAAAAAATTAATCTTCTCTCTCTCTCTCTCCATCTCTCCGTCTTTCTGACATTGCGCAAGTCCTGGGGAATTGTATTAGCTGCATTTTGACATACATATCATATAATGGGATCCACATATGGTCACGCGGTGCAAACCTCTAACTAAAGACCACCTGCTACTAAAGACCGCTTTTGCTGGCCCCAAGGGGTGGTCGGTAGTCACAGTTTTTACTGTATCCAGTTACAGTGATGGAATTTTACTCTTAACTCGTATCCATATGTCCTTTTCCTTTCCACAATTATTATTATTATTATTATTATTATTCAGATGGACAGCCAAGGATAAATTTATACAAAGAGAAAAACTAGGGAACTACAAGTTACCCTATACTGTCCACTAACACCACCAGTTACTAAACAATCAGCTCATGCGATAACATTGCACGACACTGACCAACGGTAATGACGTTCTACTTGGTCCGCCAAGTTAAAATTGGCGCTTATCTTCTCACTTGGTTTTTCGGTGTTCTGCCTATGTCACACGGCATGGAACCAACGATTCACCATCCGAACATAACCATCGTGCAAAGGACTTTCAAGAAACTAGCCGAAAAGCCTGGTGCACGACGTTAGGACTTAGGTGCAGTACGCACAGGTGCTACATCAAGCGGAAGCTATCACTGCGCTGCATGTAGATCTACAGTAAATATCGGATATAACGTGCCCCTTTGATTTTCGAAATTTTATCACTTTATCCGGTGCATCACTATAGCCGATTTGCATGTTTGACCGACACATGGCACATGACTGCACATGAAATGATGCGTACACGCTGGAAAAAGCATGCTGAAAGTGCATGCATTCTCCGCGGACTGTGTACCGGTGCATGACACAGAGCAGTGCATGGCAGTGCAGTACGAGTACAGACTGTACATGTACTAGAACTTCGATACATCATGTGGCATGGCTGCTTCTTCAGCGTGTTCTCCAAAAAAAGCCTGAGCTGGATCCGTACTCACGTAGATCTACTCGGTGTCCAACGAGTTGCGTAGAGCCAGAAATAGACATGAGTGGCTGTGTACGTGAGTTGGCAACATCATCGTGAGAGGCAACACAGCCAGAAACGGACAAGAGCATGCAGAAAGATACAGAAAAGGACAAGACCATACAAAGGGAGCGAGGGGTAGCGCAGCCAGAAAAGGACATGTGCATACAGAAACGGACAAGAGCATACAAAGGGAGCACATTGCGAGGGGTAGCACGATGAAGATGACTTAACCGAACCCGTGCGACTCTCGCCTGTTGCTATATTGTCTGCCATCGAGACTGTGAGAGCTGCCTTGTACGCAAGCAAGGCAGACCACAGCATACAGGGACACCTGTCTAAAATTGAGAATTTTTTCTCAGCCACGTCTGCTGCCAGATGCTGCCAGGCAACACTGGATCAGTTTTGGAAGAAGTGAACTTTATTGCAGAAACAATTGTTTTGTGATCATCACTCTTGATCATTATATGCGATATTTTCCTGTACATTTGATATGGTTTGCTTCCTGAAGTCCATCACAATAAGCGATATATCGGTATAGCCAATAATAGTGTATATAGTGATATTTTAGCTGTATTTTTTCTGATTTGATTTTGATTTTGACGTGTTCTATCACTATAACCGGTATATCATTATATCCGGTCACTTTATAAACGATACTTACTGTACAAGCACCACCAGCGGCTCGCGTGGGTTCGGGTGCTGATCAGCAAGTCAACAAGCGCAAGAGGCGATTTGAAAAAAAGGACACTGATATGGCGTTGCCTTTTTGGCTAAAACAAAGTCGCAATATTGTGACGAACGGGGATAACACTTACAGCCAACATGCGGGCAGTCTCACTCAGCTTCTGATCGGCAAGGTGATAGGCACGCACTGCCTTTGAGCACGATTCGAGACGAGGAGAAGTGGAACAAGCTATGAAACGTGCAGCAGCGGTCCGGATCGAACGTTTTGAACTCTTCCTCCAGCGACGATAGTGGCGAGGAGGATGTGTAACTTGCTTGAATTTTCGACTGAGTTGCTTGCTGACATGTAAATAATCATGTACATAGTGCTTTGTGATCGTGGCTTGCTTCTAATATTCGTATTTCCTTCCTGAGACAAGTGTGAAGATAAGCGCCAATTGTAGCTGGGTGGACCAAGTACAACTAACTGGCTAACAGCTCTAGCACATCTTGGATGCGCACTCCAACAGCCTTCCAACTTGGAAGGTTCTAAGTTATAGAAATAACATAAGGAGGAGAAGGTGAGCGCAACCAAGATAAGGACGAGCTGAAAGTCTCAGCTGTGAAGGACGTTGGCGGATGTTCATGCATGTCGATGACGATACTGGCAAGACCATTGGACAATACGGTCAATCCACGACTCAGGAACGCAAAGCCACATTCCACACAACTCCCCTCCTTATGTTATTTCTATAACTTAGAACCTTCCAAGTAGTTGGAAGGCTGTTGGAGTGCGCATCCAAGATGTGCTAGAGCTGTTAGCCAGTTAGTTGTAGAACGTCAGTACCGTCGGTCAGTGTCGTGCAATGTTATCGCATGAGCTGATTGTCTAGTAACTGGTGGTGTTAGTGGACAGTATAGCGTAACTTGTAGTTCCTTGGTCTTTCTCTTTGTATAAATTATTATTGTTTTAGGAAATTAGAGGCCACATGCCACATACTGCTCTTTTCTCTCCGAAACTCAACACTTGCAAGCCAGACATGAAAGAAAGAAAAAATCGTCAGTCACACCACCGGGACTCGAACCAGGGACCTTGCTATTCGCGAGCAATGCTCTAACGAACTGAGCTACAGTATGACTCTGATCCACAGTGATGGTAAATCTATTCTACTTCGATCAATCCATATCTGGCTTGCATCATACTGGCAACTCGTGGCATGTGGCCTCTAATTTCCTAAAACTTTGAAATTCTCCGTGAAGTCCAAATTTGAAATTGTATTATGTCTTCTTTATTCACTTCTTTCGAAGGCGATAAGCCAGACCCACCGGGAAATATTTCCAAGGGTGGGATAGCAAAAAGAAAATGAAAAAATAAAAAAGCTAAAAACCAAAGGGACAAGAAATAGGGGAAGGAAGAGGAAGAAAGGAAAGAAACTCAATCCGAACTCCAACATCAAAACAATAATAAAGAATTTGCAGCGACAGGCAAAGTACATCAACCAATGAAGGGAGTAACAAAGGAAATATCTTTATCAGTCGATATTCAAGTCTCTTAGCTATTGAACATGCAAACGCAGCGGAGGTGCATCTACATGTTAAGGATAGTTCTTAGTATTTTAATCGAACCTTGGATAGCCTCCTGTTGCACAATAGCCAGGTCTCCTCCCTGCACAGTCCGAAGGCATTGAGGAGTCTCTCCCACCAAGCCTCCCAGGGCACCGACAACCACAGGGACCACGTCAACCTGGGTGAGGGACCAAATCCTGGAAATCTCCCGCTTCAAGTAATAATATTTCGAGCGCTTTTCAGCCATTTTCTTATTGATGTTGTTCTCACCAAGAACGCTGATGTCTATAATGTAGGCAATGCGCTCCTTGTCATCAAAAAGGAGCAGATCGGGCCTGTTTGCTGATAGTTTCAGGTCAGTTGGGACCGAATACTCCCAATAGAGGCGATACCGATCACTTTTGACCAATGCCTTAAGCTGGTGGTCGAAGCTGGTGGTTATTATTATTACGAAGTAGTCGGCGGAATACCGCGAGCTCCAGTGCGGGGAGCAAACCCTTTATTATTATTATTTAAAGAGTCGGCGTGGAGAAAGCAATTTTATTAGTGCAATAAAGAGTATAATAGATGCAGACATGGCCAGACAACAACGAGTTCATGGAATTTTAAAGGATTTTTTATGTTATTCAAAATCGATTTTGGTGTTCCGCTCATCAGTGAATAGTATCGGAACTGAGGGTACTGTGTACAAAAATAGAACATTTTATAACAGCATAAAAAGTGTGATCAAAAAAGTGCTACAGCATTACATAATAGGTGTCAAACATAGTGCTAACATAATTATATAACTGAGTGCAGGCACAAAGCATGAGGTGATACAGTGCAACATGACACGAAATTTACATTTGATAACCAGCTACTAGAACAACTTTAGCGCTACTACATGCTTCTTTGTTTACAAAGAACAGGATTATGCACACGAATACATACAGCTTCCAGAACCTTCAACTGCTTAACATAACTTGCACAGCACAAAACAGAAAAGTGAGAATCATCCTACACGCTAAGACAATCAAGACGTGATAACAAGTGACAAAATACAGCTGACTTTTTGCTCACGTCGCTCTTTCCCGTCTCATCCCGCTCCTTTCCTTCAACTAGGCCTTGACGGATTATGCTAGCATAATATTTCGCATAATTCCTACCAAAATCGAATAATCGCATAATTCGAGGCAAATTGCATACGAATCGCATAAAATTGTAATAATCCGCCTGTTCGCATCAAATTCCATACAGTTGTACATGTTCTACAAGTACAAGTACAAGTAGATGCACTAGGAAGTTGTAGGTTTACGACTCCCTTGATAACATGTCCAGTCCACTACAATCAGTGATGGTCGTAGCTAGGTCGGACGGTGCGTTGACCCCGTTGAACTTTTGCTACTACAGTACAACGCCCTCTACAAAAAAATTCCCCTGTTATTTTGCACAGAACCATTATGCATTAGCAGCATATGTGAGCATAATGCGGCATAATATGGTAACTTTTAGCATAAAAATAGCATAATTCTGCAATTTTTTCAGCAATGCGAAAAGCATAATTTCACGAAAATATTAGCATAATCCGTCAAGGCCTACCTTCAACCTCCTCCGTCTCACAGGGCCTGCTGGAGAGCCGGGTCAGCCGGGTCACGCGCCCGGCTGGGGAACTGCACGACCTGGCTGAATAGATAAAAACGGGTCCAGTCTGACCCGGCTGAAAAATGTCTCAAACTGACAATGGATTCCTAAAATACCGGTATTTTCCGACTCGCGGACCCCATCTGTAGCGCAACCGTACACACTACAGTCTACAAGCGACAGACTCGGCTAGGGTCAACTGGGGTCAACTGGTTCCAGCGCGATCTGGCCAGCGGCAAGCAGGAAGTCAGGACATTCAAAGTCGATGGGGCAGTCATGCAGTCAAAAGCGTAACTTTGGCTATAGCTTTTGACACAGTTGCAAGTTTTCATCCGACTGGTGATTTGGACGATGGAGCTCGCAACGAACAGAAAAAGAACTCACGCTTTCCAAGACTCTTGGAAGAAAGGTCGACCATGGCTGGACTACGAGCATGCCAGTCTATCCATGTCATGTGCTTTGTGCAAGACGCATCGACTGGCCGAAATTAAAAAGAAAAAAGAAAAAGAACTTTGGAAATCCACCGCCGCTCGTGTTCCGGGAACACGAGCGGCGGTGGATTTGCTCGCGATGCGTGGTTGAAAGGTAAGAACTCATTGCTTCGAATTATCGGCATGTTGCTCGGTTCCTGGGTGCTGCAGGCACCCCCTAGTGCTCTATTATGTGAACATGTTCGTCCTACTACTAGCACTAATTAGAAAACAGAATTCCAATTTTTCAAATTGTTAAATCAGAATCCAATGGAACTGCTTTGCATTCTTCACGTAATGTCGTTTACCTTCTACATTTGCAGACTTTGATAGTTCGCCTTGTTGTTCTCTAAACGATTTCCGGTAATAAATTTGCCTTTCTGTTTTCCTGCGTTTTGAGCAGGCTTTTTGGTTGTTTTTCTGCCGGATGATCTGACCCGGCTGGCCTGCATGCACCAGGTACACTCTGACCGGGCTGTGTGGAATGTCTAGAGCAGGCCCTGCCTCATCCTCGTCCCTCGTCTCATCTTCATCATCATCGTCCTCATCTTCATCATCATCGTCCTCATCACCACCATCATCATCATCATCAGTCACTTCCTCATCATCCGTCTGATGCTCAGTCTCACTGCACTCCTTATCAGCCTCCAACATGGCTCCATCATCTCCACCAGCATCACAAGTCGTTTGACCGCTGCTCCGCGTCACCGTTGCTGGGTTCTCTCCTACTAAACACCCACACAAGAAGTGGTGGCCAGATCACTGAGCGCAAACCCAACCCAGCTCCAGCCACCCACGGCACCGCAGGTGGTGGGGCCGGTGGTGGCACAGGAACAGGCGGCGCTGTCGGCACAGCGTGTTTGTCTACTGAGCTAACTGGGTTCTTGCACGGCCTATCACGCTTTGGCCGCTTTGCTCTGCCTGCTGGTGGTAATAAGTGCAACGGCACATGTTGTCTGATACGTGCGTTCAGGTGGTGAAGAGTCCTACACTACACAATTCCGGCACTCAAAGAGATAAACCAAATGACTTGAAAGCTGGGGAGGTAGGACATCTTCCTCACCATGAACGCACATACCGTGGTGAACACGGGGATAAAGTGGGCAGCAAAGTATGTTTTACCTCCCCTGCTTTCAAGCCAAACAATTGTAGCGACAACACATTTTCTTTCTGTACGCAAAGTTCAGGATCTAACTTACGGATATACAAAGCTTCTAACACAGCCAAATGCAGCGCACATCTACCACGTGACAATATTGAGAAAACATTATCACTGTCTAATTCACGACAATTGGTACGGGCTGACAGATGTTGCTTGATTGACGAAGTGCGATTCTTAGCTCCGTTGGGTGATGTCTCCTCCAATGTCCCGTCATCTCGCCTCTTCGTGGCATCATCACTTTCCGTCTCTTCGCGTTTCCGCGTTTGCGTTTCCGCGTTCCCGTCTCCTGAACTTTGCGTACAGAAAGAAAATGTGTTGTCGCTACAATTGTTTGGTGTTACTCCTCGTCGAGGTGTTAACAATGTAACTTAATTTGCTCACTATGTTGTTGTCAATAAATAAGATAAACTGTGCGCTCATAACAACAGCAATTGCTGTTGTTATGAGTGCACAGTTTATCTTATTTATTGCCATTTTACGACTATTGTCTCCTCGTCGATTGTTTATGTTGTTGTCACTATTACTATTTTCCTTCGAGTTTTGTGTCGTGCTGAACTTGATAATTTTCCACCTTGTCACGGGTATTGTTATCTCATTATCTTTACACTACATAAGTTTTAGTCTTTCCAACTTGAGCCATTCCCTGTGTAATCCTTGATGAGAAGGGACCGAAAATGTTCGGATACTTTTGACAAGTGCCTTATTGTGACTGGATGTGTGTTTGCGTGGATTCTTGCGACCCAAAATTGTTATTATTATTATTATTATTGTAGAAAGGAAGAGGACATATGGATATAAATTAAGAGTAACTTTTCCTTTCTACATTTATTTATGGCTCAACATCCGAGTTTCAAATTATTATTATTATTATTAGTAGTATTTGAGGGATTCCCCAAAGGCCGAAGCCTAAGGGTGCGTTTGGTTGGTACGAACCAGAACAGGATCGAGCAGTCGGTGCAGATGGAGCAACCTGGTGCCAACCAAACGGTACTCCAGAAACAGAGTACTTTTTTGGAAAAGGGCGCCAAACAAAAGTCGCTCCTGTCAAAGTGCACGCACGTACAGTGCACTGTTGCACGATGTGTACAGCGTACTATTACTGCTGGCGGAGTACGTCATGTTCACAGGACAGGTTTGGTCGACACAAAAAAGGGAGCCTTTCCATGTGATGATGTGCTTTTTTTGGCATTTCAGGAACTGTTTCCTGTTTTCCTTATTTGATTGTTCTCTCCATTTGTGGAACGTTGTTGCTTCATTTGCAATGGATGATCACGATGATCACGAACGTCATAGAAAGTGCAGGGCTGTCGCTGCAATAGTAGCTGCCGCTGTCGCCCTTGTCGCCAAGCCCGTCAATGCCAGCGGGTCCTCCTCAACTCGGTCGTTGGAGGAGATGATTTACCTCGCAGTTTGCGGTGATCCTGACTGTGCGGCAGTGTTCGATATCCCTTTACCCCGCCGCACTAGCGTACCGCGACAGGTGGGATACTTCGAGCACGTTATTCCCCTCCAGAGCGACATGGATTTCCGCAGCCACTTCCGCCTCTGTCGGCAAACTGTCGACATTGTCGTTGATGCGATACGTGCGTCAGAACACATGCAAGTGGACGTTACAGCCAGTGGAAAGGACATGATTGACGTGAAGAAGCAGGTTCTTCTTACCCTTTGGTGGCTGGGCTCCAAGAGCTGTATAAGGGAAGTTAGTGACAAGTTCGGTCTGTCCAAGTACACCATCTGGACATCAACGCGACGGGTATGTTTCGCTCTCTGCGACATTGCCCCTCTGATGATCTGCTGGCCGAAAGAGAAAGGTGTCAACGACACACAAGGGCGGTTCCACCAACTGAAGGGAATCCATGGAATCATTGGTGCCATTGACGGGAGTCATATACCCATCAAAGCCCCTATGGAATCGACTGATGCATACCTGAATCGGAAGAGATTCCACTCTATTGTGCTGCAAGCTGTCTGTGACGCCAATTTGCTATTCACAGATGTGTTTGCTGGTTGGCCTGGTTCGGTTCACGATGCCAGAGTGTTCAACAACAGCCCGCTCAAACATGCCGTGGATGAGCGCAAGGAGGAGTTCTTCCCCATGGAGAGTTTCATCCTTGGGGACTCCGCATACCCTCTTCTGCCATGGCTGATCACCCCATATCGTGATGCCGGTAACAACGGAATTTCAATTTCAATCATTCATCTTCCCGTATGGTGATTGAAAAGGCTTTCGCTCTGCTGAAAGGAAGATGGCGGCAGCTCCAAGGCGTCAACGTCACCAACGTGGAGAATGCAACCCACATAACCATAGCCGCATGCGTTCTCCACAATATGGCAATTATGGATGGAGATGATGTCGCCGACTTCCTGGATAACCTTCCAGAAGAGCCAATGAACAACATGCCGTTGTTCCTGCCACAGGATGCATCTGGTATGGACAAGCGCCAGCGAATTGCAGACTACTTGATGTGACTGATATTGTACCAACCAGTCTTCATGGGTTGAGGCAGAATTACCATTATCAAGTCTCTCTCTCTTTCTCTCTCTCTCTCTCTCTCTCTCTCTCTCTCTCTCTCTCTTTCTCTATCTCTATCTACCTATATATCTATCTATCCATCTATCCATGCATCTATCTATTTATCTATCTATCTATCCATCCGTCTATCTATCTCGCTCTCTGTCGCTTTCTGTCGCTCGCTCTCTCTCTCTTTCTCTCTCTCTCTCTCTCTCTCTCTCTCTCTCTCTTTCTTTCTCTCTCCCTATCTCTCTCTCTCTCTCTCCTTCTCTCTCTCTCTCCCTCCCTCAACTAACGGTTGAACTAGGCTAGCAAGCAGTAATGGCAAGAACGTATTGTATTGTTCATTTGATTTCCCAAGTGCAAACGGGCTACAAGCCCATTAATTAGAAGACAGGAAATCCAATAAAGGGATGTGATTGGTAACGTCTGAGACAACCAAAGAAGATGTGCGGGTGCCCCTATGCTGGGAAGATCTTGCCGACTGACAGGAGTAATTACAAAAAGTATGAAAACAAAAAAATCAAGGGAGGTACTGTCCATATAAACACTGAAGAAATTTATCACGGCAAGAACACCACATATTCAAGTCACGCTTCAATCCAATGGCAACACACGCACAATTAAAAGCGCATGAACAGCTGTAAAAGCCACAACGCCACTTAAAACAACAAGAACAAGAACAAGAACAACAACAACAACAACAACAACAACAACAACAACAACAACAACAACAACAACAACAACAACAACAACAACAACAACAACAACAACAACAACAACAACAACAACAACAACAGCATTAAATGCTGCTGAATTTCTCGACAGCACTAGCAAGTCTGTTCAGAACAGATATTTGATCTGTATGCTGCTTGGCAGCCGTTGCCTTCTCCTCGGCGCGCTCTGCCTTGAGCCATTGAAACGCCTCAGACTGTTGTGGCTTGTTGGTCGAGGATCGTCGGCGTTTCTTCGTCGGTACTGCAGTGGTAACTGCTTCTTGTTCTCCACCATCATCTTGCGCTGCATCGCCATCGTCAATCGCTGCATTAGCAGCCCGTTTTATAGGTTGGGCAGCTGCTGGCAAAGATCCGGCAACACACTGTGGCCGGACGTTGGGCTTCTCTCCCAGGACCGCATTCATTTCACTGTAGAATGCAGGCTCCTTCTTCCTGTCAGCTCCGGTTTGGTTTTGCGAATCGACAAATGCCTTGTAACCACGGAGCAGGCTTTTCCACCTGTTCTCGCACTGCTCCGCCGTTGGATAGGATTGATCGAGTTCGGGGTTATTTTCTTCTATGTCCGACGCGATTTGCTGCCAGATGGATTTCTTTTTATAATTTATGTCGCTGAAGAGTGGGTCGCGCTTACTTCTTGATTGAATGAGGTCGAGCGTCAACAACGTGGACCACACAAAGCCTGCCTTTTTCTCTATGATCTCGACCTTGTCGCTGCCACCGTCGCTCTTTTCGCTGTGATCGGCACTCAAAGACAGGGGGTCAGCCATTGTTCAACGGAAATCATAAGCGCTCCACGAGTAGAAACAAGTTTGGACCAAAGCAGAAGGAAACTTCGCAGAGAAATGACTACTTCAACAAAACAAGAAAGTATTATTATTATGTCCAGACACAGCGGGGAGCGCGATCTACGTTATTTCTTTCGTCCGCGAAGAAGCCTCACCTGTGCTTCTTTTCCCTTTACGGCAGTAGAGTCCACGATCTGAAAGAGCGCTACTATTGAGTATACGGTACACCATGGTACACAACTCGCGCCAACTACAACACAAAGCCGTACGCACGTGATCCTTATTTGGACAAAATCGATGTTCCCGCCAGGTTTCACTGTGAAAAAGTGAAACTGCTCGGTCTGCTCCGGCCTCGAGGCCGGAGCAAGCAGAACATGTTCTGGCCGACCCAGAACAGGTGCAGTACCAACCAAACGCGCTGTTCTGGTGAATCTTGTTCTAGATCGTACCAACCAAACGCGCCCTAAATCAAGGGGGTCTCCGAGAATAAATATACGTGAACAATACGTGTACAATAGGGTACAATCATTTAAAAGGAAGAAAATATTAAGATAATCTACGAGGAGATAATAATCAAACAAACAAGTAACGTAGTTGCGTGATGTCTGCGGCCTTCATCCTATTCACAGCTATATTAAAATATTAAAGGGGAAGTGCATCGATTTTTCGAGTATGGTCCAGAAGAAAGACAATTTGATATCGGTTCGAATGGCATATCTCTCGCTTCCATACGATAAGCCAAACTTGCCAAATCGCCAATTGTATACTCACGTTGCCATAGCGACCAGCGCAGTGATGACGTACGAAAGGCTTAGCTCCACCACAGAGAAGGTCGATCACTGCAGAATTTGGTCATTTTCAATTGGTTTATTGTATTCACGAAGTGAAAGAAGGGCTGTGTTTAATGCTGTAAGTGCAGTGAACTGTTTGTTAGTAGTCCTCTCGGTTGTGTACTGGGACGTGACACCGACAGGAGAAAGCCGGAGCGCGGAGACACCAGCAGACAAGCGAAAATAGTGACGAACAAAATGCTGAAATCTTGATTGGGACAAATCAGACGTTCAGCATTTTCCCCAACCAAGGACCATGCCGTTTGCTCTTTCCACTTCCTGAACGGGTGAATGTGATGCTTCCTGGCGACTCTCCTATCTCTCGTAACATCTTCTGAAGCCAGGTGAGACGACGGGTGGTGGAGATTGACGAATGAAATAATGCGGTAGGTTTGAAAGTTTGCTGAAAATGTCTCAGGAGAGACGGCGAATTCCAAGCATCTTGTCCTGGAGGGAACCATTTCCTAGGCACAGTCAGCCTAGGGAAATGCATGAGAAGGGCGACAATTAGTTCACGGCACTAACAGCATTGAACACAGCACTTCTTTCACATCGTGAATACAATAAGATAATTGAAAATGACCAATTTATGCAGTGATCAACCTTCTCCTGTGGAGGAGCTAAGCCTTTCGTACGTCATCACTCCGCTGGTCGCTATGGCAACGTGAGCATACAATTGGCGATTTGGCAAGTTTGGCTTATCGTATGGAAGCGAGAGATATGCCATTCGAACCGATATCAAATTGTCTTTCTTCCGGACCCTACTCGAAAAATCGATGCACTTCCCCTTTAATTAAGATCAAAAAAGATTAATGTGAAGAGGTAAGTTAAGAAGTCTGAGTATAAGCAAGCGAAAAGGGTACTCAGCAAGTATCAGCAAGGAAAAGCAGTTTTGGAGTAAGGTAGAAGGGTAAAATTAGTGCGGGGGGGGGGGCTCCCGGAAAGCTGTTCCCAGGAGCACCAAAAACGTCAACCACCCCCCGTGCGTGCAAAAATACTTAACTTAAAAATCACCCATCGTCACATTCCTATTCGATTTGACGATGGGAAGTTCTGATGGGGCAGAGGTGTGCCAACTAGTGGGAGCGTTCCTGATCAAACGACTCGCGGATATGTATGATCCGGCTAGTGTCGGCCTGTACCGCGACGACGGACTGGCCGTGCTCAGGACTACTACAGGACACGAGGCAGACTCCATCCGCAAGGCAATCACGAAGCTATTCAAAGACGTTGGCCTACGAATAACCACCAGTACCAACCAGAGGAGAGTGGACTTCCTGGACGTCACCTTTGATCTAGCCAGCGGCAGCTACCACCCATACCGCAAACCGAATGACGTACCCAGATACATACACACCAAGTCGAATCACCCGCCCAATATACTCCGGAATCTACCTGCAATGATCAACAGGCGGGTGTCCGACATCTCGTGCGACGAGGAGGCATTCACCAACGCGGCACCTGCATACAGAGCTGCGCTATCTGCCAGCGGATTTCCAGGGGCCATGGTGTTCAACGGCGGTGGGCCTACCAAGAAGAAGAGCAAGCGGAGGAGAAAAACATGGTACAACCCACCATACAGCAAATCTGTATCCACCAACATCGGTCAGAGGTTTTTCAAACTAGTCAGCAAACATTTCCCTGCCGCGTCGCCACTGCACAAGATCTTCAACAGAAACACATTGAAGTTGAGCTACTCCTGCATGCCCAACATGTCCTACCTGACGAAGGGACATAACCAAAAGGTACTAACGCCTGGTGAAGAGAGATCTGCGGCAGGGTGCAACTGGCGAGCCAAGCCATCATGCCCTTTGGGCGGCGGATGCTTGGAGGGGGAAGTGGTGTACCAGGCCTCCGTCACAACTCCAAGTACTGGGGAGGAAAGGCAATACATCGGCCTGTGCGAGACGCCCTTCAAGGTGCGCTATGGCAACCATCTAACCAGCATGCGGCATGAACAGTACCATACCAAGACCGAGCTATCCAAGCACACATGGGCGCTGGTTGACCAAGGTGAGGGATACAGTATCAAATGGGCAGTCATAGATCGGGCCAAGTCCTACAGCAACAAATCCAAAAGGTGCTGCTTGTGTTTAGCAGAAAAGTTGCGCATCATCACCTTCAAGACGCCTCACACTCTGCTCAACAAGAGGTCGGAGTTGGTATCAAAGTGCAGACACCAAAACAAGTTCTACCTCTCCACCTACTCTGCCGTGACATAGCCACCGCGTGCTTCCACTATCACCGCCACATCCTCTGAATACCCGCGGCTGTTGAATGTGGACACCACAGTGTGCTTCCACCGCCACACATCACACCCCCTGCCCAGTGCCCCCATGGCTTACCCTTGTCCTGCCTGGTGGTTTCTCCGCCTCTGCACGCTCTATGCATAGTTCGCGCCTACTGCGCATGCCCAGCCAGTGATGTAATTATTATCACTCACTCTTCCCATGCATGCCCTGCATTGATAACTCACACCTCCTCTACATGCCCATGCGTATCCCCAACAATAAGAACAAGCTATCCCGCGACAAAAGCATTAGTTGTCTGATGATTGCCTTAGCATTTAGCTACGTGTGCACGTGTATGAAAGGCAGCGTTACAACGTATGTATATATAATTGGTGGAGCCATTCTTTTTGACCTTTGTAACTTAAAAATCATCATTATAATTATTACCGTATGTCAGCGCCTTTAAAGCCATGGCCTTATATTCGAAACACCACTGCTTTCCTAGATATTTCAGATGCAAAATGACTCACCCACTACGCCATGCCATGAAAGTCAAAGTCCACACAGAAATTTCAATCTAAATCCACCTGTTCACCCTTCCTCCTGGGCTGGAAGTTTGTTAGCATAGTACTTATTCCTACATTTATTCAAAACATACGTCATTTCATGTATGAAGTCCATGGCTTTATAACTGAGACTGGTTTTATAATCGAATATAAGTCCATGGCTTTATAACTGAGACTGGTTTTATAATCGAATATAAGTCCATGGATTTATAACTGAGACTGGTTTTATAATCGAATATAAGTCCATGGCTTTATAACTGAGACTGGTTTTATAATCGAATATAAGTCCATGGCTTCATAACTGAGACTAGTTTTATAATCGAATATAAGTCCATGGATTTTTAAAAAGGTGCGGACATACGGTATTAGTATCTTTCTCACAACTCCAATTGTTAGTATCTTACTGGTATTCCTTCCGCAAACGATAGGACGCGATGAACTGCAATGCGCGTCCTGTGGCTGTGAATCATCCCCAAGATATTGACTGGAACAATCATCCACGCGTAGATTGATAGAAACGGTGTTGTCAGAAACTTTCAAGTTGTTCCCAACATTGCGGAAGTGAAGTTTATCGAGCAATCTTGTGTAGCTGATATGGACTTCGTCCTCTCCAAGTATTCCCACTAGCATAGCTTTGCAGGCTGTAACTTGAGGAGAACTGACCAGGTGGCTGCCGAGTGTCTGGCAGAACCTTTCACCGTCATCCCAGGTGTTGGGGGTACTTGTAACAAACACTTCACCTTCATTGCCACAATCCACCCACGTGTTAACTGTATTAACACATAGAAAATGTATGAACAGCAATGAACACAACAGCAATGAATAACAAGATATGCACACTCGTGTAACAAAACAAAGTAGCAAAGGTTTGGTTCCAGAACGTTTTCTTCCACAAAATAAATGGTATACTCTTGCTTAGCAAATGTATTCAATGTCAGGTGTGTGTGTGTGTGTGTGTGTGTGTGTGTGTGTGTGCACGTGTGTGTGTGTGTGTGCACGTGTGTGTGTGTGTGCACGTGTGCGTGTGTGTGTGTGCGCACGTGTGTGCGTGTTTGTGTGTGTGTGTGTGTGTGTGTTTGTGTGTTCATGTGCGTGTGTGTGTGTGCGTGTGTGTGTGTGTGTGCGTGCGTTTGTGTGTGTGTGTGTGTGTGTGTGTGTGTGTGTGTGTGTCTGCGAGTCTGTAGTCAACGCCAGTTTCGGAGGCGACAGGAGCTGGAGCGCCATTTGAAGCACTGCCTACCTCTCCCCTAACCTCTCTGACAGTACCTCCCTTTGGGGAGCGGCGTGGCCATTTCTGGCAGCTGTCAATAGTAGTAGTAGTAGTGTCTGTGTGTGCGTAGCATTATAGTAATAATGCAGATTAATGGGTGCACGCGGCTGCTTCGTGCTACCACTCAAACTATGCTGCTATGATTGCTGGTGCTTTACTGCATGCTCATGCTTTGCTGCTGGCTACAGTCACGTGCGCTGTACATCACGGTATCCATGTCGGTCACACGCCTTGGTGCATGCTCACATGGTACTCTATGCGTCGTGGCATTCTATGTGTCATACAACGTGACACTCAACGCGACATTCATTCATGCGCGACGCTCAACGTGGGCGGCATGCGTTGTGGGCACTCAACGCGTCATGCTAAAGTTTGGGCGTTCATGCGTGTCGCTCGCCTCCGATGTGGAAAGTGTGTGGTGGCGTTATGATGGCGCTTGCCTGTAGCTCAACAAGGGTGGCATGCATCGTTGCATGTCTTGCTAGAGTTTGCTCTGCTATATATTTTCGATCCGTTCCACCCACGTACTCACAGGCTGGCCTATGCCCATGCTGTTGCAGTGTCCTCCAGTTAGTATGGGTGTTATTACTGTTGCAGTTCACACTGCCATCCCAACCAGTGTGTACAACCAGCAATTGACGTGTTGCAAGTATTCAAGTGTTCAGTCCAACAGCAGATTTGCTTGGGCCACTCTTGTCCAACCATTAATGTAGTTTTCCAGTATAACCTCAACCTCTCTGGCCCTACGTCATTTAGTCATTGCCACACTGACAGGCGTTGACCCATAAGCACGAACTCGCCTGCCTTTGTTTGTTTGTTAGTTTGTATACTTTATTTGAATTCGCAAATCCAAACGAGCACAAATGCTCAATGACAAGGCAGCGAATATGTTAATATGTTACAGGGAAGGAGGGTTGGGGAGAAAATAAGGAGAAAAGGAGAGAATGGTAGATATCTCAATGAAGAGCGAAGCGTTATCAAACTACAAGTAAGCCAGCGAACGATAAGTCGATAGTTCTGTAACCCGCCTAATAAACTAAGTACTTTTCTTTCAGGCGTGCAGTGGACTGTCATTAAAACAGAACCAGAAAAATAATAATAAGGCACCCATTTTGTTTGTCCAGGGGATGGCCCACGCCTGGTAAAGAGAATACCGTACTGGCAATATATGTTGCCGCGTAACGCGTAACGCCGGGGGGTGCGGCGTAACGCGCGACCAGGCTAGTGCGACAAATTTTCGTTGCGTTCGTAACGCGCGTCCGGCGGGGTGCGGTGATCTTTTCATTGCAGTTTGCAAAAAATGATGCGGCAATAGCAAAAAAATGATGCGGCAATAGCAAAAAAATGATGCGGCAACAGCAAAAAAGTGATGCGGCAATAGCAAAAAAAGGACTGCGGCAATATAGAAACCTGTGTAACGGCTCCTGTGCGACTTTGCATGTAACGCCCTGCGTGCGGCAAACATGTGCCAATGTAACGCTTCATGGCCTCACTGCGGCAACATATATTGCCAGTACGGTAAATAGAGAAAATAAAATAAAATAAAAAAATAAAATAAAATAAAAAACAAACAAACAAATAACAGTTACTGCTAACGAGAGTACTTGCTACTAACATCGGGAGGAAAAAAGGCCCAACCCTGCCCTGCCAGTTACGGACTTACGGGGGTCGCCATGGCAAATAATAATGGTAAACAGTGAAAATCAATCACAGACAGGAAGCTGTCTCGGGGCAAGTTTCTAATCATAACATCAGGAAGATCGGAGGGTATACGGTACGACGGCAGCTTTGAAGCTGCTGAGAGACGACAGTACTCTGACTGCATCCGGTAGGACGTTCCAAAGGGCACTACCTCGGGAGGCAGGGCGAGATCGTCCGGCGCGGGTTCGCGTAGCTGGTAGACGGAGCCCCAGGGCGAGATCCAGGCGCGTCCTACGATCCGCGCAGCGTACGAAGAGCTCCTGGAGAGATGGACTCGCACTGGCGTGTATGCACCTCCAGACAAAGACCAGGACCTTCTGCCGATGTACTTCTCCAATCCTGAACACCTGCATGCGTTCCAGGAGATCACTGGCACGAGAGAACCCCGGCCGGCCATAAACTGCTCTTGCCCCACGGTTTTGTGCTACTTGGAGCCGGTCGGTCTGGGCCTGAGTGAGACCTGGGCTAAACGCAACGGACCCATACAGTAGATCCGGCATGATAGCTGCCTTGAAGAACAGCACACGGCTAGCAAGTGTTAGCGACTTTCGTGCCCGCCACAGAGTTCCAATTTTCTTATTGGCTTTCGTGATGCTCGCATCGACCTGGGGCTGCCATGACATGCGTACATCCAAGATGATGCCAAGGTAGCGGGCACTGGTGACGCTTGGCACGGGTATACCATCGCACTTTACCACAACGTTGGGACTCTGGCCATTGGATCCTGCAAAGACAAGGAGCTGACTCTTGTTGGCGTTGAGGATGAGACCACGGGAGGCTAGCCAGCGAGCTAGGTTAGAGACAGCTGTTGTGAGCTCAGAAGAAACGAGGTCAGCGCTGCGGCGGGTGGACGTCAAGGCTATATCGTCTGCAAACTGGATTGACATAGTCGGGCAGGTAACAGTCGGTACGTCTCTAGTGTATATGCTGAAGAGCAGCGGCCCCAGGACCGAACCCTGCGGAACACCGCAGGTGCATGTAACAACCCTGCCGAGTCCGGTACCAGTGCGCACTTGCTGTTGGCGACTTGACAGGTAATGTTTGAACCAAGTCAGTGCTCCTCCAGTAACGCCAATGTCAAAAAGGTCCTGGATAAGAATGCTGTGCTTGACTTTGTCGAAGGCTTTCCTTCTAGGCCAACTCACATTCACTACCCACCCGTACGTTATTATGCCCTGCCTGTCTGACCTTGTCAAGGCCACATCTCAGATCATCTCACACAATGCTGCACCTCTCAACCTCAGTCAAGGACGACCCTGAGCTGGTGGCACCATGCACTGTCAACATATTGAGGGTTGGCACAAGCCGTTCAGTTCTTCTGTGGGCATGGCACTCATCTGCACCCTCTACATGATTTGTGTTCAGTACTACTTACTGTTTCGAGCATCACACCTGCCAGTCACCTCCAATGCCATCGATGCTCTGCCCGGACCAAGTTGGATGACTCCAGAACCTTTGCTCCCACAGCTGCGGAGCGACCTGACACCATGGTCTAGCCAATCACCCAGCAAAGTTCGTCCTTCTATTTGGGCAAGCTCCCTTTGCTGCACGAGCATTTATCTGGTGTGGAATGAGGGACACCGCCAAGGAGATCATCAAGGTAACTGTCTTACTGGTTCTCATCCGTGTTGCTTGAACTCTTGTCAGTATCCTCTTTACCACATGCTGTCTCAATGCACAAACATTTAATGCCTAGCTACCCAGGGGGCTTTTTGCCCTCGTCCCTCTCTTGGCTCCGCCAAGATCTCTCTCTGCAGTGCCCCTCTCTGACTCCTCTCTTGGCTCCGCCAAGATCCTGCTCCGGCAGTGACCCCTCTCTGATCTCTCTCTTGGCCCTGTCAAGATCCTGCTCCGGCAGTGACCCCTCTCTTGGCTTCGCCAAGATCCTGCTCCGGCAGTGACCCTTCTCTGACCTCTCTCTTGGCCCTGCCAAGATCCTGCTCTGGCAATGGCCCCTCTCTTTACTCAGGGCCCTCGGTCGCCGTCCCTCGGACGCAGACTCTTGTAGATACTTGGCTCCGCCAACATTCTGCTTCGGCAGTGTCTACCCGGCCGACCCTGAATCCTCTCTCGTAGATACTTGGCTCCGCCAACATTCTGCTCCGGCAGTGTCTACGTATATCTCTTGTCTGATCTCTCTCTTGGCCCTGCCAAGGTCCTGCTCCGGCAGTGACCCCTCTCTTTACTCAGGGCCCTCGGTCACCGTCCCTCGGACGCAGACTCTTGTAGATACTTGGCTCCGCCAACATTCTGCTTCGGCAGTGTCAACCCGGCCGACTCTGAATCCTCTCTCGTAGATACTTGGCACCGCCAACATTCTGCTCCGGCAGTGTCTACGTATTACTCTTGTCTGACCTCTCTCTTGGCCCTGCCAAGATCCTGCTCCGGCAGTGACCCCTCTCTTTACTCGGGGCCCTCGGTCGCTGTCCCTCGGACGCAGACTCTTGTAGATACTTGGCTCCGCCAACATTCTGCTTCGGCAGTGTCTACCCGGCCGACCCTGAATCCTCTCTCGTAGATACTTGGCTCCGCCAACATTCTGCTCCGGCAGTGTCTACGTATATCTCTTGTCTGACCTCTCTCTTGGCCCTGCCAAGGTCCTGCTCCGGCAATGACCCCTGTCTTTACTCAGGGCCCTCGGTCGCTGTCCCTCGGACGCAGACTCTTGTAGATACTTGGCTCCGCCAACCTTCTGCTTCGGCAGTGTCTACCCGGCTTACCCTGAATCCTCTGTCTGTTTGTGTGTTTGTCTGCCTGTCTGGCTGTTTCTGTGTCTATCTGCCTTTCTATTTCCTTGCCTCGTCTCCATATCAACGAGACGTGAATCATTGCCACACTCAAGCAGTCGAAGGCCGAACGCTAGCAAGGCTGCTAATGTGACAGTGGCTACAGCGGGGCAACGTGCACGATTGCCACCGGCAATTCCAAGACGTTCTCGGACACGTTCAGCTCCACAACCATCTCAACTACCCGGTGGCCTACCGTAGCCCACCGTGGCTGATGGTTACCCCACCAAGATCCTGCTCCGGCAGTGATCTCTTTCTTGGCTCCGCCAACATCCTGCTCCGGCAGTGACCTCTCTCCGACCTCTCTCTTGGCTCCACCAAGATCCTGCTCCGGCAGTAGCCCCTCTCTTGGCTCCGCCTAGATCCTGCTCTGGCAGTGACCTCTCTCTGACCTCTCTCTTGGCTACGCCAAGATCCTGCTCTGGCAGTGTCTATGACTTTAACCCCGCTCACGGCTGCTTCGGTACGAGGCTTGCTGGCCACAATGGGCCATGCTCATTTCCGGCTACTCAGGGCTCTCGGTCTTCGTCCCTCGGACGTGACTATCCTCTTGGCTCCGCCAAGATCCTGCTCTCTCTGTAGCCTCTCACTTCGCTCGTCAGCACCCTCCTAACCGCAAGCTGCTGTGTGTTGTAGTAAATGTAGCATTATAGTAATAATGCAGATTAATGGGTGCAAGCGGCTGCTTCGTGCTACCACTCAAACTATGCTGCTATGATTGCTGGTACTTTACTGCATGCTCATGCTTTGCTGCTGGCTACAGTCACGTGCGCTGTACATCACGGTATCCATGTCGGTCACACGCCTTGGTGCATGCTCACATGGTACTCTATGCGTCGTGGCATTCTATGTGTCATACAACGTGACACTCAAGGCGACATTCATTCATGCGCGACGCTCAACGTGGGCGGCATGCGTTGTGGGCACTCAACGTGTCATGCTAAAGTTTGGGCGTTCATGCGTGTCGCTCGCCTCCAATGTGGAAAGCGTGTGGCGGCGTTAACCCGACTGCTGCATGGACAATAAGTGCTGCGAATAATGATCATGCACCCTGCCCTGAGTAGCTCGCTTGGCTAATTGAAAGTCTGCCGACCTGGGCCACATTATGTTGCTTATACATGCACAACCCCAGTCACAGCGCACACGTTGGTTGAGTTTGGCCGTCAGGAGGCCAGCGCAAGGTATCCGGGGCGCGGGTCTGATTCCAGCAAGGGGCAATGTGGTACCCCGCAGCGCAAGGGTAGCGTGATACCCTAAGCCAACGTGCGTGCTGCATGAGTAGCGTGATACTCGCCGAGCGCTTTTGCTGTTGCACCAGCTTCTCGGAATGACTCAAACGTACGTTTGTCACCGCTGAATATCGGTATGCCAACTCGTTGTAGCTGCTTCCATGGCTCTGCACGAGCCTGGTTTCTGCACGAGCCTGGTTTTGTTGCATTTGAGGTAGCCCTGGTGCATACATTTGATTTCCAATATTGGAAGGTGTTGCATAACCCTTGGCTGTTGCATGTACCCGGAAGACATCTATGGTTGGTCGGTATGCCCATATACATTAGTACCTGTAGAAGCCATTGACATTGTGCTCATAGGCGGTGCCTGCCACTGGATACATGACTGGGGCGCTGCCATTGACACTGGAGGCTTTCTGAAAGAGTGTGGATTAGCCTGTGTACCAACACTGTACTTAGTATTCACTGCAGTATTCACACTATGCATACTGGTTGAGTATACAGAATTGCCTGGAAGAACATTGCTACTGCCAGTACTGCCCAAGGGTAATATAGGACCAGTAACCTTAGAACTACTACTACTAGATGTACTGCCTGAGGTAGTTGTGTTTGCAGTAGCAGGCCTAGCATGCACACTCACACCATCATTGACACTTACTGCGGTACATGTAGTGGCACTTGTCATGGTCACTTTTGCGGAACCATCTGTATACTGGCCAATGTTGGACTGGACAGCGCTGCGCTGGTGACCTCTAGCTCTGGGATGGTACCACCAGTACCAGGTGTACCAGTAGCTGTTGAAATAATTGAATGCCCTGTTACTGCTGTGCGGTCATCCGTGTCAAAACGTAGTTGTTGATCAGTTGCATTTGTTCTATCTCCGCTGGCGGACCTGTTCACGTCTCGTTGTTGTTGTGATCTGGCCAGCAATCCCGGCTGTGACTCAAACCCAAGCAGTGGTCCTGCGGACGGTTCATTGCTGTAAACATGTCCTGGCCACCAGCCGCCGACTTCCCTGGCTTCATCGCGGCACTGTTGATGCGAATTACCGGTATACTGCTGCGTTTCAGCTGAGGCGACTGGCACGCGGTGAGTTGTTCTTACAATTTCGAACGCCAAGTCCGTCGCTTCGTCAAATTGCCTCTGGAGTACTTCCAGCTCACTAATCATCTTATCCTTCTCTCTCGTATTGCTCTCTGCTTCTTATAAACCAGCTAGATCTGTGATCGTCCCTTCCGCCTTCCGCTTTCTCATATGATCTTTCGAGCTCGTTCATTTCTTTTTCGACATCGAAATAGCTCTCATCGGCCATGCATCGCATCTGCACTCACTGGGCTTTTACTATCAGCCCTCGTCTTGTCCTGCGTTTTCCTGGCTCGGAGCGCAGAAATTGCAAAACAGTTGGATGCACGCAGCAGCACAGCTAGCAAGAAAAAGAGCCGTGGATGGGTTTGTTCCTGTTTTTGATGGCTGTGGCCATCCGTTGGCCCAACGGTCTCGTGTGAGTACGGCGTTTGTTTGTGCTGCCAGCTTGCGTCCGGCGTTTGTTTGTGCTGCCAGCTCGGGCCCGGTGC
The DNA here is from genome assembly GCF_964019385.1 of Sycon ciliatum. Classification (NCBI taxonomy): domain Eukaryota; kingdom Metazoa; phylum Porifera; class Calcarea; order Leucosolenida; family Sycettidae; genus Sycon; species Sycon ciliatum. The sequence continues at coordinate 97,072,300 of NC_088643.1, forward strand.
ACGAGTGAAACCGAACCGTGACGAAGGTTTTCGCTCTTTAGTGCTATTGACTGGCTTTTCATACGATGCCTATTGATGTCTAGAGACATGCTGTCTAGCCTTCCCCTGGTACGCATTCACGGGGCTTTGTTGAAGTTTGTACCGTGAACTGCCAAAGGGAATTGTTTGAATGGTGCTGGGGCGAGTGCGACATTACGGCGTCCCTGCAGCCGGCCTAATCGCGTTTGTTGCCACAACCGATTTTATGATGACGCTTGCTTGTAGCTCAACATGGGTGGCATGCATCGTTGCATGTCTTGCTAGAGTTTGCTCTGCTATATATTTTCGATCCGTTCTGTGCGACAATCATTCTTCCTTGCTCGTAGTGTTTTAGTTTTATATTTCGATCCATTCTGTGTGTGGATCTCTCTCTTGTCAGATCATTGTGTTTCACCCACCCACCTCCCATTTCTCACCTCTCATTTACTTTGATAAAGTAAATAAAGGGGTGTTGGCCATGCTCATTTCCGGCTACTCAGGGCTCTCGGTCTTCGTCCCTCGGACGTGACTATCCTCTTGGCTCCGCCAAGATCCTGCTCTCTCTGTAGCCTCTCACTTCGCTGGCCAGCACCCTCCTAACCGCAAGCTGCTGTGTGTTGTAGTTAATGTGTGTTTGTGTGTGTGCGTGTGTGTGTGTGTGTCTGTGTGTGTGTGTGCGTGTGTGTGTGTGTCTGTGTGCGTGTGTGTATGTTTGTGTGTGTGTGTGCGTGTGTGTGTGTTTGTGTGTGTTCATGTGCGTGTGTGTGCATGTGTGTGCGTGTGTGTTTGCGTGTGTGTGTGTGCATGTGTGTGTGCGTGTGTGTGTTTGCATGTGTTCATGTGCGTGTGAGTGTGTGTGCGTGTGTGTGTGTCTGTGTGTGTGTGTTCATGTGCGTGTGTGTGTGTGTGTGCGTGTGTGTTTGTGTGTGTGTGTCTGTGTGTGTGTTCATGTGCGTGTGTGTGTGTGCGTGTGTGTGCGTGTGTGTTTGTGTGTGTGTGTGTGTTCATGTGCGTGTGTGTGTGTGCGTGTGTGTGCGTGTGTGTGTGTGTGTGTGTGTGTGTGTGTTTGGATCGGTCCCTGCGTACTGGGGTGATGCAGAGATAGTCCCCATTCCCAAGAAGGGTAACCGGCATAGCTGCGATAACTGGGATGGCATCAGCTTGCTCGATGTTGTGGGCAAACTGTTTGCTCGCGTGCTCCAGGATCGGCTTGAGCCACTCGCTGAAGACTGGCTACCAGAGTCTCAGTGCGGTTTTCGGAAGGGTAGGGGCTGCATCGATATGATCTTTGCTGCCCGCCAAGTACTCGAGAAAGTCAACGAACATCAATCTGATCTGTACGTCTTGTTTGTGGATCTACGCAAGGCGTACGACTCGGTCCCCCGAACAGCGCTTTGGCTGGTCCTGCAAAAACTCGGTGTGCCTCCGCGCATGCTTCAGGTGATCCGGTCTCTTCACGAGGGTATGATGGCGTCTGTTCGCGTGGGTAGTGGTCAGTCTGACAGCTTTGGGGTGGAGAATGGTCTACGCCAGGGTTGCACCCTGGCTCCGATGTTGTTCAACCTCTACTTCTCTGCCGTCCTTGCACACTGGCGTTCAACATCCACAGTGCCTAGTCTCCCGATGAAACATCGTAACGGCCGCAAGTTGGTTGGTGACCGTACTGCCAAGCACAGACTCACAGACCTATCCGTGTCGGAGTCGCTATTTGCGGACGATGCTGCCCTGTATACCACTTCGTACGAGCACATGGAGACGATGGTGAAGGAATTTACGCAGTGTGCGTCAGGCTGGGGCCTGACTGTTAGTGTGCAGAAGACGAAGTTCTTGGCGGTCGGTCCGAGTGTCATCCGTGCTGATATTGTGGTGCCTGGGAGTGCTTACCGCAGTCGAGCAGGTATTAGTAACAAAAATAGGAAGAATGCAGTTGAAGATATCACTGCAGCTGTACTTATGGTTGATAAATATGGTCCAATAAAAAAATAAAAAATCCAATCTGAAGAGCAATGTCAATAAAGCCGCTCATAACGCTAAAAATCAAATCAATTCAGGAAAATTCAATTCAATTCAAAGTCGTGACACATCCGGTAAAAAACAGCAAGAAATAATATCTCGGTGCAAAAGAAGAAAAAAGGAAATAAAAAGCCGCTTCATTTTAAAGGACCAATGAAGAAAAGCAAAGAAATACCCACATCAGCGCTAAATTGCACCTTAAATTATAAACAAAAACATGACGCGTCCATTAGCATTGAGGACACTGCCATTAGCGAGGTGATACACACCACTGTTACATCCGTCCCTCAGCCATGGCTAGTGGGCGCAATGCATTTACCGGTCGATGGTATGCAGAGCGAGCCCCTCTGATGCACATAACTGCAGCTCGGAGGAGTGCAAACGACAGACGGCATCTGACATAGGCCATAACCTCGCCGTAGGGCTTGCCATCATGCTGTGCCAGCATAGCGCATAATCGCTTCAAAAACCGCAAGCATTCTGGGAATGCACTGCCAGCCGTGGTGAAGACAAGCGGGGTAAAGTTACCACGGTCAACATTGACAATCCTTTCGCTATACTGCAGCTTCTTCTGCCTCTCGTGCTGGAGAAGGAGGTCAGCGATGGGCTTCTTTGCGTACGAGGCGGCGTCAGGATGAAAGACTCGAATGTCAAGGAAAGTGTTCTGTGCCCTTGTCCAAAACCCACGTATGCGGACGTCAGATCGGGCATCATGTGCCGTGTTGGTGCTGGCAGCTCTGAAGACTTCGCCCTCCAGCGGCGCGAGCAATGGCTCCACAGACACGTCAGGGCACACCTCCGTGACTAAGTCCGCTATCATGTCTCGTACCTCATTATGTCTAATGGTAGGGAAGCCCCCGGTTGGGCAGCACATCGCATGAGCCGCGGTGAAATCCTGGCCACACACGCATTTCTCCGGGACATCTCTCAGAGGCCATCCGTACCTCAGCGCAATGGCATCGCGGAAGTCGCACTTGGACAGACTGAAGCCGTGCTCACGCAGCGGAAGGGTGTGGAGCCAGCTCGATACACCCTTGGCCGAAAGGTGTTCCAACTGGCGGGCGGCAAGCGGAGTAAGTGTTTCCTTGGCGCTCATATACCGCTGTTCGTCATGTTTTAGCCGTTCCGCCAGAGCTGCTGACTTGGCTCGCTGGGCTGAATGAATTGCATGCTCTATCGATATCGAGGGCCTGGACCGGTCATTCTGGTCGAATATCTCCAGCGTTTGATCTGATGTGATTTTCCTCGACGTCTCCAGAGCCCCATTAGCCATTTGAGACAGGGATGGCACGGCAAAGCCACCCAGGCGTGTGGGAAGCTGAAGAACAGCCCATTCGTTGTCCGAAAATGCCTCCCTGCCAGTTACCGCAGGTATCAATACCGTGCGCATCATGTCATCCATCTGAGAGAGGCAATCGGCTGGAAAAGGTACTGTTCTGAGGAGGTAGGTCCACCGGCCGCGAAGACCATGTGTCAGGGCAGCATAGGCTGCATGCGGTTCCGTGCGCGCAACATCCGATAGTGCCTTTAGTTCCGCAATCCACTCGCCTACTCGCCGCCGCACATGCTCGGCAACAGCATCAGACTCGCCAATGTAGGAGCCTAGGTATTTCGTGGCGCCGGTCACGATACGTATGCCAGTACCAGCAAACATATTGTAGGCTTCCTCCTCCTGCTCGGGCTTCACGAGAAGAAGCGTTTTCTCCGGGTTGGTGTTGTATCCGTACAGCTTCCCTTGTTCCTCAACGCTGTCCCACCATCCACGGAGACGAGTCAACTTCCCACCCGCACCAGAATCATCTGCATACCACGTTTGCCGTACGGTAGGATGCACAACCTGCAGTGCCTGGACTAGAGGGAGCGTCGCTAAAGCGTAGAAGACCATGGACAACGGGTCACCTTGCGTAGTGCCCTCGTCGGACGAAATCTCACCACCACCTGCAACAAAGAGACGAGCCGGGGTGTTATACGAATTTTTCAGTATTGTCGCAATAGGTGGACACAGGTATTGTACATTGTGCAAAGCTGCTTGTCTGTTCAAGCAGTTGAAGGCATTACGTGCGTCTACCAAAAGAACAGCCTCGCAAGACTCATCATCATAAAGGCGTTGCATGGCATGAACAGCAGCTTTGATGCCCGCAGGAAGACCCGAGCATTTCTGTATGAAACCGCACGCTTCTTGAACATCTTGGTTGACAACTTTCAAGATCGCTCTGGTAATGATGCGGCGCAGGACTTCCCCAACACCGATTGGGCGCAGACCAGGCTTCTTGTCCAGAGCCACAAGTCGGCACGCGAGAAAGGGTACCAGGCCAGAGGGTGCAACGTTGGAACTCGCAAGGAGGTGCGCGAGTCCAGACAATGCATTGCACATATTTGTCGATGCGCCTTTAAATGAAGAGCACATCCTTCGCCAACAAGCCGAATCAAGACCAGACGGTCCAGCCGAGCCCTCGCAATGCAGCGCCGTGTCTCGCAATAGTGAGGACGTGAGCGAGTCGAATCGGATTGGGTGGACGTTCTCCCGGGCACCCTGCAAGAGTACCTCCGGGGAGGCAGCCTGCGCTGCAGGGTGCTTCTCTTGCAATAGCTGGCGCACGGTTTCTTGAGAGCCATCAGAAGACGTCACCACGTCCTCAAGCTTCAATGTGCCGTCTGTGGATTCGGGCTGCAGAATTTTCAACGCCTCATTCACCCTGCCAGCAGTCATACAGTCGGCGAAACGTCGAGCCATATCGTCCTGTCCGCGCTTCCTGTCGCCCGAGGCCCGACCCCCTGTGCTGCGCTGAAGAGAGCGACCTTCCTCCAGTAAAGACTGAATGTCGTTACTTTTCCAAAGCCGCATCCGCCTCTGTGGATGACCGCTGTTTTCCTTGTCTGTACATTTAGCTCCCGTCCGCTGCAGCGTGAGAACCGGCAGGATGGAAAAGTAGAATAGCGCACCGGTGTCGTCTCCGCCAGACTGAACATACTTGTTGATGTAGGAAGAGAGCTCATTAACAAGCTCCTTCCCAACAGAACCACATGGTATCTTGAAGAATGACTTCCTCCAGTGAACCACCTCGTCGTATATCTCCTGGGCCAGCGGAGTACTGGGTTCCATCAGGCCGGCTGTTGGGATGCCAGGCGCCTGTGCCGAAGACACTGGGCGTCCCCCACCAAGAGACCCGTCCCGTTGAGAAGCGCCCAAGCCCTCAACCCGCAGCAACGCGATGGGAGGTGCCGTGGCCATCAATGGTGGAATGTCTTGGCTTGATGATGTTGGTCCGTCGCCACTCACCGTCTCCATATCAATCAGGCTCACTGACGATGCCTCAGCTAACACAGGCACAGCACGAGTCGAGGACGATAATCTCGCAGGAGGTCCCGGGTCAGGCGCTGAGTGGTCGTCATCACTGCGGGGATGTGTGCGGGGATATGTCCGTCTGGTCCAAGCGGGAGGCTGACTGTGCCAATTAGCTGTGGGGTCAACGCCGCGATTGGCACTCGGTACACTTGATGCAGCGACCACTGGGACGTGCAGAGCACATCCAGAGGGTTGCGAAACGACACTGGTAGGATGACCTGCACCTTGACTACTATTATCGCCAGCGGGTCGGGAACTGTCATCAGCGGTCGATGCTGTGCCGCGATTCCTGCACGTCGATGGGGTATTGCGACTGGGGTAGCAATCTATACAGACGGCGTGAGAGGTCTTGCAGGAGCACCTGGCACACTTTCCAATTACCGTACACTGACAACAAGGCATTATCGGTAATGAACACCGCGCTCCGCCGGCCTGTAAGGGAGAAGCTAGCAATACCACCTCCAGCCGCACGGCATCCCAACGCGAGGAGTGCGAGTCCAGGGATGATGAAGACGCCACAAGATGGTGAAACTCTGCTAACTCAAAATACACGCCAGACACAAGGAAAAAAGAAACAAAACCCAGCACAACACTGGAAAACAGCAGCAAAGCAGCGGTCGCATCCAAGGCTTCTTCTCCCGTGTCCAAGCAAAGCAAGCCACCAAGTCACTTCTCCAAAGCTCCAGAATCCCAAAACCGACCTCTAAGCCAACATCCAATATCCAGCGATAGCAGTAGTAGTAGGCACTTCAGTCACGTGACAGAAAAGCAGCGGCCGCATCCAAGGCTTCTTCTCCCGTGTCCAAGCAAAGCAAGCCACCAAGTCACTTCTCTAGAGCTCCAGAATCCCAAACCGACCGCTAAGCCAACAAGTCCCCCCTGGCCTGGGAGTGCTGGTTACGTGATCGGCGTGGTCAGCGATTTTACCTACCTCGGCAGTACGATCAGCGACGATGGAGAGCTGGATGCCGAAGTCACAACGCGTCTCGCCAAGGCATCGAGGGCGTTTGGTAGCCTCCTCCAACCAATTTTCCGGAACTTGGGTCTATCGCTTGGAATCCGACGTCAGGTCTACCAGGCCGTGGTTCTTACAGTGCTGCTGTATGGTTCTGAGACATGGACGCTGAAGGCACCCCTCCTGCGCAGGTTGGACACGTTCCATCGACAGTGGGTTCGCACGATCCTGAGTGTTACCCGAGACCAGCAGTGGCAGGAACACCTGTCAAGTGAAGACTTGGCGAAGCGCAGCGGCATGCCAGCCTCACTGGAGGAGGCCACTCGTGCAAATCGCCTGTGATGGCTTGGTCACCTCGCAAGGATGGCCGACACCAGGTTGCCAAAGCAGATCCTGTTTGCGGCGGGCACTAATACGCGGCCCCGCCATGGACCCAAGCGTCGTTGGAGAGATGTGGCAGCTTCAGACCTGTTTGCGACCGGTATCCTGGAGGCGCAATGGTACCACCTTGCTCAGGACCGGAGGGACTGGCGCGAACGTAGCCGTCGGAAGCCACCAAGCCAGCCCCAAACAAGAGTGTTCGTCTGTGTCTGCGGCCGCGACTTTCGCTGTCCGAATGATTTATCCCAACACAAGAACTACTGCCTCGCCTAATAGCTATCATCGCCTTCGGCGATGGGCTTTCCAAAGGTCCAAAGGTCTGTGTGCACGTGTGCATGTGCTCATTGGGGGTGGTTGTGATTTTTTAGCCCCCGTTTTCTGGAAGTTGCAGATACTTGTACATTTCGTGATGGCCTGAGGTATCACTCCTTAGGCCGCCTCTAGGCCAGGGGAAGCGCTTGAAAGAGGGGCTCACATAGCTGAGAGCCAGGACAGTGTTTTCGTGCAGTCACTTTCGGTCATGACTAACGTCGCCGCTCGCGGAGGTTTGTCAAGGTTTTAAGCTTAACCCTTTGAGGACCGAGGACGAGATAACTCGTCCAAGGAATGGGCGCTGTGTTCCCTAGGATGAGTTTACTCGCTCCTCCTCCCAGCGCATACATTTGTACATTGCATATACACCAGTAAGATTGAAATGAAGAATGTAAACGCGCTTATCAGCAGTCACAAAGCAACAGTACAACACATACACATACAGAGTGTGTTGAACAATTGATTCTCTGTTGACCTGCCACATTTCAAAACCAGACACTATTTCCAAGATAAGTATATTGCGATTTGCTACTTCAAAGTACATTTTACAGGGGCTGTGGGTGTAGCACCCATCGCTATTGATGTTACAGTTGCATTCCCACCTTTGTCTTGTCTGCTTTAGTGCAGATATGGTTGCAGCTGCACTTCTTACCCGCACACTTACTGTTGTGACAGGCCCGTTGCACCGACTTGGGAGGTGGGGCGGCGGACATGGAAGGGGGTTCTGGGGTTCTCCCACAGGAAATTTTCAAACATTGAAACCAATTGCAAGCATTTCAGGGCATTTGGTGCCATTTCAGTTTAACTACAATGAAAGACTTTTTAATTCTGCAACAAACCAAGAATACGCTACGAAAGGATTCTGTGTTATTTTTTATTTTTTATTTGCGCTGAGCAGCGATCATCGCGCTTTGTTGCAGTACGCTCCAAACAAATATGTATATTGGCCGGAAAAGTGAGGCGACCCCAGCCGCCCCGGCCTTGACGGTCTTGTGCGCTATCTCATTTGTCATGGATACACCTTTGGATTAAGCTCTCCCTTACATTGCCTCCTTGCACATCCTGTCCCCTGAGCCTGCATGCACTTCATACATAGCCTCCCATACTGCTGTTCTCACCTTTTGTTCCCTTACCAGCGAAGTAACAGTTATCGCTGTGGACAATGAAATGCGGTGGAATGACCAAGGCCGGCACCTTCCATACACGCACTTTAGTTCATGTTAACACTGTAAAAACTGGACCAGCAGTGCTCACGTCTGCACGGCCAGCACTCCATGGCTGCTTCAGTTCAAAACAGAATTCAATATCCAAAACAGTTCATGGGGAGCGGTTGTGTTTGCATCAGTAAGCTTTTCTATACCAGGGGTCTAGTCATAACTCATTTATAGTGGTTTTCATTCTAGCCATGGACCAGAATATTTTCTTCACTTTTTAACAATTTTCTTTGCTTCTTTTTGATAATTTCTTTAGTAGACTATGCAAGAAGCAAAAACAGATGGGTTGAGTTACCTTTCTTTCTTTTCTTCAGAAATTTATCTGGTGTGAAGCACGGCGCTGACCGAAATTTTGTAAATCTCGGACTTTTCGTGAAGATTTACTAAACCCTGTGAAACAGACTTAGAATTCACTACAGTACTCAGAATGCAGAGCCGCCCTACCAGGTACTTTCTTCTCGTTCTTGGCCGTGCACGTGTCCACATATAGCACAAACAACAGCAGCTGAATCAGAAAAAAATGCCGACGCGTCAAAACTCAATCGTTGTGGCCACTAGTCACACTTAGCATAGCATTTGACGTACAACTGTCAGCATGGGCCCTTCCACTTCACCACCAATACTTCGTAGCCTGACGTGGCTCTAGTTCTAGCTCAAAGCAAGGCTGCCTATGAGTAAATGGACTAGAACATGTTCGATTTGGTGGACCGACCCAAAACTACCTGATACGATTCACACTGACTCTTGCACTACATAGCCCCTACTGTAGGCGACAACCACCTCCGTGGTTTGGACAAGAAAAAGATTTTGCCGGACTAGATTTTACTCAAAGGGTGACCAAAATAGCTGTCTCACAAGATGTAATAAAACTCATGAAGTAGTGGACTCTACAGTGCTGAGTCTATCCTGTATGCTGCAAAAGACGCAGGAAACGTGACTTGTGTCTGTACACTGGACGCCAACATCCCAGTCTTCTCCTGCACGATCTGTTTGACATTGACATTAGGCCGCGGTCACACCGAGCTCGATTCAGCCATTCAGCCGAAAATGTCCTGCAAACGACTTTCAGCGGCTTGGCTGACTCTCAGCCGTTTTTTCCGCTTGTTTCAGCCACAGCTTATACAAGCAGCTGAAAGCCGAAATTCAAAGACAAATTTGAGTGTGCTTGCAAGCTTGGAACACACCATGTAGTGGACATGAGGAACTGATATCGATGCTCTTTCTTGTTTCCGCGCTATGGCTTTGAATGCAAAAGTCACCTGGACACCTCGCCAGCAGGCGACAACTTTCACACCAAGGTTCAACTCGAGTTCAACTCGAGTGACAGGAGTGCTCCAAAAAAAGGTCAAACAGGCTGCAAGTTGTACCTTGCATGCGCTAGGCTAGGGCCGCTAGGCACGGTGACCACGTGACTGGTGTACTGCAGGAGCACATGGCCGCTTGTTCAACCATGTTCGATTGGGAATAAAGAAGGAACGCTGCGTCGCAGCATTCTCGGACCAAAGGCAGTCGACTCAGCGTCCAAAAGACTACAACATATGGGCCAATCACGGTCGTCCGTGATTTTATTATAAGTTTTATAAAAACGAAATGGCGCTTTTAGTGACATTTTGCATACAAAATCCCCATCTAGTAGGGCGCAGTCACCCAGTTTCGGTGAAAGTGTACGAGTTCGATTGGGAATATAGGAGGAATGGAGCGTCTCAGCTTCCTCGGACCAAGACCATTCGACTCAGCACCCCGAAGACTGCAACTGGTGAAAATTTGATTTTAGCCTTAACTTCCCCTTTAATACCAGTTATTTTCTTACCATTCGTGGCCGTACACGTCCCAGCATATAACACGAACAACAGCAGGTGAATCAGAAAAATTGCCCAAGTGCCGAAACGCCATCGTTGCTGGCCACTAGTCACACTTAGCATTCTGACTTGCATATCGGAGCTTCGAGCTTCGATATAACAGTGTATACCAACCCGAAATCGGGTTTTCCTTTGCTCGAGATAGCATTTTCAAAACGCAGTTTTACTAAAATTTGACAAACAAATTTTCGTAAGGAAAACTGCTCCACACGTGATCCATCAGCTCAAACGCGGGAACTCTAGCTTCTTCTTCACCTTTTTTCTTTGCTCGAGGAAGTGTGTAGTTGAAGTTTTCTGTTGTCTGAGTTTTCGGTATGGATTCCGCACCTCAGGATGTTTTTTCGCTAGTCCAGCAGGCTCTGGACCATGCCTTGCGCCCACTGGAGAGGCGTTTGGCATCCCTGGAAGGCCACAACACGTCCATGCCTGTGGGAAATTTGGAGTCCGGGCAAGAGCACGACTCGCGGATCGTGGATGGGACATGTACCCCGGAAACTGATCCACTCCTGATCCCGGTTGCTTCCCAATCGGCTGACTCCTCGTTAGCGAGGTCTACTGCCTGCAGTAGTCAGCCCGCTCAGGCTTCCAGAGCCGGTGTTGAGCATACGCGTGGTGGGTCCGTTGAGGGCGACCCGACACATTTTCCCACGCTGCAGCCACTCGCTGCTCGGTCGACCTCGAGAGGGCCACCAAGGCTACGACCTCTCCCCTCAGACCCGAGTGGTCCTGAAGATCCAGGCGATCTGGCGCAATTAAGCCACCTGCCGCTTGGTCCGACGCTAGCGGGTGTGGAGGCTGATGATTTGGACTCCGGTAGCACACATAGCCTGGTGTCCGACGGTGTGGGTCCCAACACTGACTGGCCAGCGGAGGACGGGGATGAGGAAGAGAAAAGTTTTACCCGTCATGTCTCGCCCGAAACTGCTAAGTTTCTTGAGTCATGTCTTCGCTCAGAACTCCGACGCAAATCCCGGCAGGCCATTTCCCGGCGCTACCCTCGCCCTGACACTCCAGCAGCACTAGTCCCGGCTTTGGATGCACAAGTCGCCCGCATGGTGTATGGGGCTGACAAGAAGCCGCCTCGTTCGGAGGCTCGGCCCGATAGGCCTCAGTACCTGACGCAGGCGAAATTATTGAATGTGGTGGGTCCGTTGTGTGACATACTTGAACACACGCAAGACCCTGGCCTCGGTGAGCAAGGTCAACAGATCCGGGAGGCCGCTACGGCAGCACTGCGTCTCCTGGGAGATGCTAACCAGGCACTCACCATAAAACGGCGCTCCATTTATTTATCCAAGATCCACCCCAAGCTCTCCAGCCTGGCCACTGCAGAGTTTGCTACCCCGGGAGAGTCATTATTTGGCCCTGCCCTGAACGAGCAGATAACGAAGCAGGCGGAAACAGACAAGGCTTGGGCTGACGTACTGCGTAAGCTGCCGCCAAGTCATGGTCATGTGGCTGGGAAAGACAGACGGTCGTCACGCTTCGGACAAGATCAGGGGGACGGCAACGCCAAACGCCGCAAGCCTTCAGAGGCTTCCCGTGAGCCGTTTTTTCGAGGGAGCGGAGCCCGCAGGGACGGGTGGACCTCCGCAAGCCATGCCCCTCACCGTCCACATTACCCCAAGAAGCCGCAGTGGCAGCCCCGGTCGCAACAGCAGCCCGGCAACAAGCACGGCCCTCCGAAGCCAAACAATGCCTGAAACGTTTCCTGCCAGAGGTGTGCTGGCAGGCGCTCCCACCAGACCTGCAATGTCAATGCACCCAGCTACCCGAGTGGGGCTTGGACTGGAGGGTGAGCGACTCGGAGGTCCAGGGACATCCGAGCGGCCGAATTGGTGGTCAGACCAGACGCTGGCGTCAGCTGACCGGAGACCTAGAAGTCACGCAATATGTGCAAGGGTTTTGCCTGGAGTTCAGTCGGAAACCAGTCCAGTGGCGGAAGCCACTCCCCAGGCAGATGTCCTCAGAGTTGACCGCAGTGGTGACGAAGGAAGTACAGGCACTGCAAGAGAAGGGTGCCCTGGAAGAGGTGCCCCCTGGTACACCTGGCTTTCTCAGTCCACTGTTTGTCGTACCGAAAAAGAATGGCAAGATGCGCCCAGTGGCCGACCTGCGGGAATTGAACCAGTTTGTGCAATACCACCATTTCAAAATGGAAGGTATCGCCACGCTGCGGGAGCTATTGATAAAGAACGATTTTATGGTGAAAGTGGACTTAACCGACGCATACCTGTCCATGCCAGTGCATCCAACCCTCCGTCGCTTCCTGACGGTGCAGTGGCAGAGTCGGCAGTACCGATTTGCGGCTGTCCCGTTTGGCCTGGCATCTGCTCCACGGCAGTTCACCAAGCTCCTTCACCCGGTGATCACCTGCCTCCGCCAACAGGGCGTACGTCTGGTCGTGTACCTGGACGATATTCTGATCATGGCCGGATCATATCAGGAGGCGTTGCAGCATGTGGCCAATCTCATTCATCTGTTGCTGGCCCTGGGCTTCCAGGTGAACTTCAGCAAGTCAGAGCTGCAGCCGGTACAAGTGGTGGAGTTTCCGGGCTTCCAGGTCAGTTCAATAGCCATGACATTAGAACTCCCCACGGACAAGGTCCATCGGACGTTGACAACTTGCCGGAGCTTAATTGCCCAGCGACAGAGTACGGTTCGACGACTTGCCAGCATCCTGGGACTGCTGTCCTCAGCAGCACCCGCGATTCTTCCCACCAACCTGCATTTGAGCGGCCTGGAATCAGTGCGGGCATCAGCCCTACGCCGGCAAGTACCATGGGAGGAGACCGTCCCGCTATGCGCAGCAGCACTGGAGGATCTGTCTTGGTGGCTTCAGCACCTGGAGGAGGTCAACGGCCGCTCTATTCCTCTGCCAGTTCCAGACCTGGTCATGCAGACGGATGCAGCATCCACAGTCGGCTGGGGAGCAGTCTGTGGTCATCGCCACGCATCAGGCCTTTGGACGGTGGCGGAGAAGCACATTCATATCAACTGCCTGGAACTACGTGCAGCCTTTTTCGGTCTACAATCGCTCACGAAGGACCTTCGGTCTGCTCATGTGATCATCGAAATCGACAACCAGGCGGCTGTATGGTGCATCAACAAAATGCGATCAACCACCAGCCCGGAGCTGAACAGCGAAGCCCAACAACTGTGGCAATGGTGCCTGGAGAAAGACATCACCATCAGAGCCGAATACCGGCCAGGCGAATTGAATGTGGAAGCCGACTTTTGGTCACGGCAAACCAGAGCAGCACAGTGGATACTCCACCGGGAAGTCTTTCAGAGACTAGCCAACCAACTTGCTTTTCCTCTGGAAGTGGATCTGTTTGCATCACGCACGGCTGCCCAGCTACCCCGATTTGTGAGCTGGAAGCCAGACCCGCACTCGTGGAGGACCGACGCTCTCAGCTTCACATGGTCAGACCTGAATGCGTACCTGTTTCCTCCGTTTTGTCTCCTGACGAGGTGCCTGAGGAAGATTCAAAGGGAGGAGGTAGCTCAGTGTGTGTTAGTTGCCCCGATGTGGAGAGGAGCCCCATGGTTTCCCCTCTTACTGAGCCTCTGTGTCGACCAACCAATAATGCTGCCTCATCACCCTCGTCTACTCATGAACGAGCAGGGCGACGTTCACCCTCTCGTGGAAGCGAGACAGCTGCGCCTAGTCGCTTGGCCGCTGTCGGGCGTATATGGCAGCATCAACAACTTTCAGCAGACGTGTCGTCGCTCCTCAGTTCTTCTTGGCGTGGAGGAACGAGGAAACATTACGACTCAGCTTGGTCACTGTGGTGTCAGTGGTGCCGTCAACGGGAGATTAATCCCGTTTCGCCATCTTCCGGCATAGCAACTGTCCTGCAGTACCTTACGGACCAAGTGTCGGCAGGGAAGTCCTACCGGACCATTGGAGTGTACCGCTCTGCACTGTCCAGTACCCTGCAGCCGATGGACGGCCACGCGATCGGCCAACACCCGCTCGTCTCCCGGTTGATGCGTGGCATCTATCAACAACGTCCACCTGCGCCTCGCTATTCGGCTACCTGGGACCCGGCAATCCCGCTAGGCACTCTCCAATCTTGGCCTCCGGTGAAGGATCTGTCCCTGGAGCAGCACACCCTAAAGTTGTGCTTTCTATTGGCTATAACAGGTGCTTTCAGGGCATCTGAGCTCCGGCATCTGTCAGCCGACTCCATTGGTTTGTCGCCGGAAGGTGTCTCACTGCAATTGTTGGCATTAACTAAGACACAGCGCTCTGGCAGCTTGAAGAGAGTCTTCGTAGCCAGATATCAGGTGGAAGCAGTTTGCCCTGTAGTCTACTTGGAAGCATACCTGGAACGCACAAAGGCTTTGAGACCCTCAGAGACTCAGCAGCTCTTCATCTCGGCCCGCAAGCCACACCGTGCGGTATCAGCTGCTACAATTTCTCGTTGGCTTGTGTCCGTGTTGTCCACCGCTGGCGTTGACACGTCGGTGTTCAAAGGACATTCAACCCGAGCCGCTGCATCGTCGACGGCTGCAGGCGCTGGCCTGTCAGCTGATGAGGTCATGCGCGCCGTTGGCTGGAAACAAGAGTCTACGTTCCGGCGCTTCTATCTCAGAGACCCCAGGCCTGCTGCGTCAGTCCGCATTCAGCAGGAGTTCGCAACTGGAGTATTGGCTGCTGCTGTGCCAGCATCGACACTGCCCTGAAACAATGCTGACAGTGTGCTTGTTCGTGTACGTCATGATGGTATGACTGTGTGCAAAACATACCTTCTGGACTAATCCGTTAGTTTACTTGCGTAGTGTACGCATTACAAGTAATTTCGGGACGGCCAGTGTTAGCGTCCCGCCATACTAGGTTATGAATATTTTTTCCAGATTTTGGTTTTCATGTGGCCACACATTTAGTTGGTGTTAGGCCTTGTGTTATATTCCAGCCTGGGTGTGCTGGTTTGCTGCGTCAAAATTATAATCACTGACGCTCGTAGTCGCCATTTGTGCATAAATAACTGTTGCCACGGAGGCCGGTTGACGTGCGCTGTGAAGTATACACTGTTATATCGAAGCTCGAAGCTCCGATATGCAATTGCCCATTTCACAAGCAATGATGCATTGTGATGTGAAGTGGGGATTGTATGAGGAGCGGAGAGCGGAGATATAACAGTCCCACCCGGGTACCCTCCCTAATAAGATCTATAATGCGCTGAAAAAAGGGTGAAGAAGAAGCTAGAGTTCCCGCGTTTGAGCTGATGGATCACGTGTGGAGCAGTTTTCCTTACGAAAATTTGTTTGTCAAATTTTAGTAAAACTGCGTTGTGAAAATGCTATCTCGAGCAAAGGAAAACCCGATTTCGGGTTGGTATACACTGTTATATCTCCGCTCTCCGCTCCTCATACAATCCCCACTTCACATCACAATGCATCATTGCTTGTGAAATGGGCAATTTTCCACGTCACCACCAATACTTCGTAGCCTGAAGTGGCTCTAGTTCTAGCTCTCAGCAAGGCTGCCTATGAGTCAATCGACTAGAACATGTTCGATTTGGTGGATGGATCCAAAGCTACCTGATACGATTATACACTCACTCTTGCACTACATAGCCCCTACTGTAGGCGACAACCACCTCAGTGGTTTGGAAAAGAAAAAGATTTTGCCGGATCAGATTTTACTCAAAGGGTGACCAAATACCCGTCTCACTAGTAACTGTTGTTGGTCTTGGCCCTGTCACTGTCACTGTGTCAGGCCTTCTCCTCTAGACTACTCTGTAGAGACTGTACTCTCTATCGTTCAGGATGAGAAAATGCTCACTGGTCTTGCCAAACAACCCACACGAAGTGGAACAATTATTTTTGTTGTGTCTGAACGTGGTCTACATGACAGTACAAACAGCTAAAGCAGAACAAACTTGCAGTCAACTGTTTGAGAGTTGCGTGGTGTTCGCCCCTCTCAGTCTCAGTCTCAGTGTCAGTGTTGCATGCAGTCACGCATTCAACAGAACAGTAGCCTAGCCTGTGTACTGGTGTACGTGTGGACCTGGTGCCAGTGCCAGTTGTGGGCTAGACTGCATCAGTGCATGCAGTTCTCGAGTAGATCATAGTCAGACTAGCTAGCTACGCGCCACAGCTGCTTGTGTCGTCAACACATCTGGAGCAATCTGTGAGTCGCGCATATGCCGTTCCTTCAATCCTTTGTTTCATGAATTCAGTGTTTGTGCATCGCTAGCTACCGCCTACAGGACGTTACGTCTGTAGATCAGATCGCAAGCTAGCCCGGAGCAGCGCCAGTATTTTTAGCAGTGACCAACGCTGTACCGTGTGCATGTGAGGGCCAGTTTATCGCGTAGACCAACGCGGTAGCTAGCTAGCATCTATGACTGAGTAAGTGAGTTGCACGACTCTACAACTTACAACTACAACAGAACAGCTGTTTACAAGTAGGTAAAGTGTGCTGCTCAGCACATTTCCGTGCTCCTGACTACTGACTACTGACGTATTTCTAGACAGCGACACGGTAGAGCGTACGTTTTTACTAATTTTAGCCGCCTTTTGCGCGGATCACATACACGACAGTGTGTTGTTGGAGTCCACCCGGCCGGGCACACGTACATGTACGTGTGCTGTGTTGTTGGGGAATCGTAACTGAATATTACCGGTACGCGGTCGCCGCGGGTTGGAGTGTTTCACTCGTGTTTCTTATGGTGCTACACTGAGATACATGTAGATCTACTACTGAGTAGCACTGGTACGTGTTCATGCCCATGGTGTTCATTTGTAGATAAAGAAGTTACTGTAGTAGTAGTAGTAGTAGTAGTAGTAGTAGTAGAATTACTACTACTACTACATACGAGCAGAAATTTTCGGTAGTGTAATATTTTCGGTATTCTCCAAAATCGGCGGTTCGGCGGAGGGAAATTTTCGGTAAACCCGCGTTCTAGGTAAGTGTACTAGTACTACAGTCGTCCCTCTCTAATCCGGCACTTTATAATCCAGCACCCTCGATAAACCAGCACAATTTTCAGTAGCCAAAATGTCCTCTTCATGTACATTGCAGCAGTAAATCAGATTTGTTAATCCAGCACCCTCCCTAATCCAGCAGATTTTCGTGGCACAAATGGTGCCGGATTATAGAGGGACCACTGTATACTGTCCCTGCGGGAATTTGCGGAAAAAATCCTCGAAAACTTGCGCAAGAAATTGCGGCAGAAAACAACAAAAAATGCGGCGAAAAGTGCGGAACTTGGCAGGAACTCGCGGAATTATTGGCAGAAAATTGCGGATTTGGGCCAAATCACGAAATTTGTTGTATCCTTAGAATCGCTATTTGCGTACTGTGGAAATAACCTACGAGCAGGATCATGGAAAGCACTGTATACTGCGTGAAAAGTGCAGAAAAATGTCAAAAGAAGTGGAGAAAACAACAAAAAACGCGGGAAATCGCGGATTTTTCAGAAAATCGCGGGTTTGGGCCAAAATCGCGAAATTGGTTGCGTCCGTGGAATCGCGATTTCCTGGAGGGACAGACTATACCGGCATTTTGGGTGCGTTTTATTTTCGGTAAAAATTTCGGCACCGAAGTTACCGAAAATAAAACACCACCGAAAATTTCTGCTTTTACAGTAGATAGTAACCGGTGGCTGGTTAACCGGTTACCACGCTGCGTATACTAGTAACTATTTTAAACTTACTATAACTGCTTTCATGTGCGGCCGGTTTAACGCCATTACCGTTCAGTGTGGCTCTGTTGCAGTCGTGTTGAATGAGAATCAGTGTAGTTGTTACTTGTGTTGTCTCCTTCTGTTACATGCAATCATATTATTATTTGAGAAATAGTCAATGACAGTCATGTACGATGATTCCAGGCTTACATTAGTCATTAGACTACGCCATAACACCACTACTGACCTGTGCATAACACCACTACTGACCTGTGCATAACACCACTACTGACCTGTGCATAACACCACTACTGCACTACAAGCTAGGCTTTCCACATGACACTCTCCGTGATCAACTGAGTCTGACAGACATGAACTACTACTAGCAAATACTCGCGTATACTAATACATGACGGTATTACTAACAATGAGTTTTCTGCATGATTGTAACTCTTCTATGCTGCTGCTCCTGCTGCTGCTGGCTGGCGTTACTTATCCGTGTCGACAACTAGAACAGTAGATCTACGTTTCTCTTTGTGTTTTCGAGTGAAGGCTGCACCAGGACATGATTGTGTGCTCTCCTGGGCCGGCCGTGTCGACCACTTGGCAGAAGTACTTCCACTCGTTAGTAAACCAGGACGTCTTTAGTGCTCAGTGAAGCGTGAGCATCATACGCCAAGTACAGTAGTGCCAGGTCGCACCTCACTCCTCCTCAGTGTGACGGATGACATGAAATCATGAATGCTGTCACTTGTCAGACAAGTACAATCAGATCATGTACTAGTAGTAGTAGTAATAGTAGGACATCTCTAAAAATAGGGATGTCTTGTAGACCTACACTAGTGTGGTTTGCCATGCTCTGGGGGTCGACCGTGATCATGCACTTCACGCAAGGTGCGGTGCAGGGGCTCTCCCCAGCAATCTGACAAGCAGAATGCACTAGAGCTCGCGATATTCCGCCGACTTGACTTGTCACTTGAAGGCTCACGACTAGTGTGTCGACTGCCATCCAGAGCAAACGAGAAGTCCATCGAACCTTCAAGGCACTCGGCAGATGCACCAGTCATCTCAGCAGGTGGTCACCTGGAGACGGAATCTGTTCATGGCGCCTTCTGGCTCAGTTGGTAAACAATTTGTTCAGCTATGTATACAGGCTCATATTCCGATTGGTAGCCATGCAGCTAGCGAGTCCGATGTTATGTCGGATACAGTCAGTGTTTGCGAATCTCGTTCACCGTGGCAACTTACATCGTGCCATGGCGGGTTTATCCCAGGGTGGTGGTGGTGGACCTCTTACGCCAAATTAAATCGCAGTACCCTCCACTGGTGCGACGGTTCTGGATGTACATCGCGATAAGTACCCGACTCCTGTGGAGCCACCTGAAACCGTATTGTTGGAGAATGATGCAGCACCGGTCAATGACATAGTATTTGAAGGTGTATCAGCAGCAGGCATTAAGAGGGTGGCTGGCAGTATGAAGGGATCCGGTGGTCCGTCTGGCCTAGACGTGCAGGCCTGGCAGCGTATGCTCTCGGCCTTTAAAGGTGCTTCTTCAAATTTGGCTGCCGCTCTTGCTGCTGCTGCCAAGAGAATATGCACGACGGATGTAGACCCTGCTTCTCTATCGGCTTTTGTTGCGGCACGGCTCGTGGCATTGGGCAAGAGACCAGGTGTGCGCCCGATTGCGGTGGGGGAAGTCGCTCGTCGGATCATCGCTAAGGCTGTGTTGCAGTGTATATCGTCTGATATTGCGACAGCCGTGATCCCTCATCAGCTGTGTGTTGGTGTGCCGGCGGCTTGTGAGGCGGCTGTGCGTGCCCGTGCGTCCAGGAACGATATCTCGCCGAAGACACTGGTGCAATCTTACTCATCGATGCATCTAATGCCTTTAACGCAATCAACAGGAAGGCCGGCCGCCTTGCATAATATCGCACGTGTGTGTCCACCGATGGAAAAAAATTGTCATAATACATAATAATTATGGTGCGGATATTCCACTATTTCTCCTGGTGGCGTAGTATTGTACTCGCGAGAGGGAACTTTTCAGGGAGACCCTCTGGCCATGTCCATGTTAGCTCTTGCGGTGGCTCCTATGATTTGTAAACTCCGTGAGTAGCACCCTGATGTGAACCAATGCTGGTACGCGGATGATGGCGAGTCTGGTGGTAGATTGGCGGCCGTGCATTCGTTTTGGAAATCCATCGAGGAGATTGGCCCGAAGTATGACTATTACCCTAATGCAGCTAAGACAGTTCTGCTGGTGAAACCAACCCTGGAGTGTGAAGCCCAAGAGCTGTTCGACCCTACGGGTATACGTGTGCTAACCAATGGTGTTCGCTATCTTGGTGGGGCCATTGGTGAGACGGAATTCGTACAGGAGAGCCTGTGTTTGTTTGTTTGAAGTTTTATTTTACATCGCAAACCAAACTGTGTCGTCATGTTGTTCTGTGTCAAACACACCATCTTGGCACAGGAGCTATCCAACATTGGGGTCGGCGGTACTGCCCAGCTATGGTTCACTAGTTACCTGAGTGAGCGGCTTCAACGCGTATTTGTGGGCGGAAATTGCTCGGAATACGTCGCATGCAGTCGAGGGGTGCCGTAAGGATCCGTCCTCGGCCCCCTCCTGTTCACACAATACATCCGTAACCTTCGATGCTGCTTGCCCCAGCAGGTCACAAACCAGGAATTTGCAGACGACATTCAATTGAAGCCTCGGGCAGTTGCGAACAAGTGTGCTCTTCTCTAAGCACAGCCATCACTGGCCTGTCGCAGTGGTTGGAGGACCGCGGACTAATGCTGAACCAAAAGAAAACGCAAGCTCTGTTGATTACCCCAAGAGGCCCAGCCCCTGACACAGATAACATTCGAATTCGCTGTGGGAATGCAGCCCTTGGAGTTGTGGAACAAGCGCGGTACCTGGGCGTAATGGTAGATGGGCAGCTCTCCTGGGAGCCTCACGTCAATCACACAATCCAGCAGGTGCGGAAGTCAGTAGGTGCGCTGTGGCGGAGCCGCCGAAGCCTCACCCTGGCGTCAAAGATCCTGTTTTACAGGTCGATGATCCAGGGTAGGTTGTCGTACGCTTCCAACGCCTTTTATCCGTCACTTCAAATTGGCAACATGGAGCCCCTCACACGTCTAACGAAGTGCGCTGTCCGCGGCTTCTTCGGTCTGCCACCGTGGTCGCGCACGAGCCCGATCTTTGAACAGCTCCGCCTCACCACCCTGGAGGACATGTTTAACATCAAGCTCCTCATCTTTGTCCGTCGTTGTGTGTTCTCCCGAGCTAGCTCCCTCTTCACCAGCTTCTTCGTGAGAGTTACTGGTGACCGCACTCGGGGAGCAGCACATCCCCTTGTTCGAGTACCATTTTGGCCCGGTCCTGCGGGTCGAGCGACCATGCAGTTCATCGGCGCAGTCCTGTGGAACCAGCTCCCGCCTGATCTCCGTTCCGAGCCCAGCCACCTTCAGTTCTGTGCCCTGCTAAAAGCGCATCATGGCTCCGTTTAAATGCTTTTCGGCTAGTGTGTTTCTGTGGTATAGCGGACTGAAGAATGGTAAACGTGTTTTGCAATAATATGTATGAAGCTATTTTGTATATAGTATGTTCCCATTCCGTTTTTGCTTTGGTGTAGCCCTGAGGTTGATTACTTATTTATTTCTACCCTTCCTCTCTCCATACTTCTGTCCCCCCCCCCCCTCTCTCATTCCTTCTGTCGTCCACATGTATCAAAGGAGGCGAAATCGCCTGTTTGTGGTGTGACGTAAAATAAACTTCTACAACAACAACATGTTTCCGTATGGTGCAGGGAGGTCTGTACTCTCTCCACTCTGGCGGAAACCCAGCCACATGCTGCTTTTTCTGTCTTCTCCCGTGGATTGAGGTCGCGTTGGCGCTACCATAATGTGCTCGCATGGCTTGCCGGAGCCGGATGCTTTCGGCAGGCTCGATAATGTGATTGACAACAATTTGATACCAGCAATCACTGGTCAGAAGAACATGTCCACCGTTGAGCGGAGTCTCATCCGCTTGCCTGTCAAGTCCGGTGGTCTCTCAATTCCTGCCATTGGGCCCCATGCAGTGCATCAGTGGACCTCCCGTATGGCCTCGGCACGGCAGGTGATTGACTTGCTTCGTCGCCCTGATGCTGACATTGCTCCGGCTGATTTGCAGGCAGAGGTAATGGCGTTGCAAAATGCCGAACGTCGGAGAATGGCTACTGCGGCTACGGAGGCTCAGGTTGCTTTGCGTCCTGAGCTCAGCCCATGCCAGCGGGTGCTGTTGGAAATTGCTGCTGATGCTGGCGTTTCCAGTTGGCTAACGGCTGAGCCTCTGGCTGTGAACGGCTTTGCGCTAAATAAAGCATGTTTCCGGGATGGTCTCGCCCTGCGCTATGGCTGGGGTATTGACGGCCTCCCACCAACTTGTGTGTGTGGTAGAGACATGTCTGTCGACCATGCATTGACATGCCCTACAGGGGGCTACCCAAGTCTGCGACATAATGAGCTTCGTGATGTGCTGGTGGAGGTGATGACTTCTGCCATCCCGGATGTTCAAACAGAGCCACCGCTTTTGCCGTTGGATGGTGAATAACTTCACGGCGCTACCGCTAATCGTGCTGCCGAGGCTCGATTGGATATCCCTGCAAGGGGCTTTTGGTCGCCACAGCAAGATGCATTCTTTGATGTGAGGGTTACTCACCCCTCGGCGTCTTTGCTGTCGCGACAGGAAGTCCTTGCACAGATTTCCCGGAATGAACATCAGAAGAAGCGGGACTATCTTCAGCGTGTTGTCGATGTCGAGAGGGGGTCATTCACTCCGCTCGTATTTTCGACAAACGGCATATGTGGCACAGAGTGCTCTCGTGCATTGAAGAACATTGTTCAGCTGGTGGTTAACAAGCATAGTGACCTCTAGTACGCTGTTGTGATGGCACAGCTACGCTGCAAAATTGCATTTGTTTTGCAGAGGTGGTCAATCACGTGCCTCCGTGGGTGCAGAGCGTCTTACTTGCGGAAGAGAATAGGCCCATCTTTTCTCGACCGATGTCGCCTTTTGTCCATGTAACCGCCTTCGTTATTCATATGTTGATCTATATAATATTGGCATGCTCTGCGGATTTGTAGGCATGCTAGGCAATTTAAATATCATCCTGCAAAGTATTTTGTAGGTGCGTGACTACTACGTCATGTACTACATTTGGTACATGACATAATAATAATAGCCGTCTGGCATGGTACCTTTTCCTTTTTTCTTTTTATTATATTTTTAATGGCTTTCTCTTCTACCTCGAATGGTTCACAATCTGTATCACAATTATTTGTGGGTTCAGCAATAAAGGATGTGTTATGGCAAACCTGCAAGAAAGCACCACTCCCCGCTCAAAACACAATGTTTCGGGGGCCCTCATCAGTTGAGCTTGAGTAGGCTGAGGAAGATTGTGCATGAAGAGCACCACTTGGTGCTCTCAGGGCCAGGCACAAACATCACCAGGGATACAAACTTACAGAGACGCTCTGTTTCCAGCGCTCTGTTT
This sequence comes from Sycon ciliatum, assembly GCF_964019385.1. Taxonomy (NCBI): domain Eukaryota; kingdom Metazoa; phylum Porifera; class Calcarea; order Leucosolenida; family Sycettidae; genus Sycon; species Sycon ciliatum. Next base: position 97,095,579 of record NC_088643.1, read on the forward strand.
CCAGATTGCAGGTCACACGCGCAGTCTGCAGCCGGCTGTGATTGAGGCGTGGTGTCTCCAGGGTCATCTGAATCATTGTCCCCATTTATTCCCAGCTACAGTGTAGCAATCCAGCGCTACTACACTCTATTATAATTATGTACCCATAGACCCCCTCCCCCTCCCCCCCCCCCCCTCCCTGGCAAAGTTCAACAATGCATGCTTATCCATTTAGGCGAAAATCTCGCAACAATGAATGGTGTTGTTGCGCCAAAATGCTACATGTTGCAAGCCACGTGGTTCGGGTGGTCTGCTGCTGTTTCAGTAGTTACTACACTACCTTCTAGGTTTCAGTCCAAGTGAAGCTACAAGCTTCACCGCCGATATGGCTATGTTCCTCACTTCCAGAGAAGGTGATAATCATTAGTCACTTTAGTCGATCTTCCTTCCATTACAGTTTGTGTCCGTGATTTAGCGGGAGTAGCCAGGTATGGATGATGGCGGGGGTAGTTCTGATGATGATAAGTCGTAATATGGAATGGTTGAATATGTGTCAGAATCAGAAAAGTCGGATGAAACGGAACAAGAAAATTTGCCAAAACCGAAAGGAGCTTGAATTGTTGTTGTTGTTTGGCTTTATTTAAAGTGGAGTTCCAAAACAGGCCTAAACCTAATGGCAATGGTCCCACTGATAACAAGAGAAAAGAAAAATATATAATAATAAGCGGACAAACAGAACCAAGAAGAAGATACAGCTGTAGTTAGATAACTAATATGAGCACGGCAGCAGGGGAAAAAAAGTCACAAGCACGGCAACGAGAGTGAATATCGGATTCAAGATCATTTGAGCGGACCTAAAAGCCAATGCAAACCAGGACAAGAGGCTATAGAGTGAGTCAAGGACAATCTACGAAGATTGTGCATATCAGCCCTGCCGCTAGAGTTACGGAGTTCCCTCAAGAGTTTCTGACCATCTCTACTGGAACGTTGTTTTGCAAAGTGTGTCACCAGTGACCTTATAGTGGTGCTAAAAAGGCATGATAATATAACGCTATAATGCTTCGGAGCGACATTGCCGCAGCAAGCAGCAGAAGGTGAAAGCTAAGATCCATCAATCGACTTGATCCGTCTCATGAAAGCAGTACCAGGAGAGGGATAGTGAACAGATAGGCGAAACAAGCCTCCCCAAGCCGCCTACAAGGTTGCTGCAGTTGATGCTTCCGATAATGTTGATCTTGTGGCACGGTGGAAAGATCAAGATAACCTTGTTAATTGGCAGAAGGCTGTGAAGAGTGTGCTCACCACCCCACCCTCATCTGAAGCTCCTGAATGAGTATTCTTCTCCTCCAGTCGGCGATGTCATACTGCCAGCAGTGTACATTGGACGGTCGCATCAAAGTGAAGCTAATGCTGTAGCACAATCATGGGAAACTGAGTAGGGAGTTGTGAGCTTACAACTGAGGTCTATACTGCACAACGAGAGGCAGAACACGATGCCAATAGTCTTGATTTTGTTTACCCCCACCACATGTACATTCACGGTCAATCAAGAGATATTGAAACCCAAAAGTAATGCTTGCAAGTAATTTTATATTTGCCAGGCTGTCATATGCTGCAGCCGATTTGGAAATTTAAGACGTTCTTTCCCATCATTTTTACCCACAATTGTCACTTTGGATACGAGCATTAAAGTGCAGAACGAGCATTCCAACTAGCATTCAATTCAATGATTATTAACACTAACATACCGAGCAGTGCTAAGAGCATTATCAGTAAAATATACGAGCATTAGCCGCCGATGCCTACTGGTGTTTGAGAATCGGTGTACATGTATTCATAACGCCAGAGATCAGCAACACGTTCCACTCTATTGTTACAGACACAAACCGACCCGACCATCTCGGCGTTCCGTGTGGCCCCAACGGGCCTGTCTCCCTAATCGAGTTCTCCCCTGTAACTCCATCGGACGTTCAACGTCTCCTTCAGCAGGTAGATGCTCGCAAAGCTACGGGAAGTGACGACATACCGGGTTCGCTATTGCGGCAGTGTTCCGATTTATTGGCATACTCTTTAGCAGTACTGTTTTGCACTTCCCTCCGCACTGGCACGGTTCCTTTGGCGTTCAAGCTGGCGACCGTTGTACCGCTTTACAAGACCGGGGACCCATCAGTCCCCACCAATTATCGCCCTGTTTCCCTCCTTCCAGTTGTCTCAAAGCTGTTGGAGAGAGTGGTGCAGCGTCAGCTAGTTCGCCATCTAGACTTGAGTAATGCCCTACCTGATTCTCAGTTTGCTTTCAGGAAGAAGTGCTCCACTGAGGATGCCCTCTGTGTTCTCACGGACAGCTTGCAGAAGGCGAAGGACAGTGGTCTGGTAACAGGGCTGTGCCTCCTCGACATGTCCAAGGCTTTTGACAAAGTCCTGCATGGTATCCTCATCCAAGACCTTTTTGACGTTGGTATCTCTGGTGTCGCCCTGAAGTGGTTCGCGAATTACCTGACAGATCGCAGGCAGCAAGTTACAGTCGCTTCGGCCACAAGTCGTGCTCTTGACTGCACCTGTGGTGTGCCCCAAGGCTCCGTCTTGGGGCCTGTTCTCCTTAACGTCTACACCCGTGATGTGAAATCGGTCTCATCGCCAATACCCAGCGTGCAATTCGCAGACGACATTGCTCTGTATGATTCAAAAGCTTCCGCTGGGGAAGTCTCCAAATCCGTCTCTTCAGCTGTCACCGATCTCGCCATATGGCTTAAGTCACGCGGCCTAAGGGACCATCGCAAAAGTTCGCAGAAGCCCCTGAAACGAAGAGCATACGTTTGGGGGGGGGGGGGGGAGGGAGTCGTGTCGAAAATCGCAAACCGGGCTTCAATTCAAAAAAGTATTGTAGGAGCTGATATAGATTAGCATGCCATCACAGCCGGCGTAGATCGCTTGTCAGGACGCGTAGTCCATTCATGCAACTGCGCGTGTCGCGTAGCTGGCTGCCTAGCGCCTGTACACTGTGTGTAGTCTAGTACCAAGAGTCCATAAATTATAAAACGCGTGGTTTATGAATTATGGACTCTTGCTACTCCTAGTACTAGTACTAGTACTAGTACTAGCAGGGGTTCATAGGGTTTATGAACCCCTGCTGTGTAGTTATTATAATAATTATTATGTGTGCAGCATCCAAGTGAAATAATGAAGCCCATATTGTGACTGTCGTTTCGTTTGAGGGGGGAGGGAGGGGGGTCAGGCCCGAAACTCACGGTCTTCGTTTCGGGGGCTTCTGCGAACTTTTGCGATGGTCCCTAATTTTAAATGCCTCCAAAAGCCAAGTAATGACTATCTGACCGCAACATGCCGGGCCTGAGGTCTCTATCGTGTGCTGCGATACCTCTCTACCGATAGTGAAGTCTGCGCGGTATCTTGGTGTCTTTCTTGACAACCGCCTGAGTTGGGATGTACACGTCAGCGCCATAGTGACCAAAGTTGCAAGGAAGATAGGCGCCTTGTAGCGAGCCCGTCGATGCCTCTCCCGCAGCTCGCGCAAGATATACATGTATGTAAAAGGCTATTGTCATGCCGGATATGATATATGGTGCCTGCAGCTTCTCTGCAGCCCTCCGCGTGACCCAACTTCAGCGTCTGCAAGCCATGCAAAACCGAGCGATTCGATGCATTGATGGCAGCCTGCCATGTTCCGCGATGCAGCCCCTCCTGGCTGCCAACTCGATTTACCGCGTCACTGAACTTTTTAAACAAAAGCTCCTGATCTTCATCTGGCGTTGTCTAAATGACTCCACTAGCCTTGTTCTAGCCCAGCTTCTCAAACCAGCAGCATGCAGCGGCAGAGGTACGCGCCATCAGCATGCCAATGGTCTGCTCAGCCAGCCAGCTCGCACAGTCGGTGTGGCCAAACGAGATTCGCCACCGCAGGAGCATTGCTGTGGAACAGTTTGCCCAGAGAGGTGCGCACCGTATCCAGATTGCAAGATTTTAAGCTAGCCTGCCTTCCTTATGTATGCCTGAAATAGGTTGTTCATGTTCCTTTCTTCTCAGTATTCTCGCTCGCATAGTACTCCACTTCTATGATAATATTGCCTATGCTGTTGCTCATTAGGATTTTGGCAAATTCTACCCTTCGCTTTCATATAACTGGGCCAGGAACCCGTTTGAACTTGCGAAGTAAAATAAAATCAATCAATCAATCAATAGTGTGAAACCATGAAGTGAGAACCAAAACAAAAAATACATCCCAAATTCGGAAATAAAGAGAACACTCACTTGAAATGAAAGATTGAACACAACACCTTGGCAAGAAATCGTTACCGAATAAAATTGCCTGCCACCGATGACACCGACACAGATGCCTACTTGTATCCATTTACTTTTGTAATACTCAATCTGCGGACAGCATGCTGTTTCGTTCTTTTTGAACTCATCAGCGCAGCACAGAGAAAATGAGGCCGAACCTGATAGCAATGAAAATAAAAATTTCCAATCTGGCCCGAACGTACCTTGCCAGAGTGCTCAAACTGACAAGTCAGTGAGCTCTGCATAACGCAAACAGCAAAGGCACTACCCCACGCAAGAGTGCTCAACTGCTACAAGAGCAGGAGCGAAATACTCAATCTGCGGACAGCATGCTGTTTCGTTCTTTTTGAACTCATCAGCGCAGCACAGAGAAAATGAGGCCGAACCTGATAGCAATGAAAATAAAAATTTCCAATCAGGTCAGAATGTACCTTGCCAGAGTGCTCAAACTGACAAGTCAGTTTAGTAATACAATGTACATGTATGTCTGTACCTTGCAGGATGATCCTATAGTATACGCTATAGTTGACATCATCATAATTATTACCATGGTGTTTGCGCCTTTTGTTTGACGGACTACCACTACCAGCAGGGAATTGACTGAGTACATCTTTGTCCTAAACCAGAAGGAACTACTGTATATGTACATGTATGTGTTGGTATGATGCAACTCGGGTAGTTTTCATGTGCATTGTAATGCCTAGGTTCATCCGGAATCACTGCTCAACTGCTCAAGTAGTTAGTTGCAGACAGCTCACAGGCACAACCATGACTGTGTTTCACGTGCACATGTACACAATGTACCGGTCATGAACATGTATGTACATGACTGGTACATTGTTTAGACTACATTGTACATGTACATGTACATGACATTGTACATGTAATTATAATAGTGATCCGGCCAGTAATGCTGTATGATTGTCTTCAACTTGCGGACTGAACTGTTTCGTTCCTTCTGGGCTCATCAGCACAGCACAAAGAAAATGAGGCCGAACCCGATGGCAACCTTGGAAGAGTGCTCAAACTGGCAAGTTAAAGGCACTACCTCACATGGGACTTCTCAACTACCAAAAAGGTTAAAAATCCAAAGAAGTGTGACACATGACGCGTAAAGTATTACAAAAAGTGAGGGCTAAGATAAAGAGTAAGTGTGACAAATGGGCATGAACAGTGCAGAAACAACTCATGAACACGGGGTGCAAACTCACGAAAATAACCTAAGTGAGTTTGCACCGCGTGTTCACTTAGGTTATTTTCGTGAGTTTGCACCCCGTGTTCATGAGTTGTTTCTGCACTGTTCATGCCCATTTGTCACACTTACTCTTTATCTTAGCCCTCACTTTTTGTAATACTTACGCGTCATGTGTCACACTTCTTTGGATTTTTAACCTTTGTTTTTCCCTTGATCACTTTAGTTCCGTATTTCCACTGATGATCTGAGCTTGAAAATCGATTCTGGAAACACACAATCTACATGTAAAACCTTGAACAAATTGTCATGTTGCGTGGTGATGTCTGCGGCATTCATACTTTTCATAGCTATTATTAAACTTTTATCTCCACGTAGATTAACTGGTTTGAGGGAAAGAGACAAACGGGAAAAGTCTGAAGAAAAAAGTGACTGTCACCAGCAGGACGTAGATTATTAATAATATTTCAGTACATCACATTGGCAATCTCCAAGAAATTCCACGTAAAACGTAAAACGTAAAACGTAAAACATGACACTGCACATGCACAAGGTTATTTAAAATATTTACAACGTACAAGGTATGTGTTTGTACTGTATCATCCTCTTTTCTTTTCTTTTCCTTTCCACTTATCCCGTTATCGGCCCTCTTAAGAGTTGTGTGTATCACTGTTGAGGCATCCGATGGTAAATAAAAATTAAATTCTAGGTTCAAACTGAGTTTCCCAAGCGCATGTCAGGTTTCTTTCTGGCTTGTTCTAGCCTGCTGCCTGGAATAAGTGTTTTTTGTCTTGTTTTTTTATTTTATTTTATTTTTTTAAAGTTTTTTGCCCCCAGGTAGAACAGCCTCTTTTACGGGCTAAAGCAACACAACGATGAGAAACCAGGTATGATAGGAAGCCTGGACCAAGTGTCATGCAGAAGGTGTATTGGCAGTTTATGCCTGTCTTATTAGTCTAGATAAACCCTAGGGTTTATCGGGTGTTAGCGGCCGTCGTGAGTTCCCTTCGGGAACGGATACGATAATTTACTTTATTTTTTATTTTTTTATTAGTCTAGACATACTGATATGGTATGTTGACGGTGTCCAAAACAGCTCTTCCCAGCTGTGCGTCGACCACGGTGTGGGAGAGTGAGCTAGCCTGGTCACTGGTCAGCTGCTCCCTTCAAATAAGGGAAGTACAAGCGCGGTATACATGTATATTGAGCAATTGTTTCAATAGCGGAACTTGTCATGTATATGTACATGTACATATCCGCTGTCTGAGAATTTAAAAAAGTCCATGACAGAAGACATTCTCAGTTATAGCAGGAATAACGTCGTCTCCTGTGCGTGCATCCATTGCCTTTGACTCTGAATCCGACACTGTGAACACTTTATTTCAGCTAACCAGACTGCATGGCCATGAGGCATGACTCTGCCCCGCTGTACATGACATTGCATACTTTACATTTATGTACACAGTCTACCCAATGCTGTAGACAGCTAGCTGATTCGGCCATAAACTAAAGGCCTCATCACCGACATCAGTACAGCTACGAGGGTTTGTGAGCATAAACAAAGCAGAGCTCCATTTGAGCCATCCTGACATCACCGCTAGCTGTATACAATGTATTCTGAATAACAATCCATTTGACTCATTTTGAGATGTCCTGTCTTCCCCTGATTGCTCGCGTATGCCGTTATGTAAAAAGGTGTGCAAACAATACTGCAATGGCAATGATCTAGACAACAGACGGCTGTCTGCCACTCTATTAGTATATTAGTATATTACACTACATGTACAAGTTGATGTATGTGAATGACTGCCGGCAAAGGACGGAAGCCATGGAGACACACGTGGCCTACAGCAGGATGCTGTTCTCTGTAATGACTACCGGTATGTGTACACACATGCACATGTACATCTATGTGGTCTGTAGTCAGGTACGATGCCAGGAAATACATCCGGTCATCGTCCAAATCATGTCAATACACTGACCCAGGCCCGCACCTCAGCATCTCACTCTCAATCCCAGGCTAGTCTTGCCTGTGAGCAGGCATCCCCTTCATTTGCACGAGCCTGCCAGCGTACGTGTATATTCTCGGAAGTGAAACACAATCGGAAAAAATAACTCGTTTAAAAAAAAAGGAAACAATGGAGATAATTATTATAATGTGGCCACAGAAACCTGGCCTGGGGTTTGTCTCAAGTATGACAGTATTCGGTTCCCCGACTCACCCACAGGGCCACACGGAACGATACAGTTCACTCGCAGGGGTGGCAGTCATGGAAGCTCCCTGCTTGATTCGGATGCTTGTTGATCCATTGCGGAGACAGCGATACAGCACTGACCACTCAGGCTCTACACAGTATTTTTATTGTATTTATTACAACATCTCAAGACTCGGTGGAAACTAATGCACACCGGTACACCGTCCTCTGTCTAAGCATTTCGTCTAAGCATTTTGTTTGCGTTTGAAAATGTTTATTTTACTCATGTATTATTTTATTAGTGCAATTAGGAGTATAATCGATGCAGACATGGCCAGACAACAACGAGTTCATGGAATTTTTAAGGATTTTTTTATGTTATTCAAAATCGATTTTCGTGTTCCGCTCATCAGTGAATAGTATCGGAACTGAGGGTACTGTGTACAAAAATAGAACATTTTATAACAGCATAATTAATTAAAAGTGTGAACAACAAAGGAAGTGCTACAGCATTACATAATAGGTGTCAAACATAGTGCTAACGTATATAACTGAGTGCAGCCACAAAGCAAGAAGTGATACAGTGCAACATGACACAACATTTACATCTGATAACCAGCTACGAGAACAACTTTAGCGCGACTACGTGCTTCTTTTGTTTACAAAGAACAGGATTATGCACACGTTTGAATAACATAAAAAAAATCCTTAAAAATTCCATGAACTCGTAGTTGTCTGGCCATGTCTGCATCGATTATACTCCTAATTGCACTAATAAAATTGCTTTCTCCACGCCGACTCTTTACATGTATTATTTCCTGATTTCTTCTCTACATTTTGCATTTTTTGTATTTGTATTTATATCATTATCTCATGGCACATCATGATGACGGCCAGTAAACTGAGACAAGCGTGAAAGCCAACCACAGCAGTAAAACAGATAAAAGAATACAAATAAAAGGCAAAGAAGGCAAAGGAGGAGACAAACCAGCAGTACGTCATGCAAATACATGAAACCTATACAATGTAATTGAGCAGAGATTTTAGCAACAAAATATCCATCGATGTGCTGGTCTTGACCTGCGTTGGTAATGTTGCCCAAAACACATAGCCAGCAAAGATCGGGGATCTAGTGAATAGGGTGGAGGCAGCGCGTGGGAGACTGAATGAGTTCCGGGTATTCCGTGTTTTGGAGAACCAATTACTACATACATGTGTCCACGTTTTGTACGTTTGGCACGCACATGCGCATGTGTGTGCGTGAGAGCGTGTCTGGATAAATGTGCATATTCATGTTTTAAACACACGGCGAGGAGACAATAATTTGATAACCGCAATCAATAAAACTAGCTGAACCGACATTTGTGTACTTTATTCATGCAATGTAAAAACGGTGGAGACGATGTGCAATAAAACGATGAAAATATGAAGAAATGGTGTAGGGAAAAAATATGGATTCAAACAAGTTTTCGTACAACACTCATCAGGAATCGTCGTTGTACTAAAGGACACTGAAACAAAAATTGAACTATTATAGAAAATCTAAGTTAGAGAAATAACACTAAGAGCAACAACAGTGAAATTTACAAGTGTGAATTTTAACAATCAAAGCGAGAAATGAACAAAGGAGAAAGGAAGGAAAGACAACGTGATAACACATAACAGCAGTACATTACACCTAGAACATTAACGGCCAAGCTTGGCCGCACTAAACACGACACGTTACTTGAACAATTTCAACCCAATTATACTATCTTTCTGTACACACAAATTAGGCTTGTACAGACGTTGATAGATAGCTTCCAACACTTTTAACTGTAGTCCATAACCATGACGACCACGGCACAATACAGTGAACGAAGAGTCGTTTTGAATGCCGACAATGCGCTAGTCGGTATGTTGGTAGGACTGTTCAGCACCTGAACGCACGCATCAAACAACACACACCACGTCACATACTTCCACCTTGCGCACAACAACAAAGACCGAAGCGAGGGCGACCTAGAAAACAACCAATAACCACACAGCCGTTGCCTACACAACCCGCGGATCCTGGCTCACGGACTGTGCTTGCTCCGCCGTCGCTGGTGGCGGTGGTGGAGGAGAATGGGCGTGGTGGCTCATCGGGTCGGCTTGTGTCGCCGCCTTTGCTCCGGCCGTCGGTGGTTCCCTCGTCAGTGCCCCGGCGGCTTTGGCTGAGGCGGTGCCGCTTGCGGTCCTGGTCCCACTGCCTCCTCCTGATCCTCCACCATCGGTTCTTGTGGCGGTGAAGCTTGCCAGTGGGAGACCGCGAGCAACACTGACAGCTGCATTAACACTACAAATGCCGACTCAAAAAGACCCACCTTGCATATCAGTAGCTCCCACACCAACACCAACAACGCAATCTACAGCAACCACAACTAATCCACCATCCAAGCCCACAATTGAAAGACCAAGACGATCAACAGCCAACTACAACAGAAGCTACGCACTCAGCGGACAAGGGCGAAAGGAGGGATGTGATAGCATGGTGACGGCCGAGTTGAGTTCAATGGACCCGGTCAGGCGGGATGGACGAGACAGAGAGAGTACAGAGGAAGCGGAGGATGGAGCGGACGGCGGAGAGAGCAGTGAGTCGGAGAGCAGTGATGGGAGTGATGGTGAGAATGCCGGTGAGAGTGTTAGTGTTGTGCGTAGGTTTCGTGGTAGCAAGTCTTCAGTCCTGATTGTTGCAATTCGTATTCCGACTCTTCGTTCACTGTATTGTGCCGTGGTCGTCATGGTTATGGACTACAGTTAAAAGTGTTGGAAGCTATCTATCAACGTCTGTACAAGCCTAATTTGTGTGTACAGAAAGATAGTATAATTGGGTTGAAATTGTTCAAGTAACGTGTCGTGTTTAGTGCGGCCAAGCTTGGCCGTTAATGTTCTAGGTGTAATGTACTGCTGTTATGTGTTATCACGTTGTCTTTCCTTCCTTTCTCCTTTGTTCATTTCTCGCTTTGATTGTTAAAATTCACACTTGTAAATTTCACTGTTGTTGCTCTTAGTATTATTTCTCTAACTTAGATTTTCTATAATAGTTCAATTTTTGTTTCAGTGTCCTTTAGTACAACGACGATTCCTGATGAGTGTTGTACGAAAACTTGTTTGAATCCATATTTTTTCCCTACACCATTTCTTCATATTTTCATCGTTTTATTGCACATCGTCTCCACCGTTTTTACATTGCATGAATAAAGTACACAAATGTCGGTTCAGCTAGTTTTATTGATTGCGGTTATATTCATGTTTTGTTTGTTTTAAGTTTTATTGTGTGTATGCGTGCATGCATGTGGGTTAATATTTATTATTACACCTTCCGGTGGCTAAAGATGAATCACTGCCAATATATATATAGATGAGGAGGGGGCGTTTGCCAGCCATGGCTTAACAATGAAAGCGAGAGCAATCATGAATGTGTGTGCTAACAATAAACTTGCAAATGAAAAATGAACAAGCTAGAGAAAGAATAAAAGAAGGAAGGGCAAATGTCGATTCAGCTTGTCTTATTGATTAACAATAGTGATATAAACAGGTCTCGTATTCACTGCTACCCCCGGTAGCCATTACACACACCAACAGCCATACAAGGCAGGGTTGCAGGTAGATACTGAAATTCCTCCTGACAGCTGTTTCGCCTTCATAAGGCTCATCAGAGAAGGTGATATTGAATAGGATGATATCAGGTGGAGATGGTCAGATTTATACTACAAAACATGGGCGCAAGATTCCCGGCAAAGTGTGAGAATGAGAAGTTACAATTCTCCAGCAACACAGTGCCAGGGGTTCTAAGGAAATGGCAGGTGAGAAATCCAATCACAAGCTGCTAACATTAATTTTCTAACGGCTAGGTGATAGTTTAAGAATTTTGGCGAGCCACCAAACAAAGTGAAAGAAAGTCATGTAGAGTAGAGTACTAAGCGTGCAGTGCAGCAAAAGTAAGTTATAAATCTGGCCATCTCCACCTGATATCATTCTATTCAATATCACCTTCTCTGATGAGCCTTATGAAGGCGAAACAGCTGTCAGGAGGAATTTCAGTATCTACCTGCAACCCTTCCTTGTATGGCTGTTGGTGTGTGTAATGGCTACCGAGGGTAGCAGTGAGTCGGCTGTGAGAGCGCATGGAGGAGAGGAGAGGAAGGGTTCTTTACATTTTATTGGCCGAATAGTACCGTTCACCATTTAAAAAGGTCGCATATTGCCCGCATAAACAAATCATATGGGGGTCATGCATCTGTCAATGACCGTTAACCAGATTTGCTTGTTGCGTCTCTTATTGATTACGGTTATTAAATAATATTCTGTGTGAAAAGGGTTTGCTACCCACTAGCCCTTTCCCAAAGGTACTCGCCCTTTTTTCGCCCTTTTTCGCCCTTTTTGGAAAGCCCGTTTCTTTCTCCCTTTATTGCGTTTTTTGGTGAATATCGCCTTTTTTGAGCTTTTTTAGCTGAAAAAGTGCTAAAATCTGTTTGCTCATGCATGCGATCACAGTTTTCGAGTGCTCAATGGGCCTTGGAAGTTGGCACGCCACTTTTTTGGGGGGCAAAAAGTTGGTGAAGCTTGTACCCGGTGTACACAATGCTGTAAAAAGTGGGTTTTTTGAACTTTACTTCCTGTTTTGCCTTTCGTGGACCCATAAATGGAAGAGTGCGTTTTCATTTCTCAGCTTGGATTCATATCTGAACATGTATCATCAAGAGCACATAACCCCCAGTACTCTTGGTATCATGCTATGCTTCACTGAAAAAGAGCACTTTTTGCTTGTTTTCACTGAAAAAAGAGCACTTTTTCAGCATATTTCGAGGGACGCTAAAAGCACTAAGTGCGAATAAAAAGAGCACCTTTGGGAAAGGGCTACTCCCCACACTGGAGCTCGCGCTATTCGGCCGACTTGACACTTGACAGACTCATGACTGCCATCTAGAGCACACGAGAAGTCCATTAAAACTTCGACTCAGCAAACCTGCAAGAAAGCACCACTCCACAGTGTTTCGGGGAATTCACCCCGCATCCGTTGAGCTTGAGTAGGCTGAGGAAGATTGCGCCCGAAGAGCACGACTTGTATAGTGCTCGCCAGGCACAAGCATCACCAGTGATACAAACTTAAAGAGACGGAGCAAACCCTTTTCAAAGTCTAACATCGGAAGCCTCGCTCTATAAGTTCAAAGCTGCCCTCAGGAAATTTACAGCTGACTATGCTTATGCAATCAACGGAATTCCGCCACCTTGCAGTTGATTTTCCCCATTTCTCTCCTCATCAATCCCTACTTCTCTTTGTACATACATCTACATCTACTGTTCTTTCAATCAAATGAACCCCTCGATAGGCACATTGCCTTTGGGTCATTTCATAATAATAATAAAATAATAATAATAAAATAAAGCAAACAAATCATCGCCGAAGTCGCAACCACTATTTCGTACTGTTGTGCCCAGCGCGGGCTTGCGACTAGCTGGTTTGGAGGTGACACTGACAGCGGTGTGAATAACCGATGGTCCCCAACTTCTGTTCTCACCGTCCAGGAGCAACACTGGCTCACGCTGCTATCTGGTGTTCACGAGGTGTTTGTCGCGCTGGGAACGGAGCGTCTCTGTAAGTTTGTATCCCTGGTGATGTTTGTGCCTGGAGAGCACTATTCCGCTGTATTGTGTGTCCGGGGTGCTCGGTCGGCCCGTCACCGTCTAGTTCACATGCTTCGTGAGTTGGCGATGGTGGAGGGTCGGGTTCCCCTGCCGTAATTAGTGCTGCACCGAGCTTGTTTTGTGTGAAAGTTTATTATATTATTCTTATTCTTATATTTATACTTGAATCGTTTGTAGGCAACCTGCCTACACTCCAGCTTATATTTACACTTCAAGTATTACAAAATAATTGAGAGGCTTTGAATCGTTTTTATCAAAATCTAAATATTTGCCGGGTTGGAAGGTGGGAGTTAAAAAAAAAACTATTTAAGTGGTGCTCTTCAGGCACAATCTTTTTCAGCTAACTCAAGTGATGAGGGGTGAATTCTCCGAAACACTGTACTGCCCTGCCAGGCGTTTTGTAGATTATGTCACCCCGGAAAAGTGGGCTAGGCGCTCCGTGGCTTGACAAGCAATGATACACCTGCTCTACCTCATCCGATCTATTTCAGCAGCCTTGGACGTCAGTCGATTGAGAGTGCAGTGCTCGGCACGCAGGGTGCTGCGCGGCGGAGTGGTGTTGACGCCGAGAACTAGAGGCATTTTTGCGCTAGTTTCTCTGATGCCACCCAGGGCCTTTGCGGTGCACTAGAATCGTGTGCAAGGCGTTTAGTCTCCACGTATGTGCACCCAGCATCTTTGTCGGCTTTCACCGCGTTTTTACTGGTTGTCTTGAAGAGAGATCGCTTTCAGAACTGCCCGTTTGACATGCGATGTAAAATAAATAGACAACCACAACAACACTGAAATTGCGGCCAAGAGGCAACTGTCGCGAATTCCTTATCGTGCCCCTATCGATGATTTTCCTCCCTAAGACACAATGGAATACGGGACGTCACAGAGCGGTTGCTGGACGAAGTGTGCACCAGTGTGTCCATTGAGCCCATACTACAATAACTGACGGGGAACGTCTTCGCTACCGGACCGCGAATGCAACTTCAATGTGGAGGACCGTGCCCAGTTGGATGTCCCTGCCAATGATTTTTGGGGCAGTCTTTTTGAGCGTATACTTATTGATATACGGGTTTTTTGGGTTTTTATTTATTTTATTCCAAGCAATACATGGCTGGGGTAGCCAATGACCACTTTGCGTGGCGATTGCAGGGTTTTTATAGCCAACCATGGCTAACATGGAAAAGAGTAAGAAGTCAAAAAGAAAAGGAAAAGAAGAAAGAAGCAAATATGGACTAAAATTGTGGTCTACTTGTAAAGCAAGGCGTTCCTGAATGCTGTTAAAGTAGAAAGGCCCTTTGTCTCCTGGTGCAGCTTAAGCCAATGCAAATAGCCATTGAAAAGTGGGGAGTGTAGCAATGCAGAAGAGCGGGCTAGAGGAAGGGAGAGTTGGTTCCTAGTGGAGCTATCCCGTCGGAACCAGTCAAATGGTTTAATATGCGGGGGTATTTTGGAAAGTCGAATACGATGGATAAGACAGCACATCATGATTCGTCGTCTTTCTAGGAGAGGTCTGGTCGAGGATAACATAATATTATAGAGAGCGACACTAGAAAGGGACTTGGGCATATGATAATGAAGGAGGGAACGATTGTGAGTTTCCAGTTTCTGCTGTTTTAACCCTCACGCTCAAATCGATCTGCACCGCATACTATTGTGTATCAGCGACAAGAAAAAGAAAAGAGAAGGCACTATGAGGAGAGGGTGAGGCAGGTTGAGCAAGCCTCGTTTCTTCCGGCGGTCATGTCAGCCAGTGGCGGAATGGATCCAGCGTCAACAGCACTATACATGTGTAAACGCATTACTCATCTGTTGGCTGAGAAGAGGGGTGAGCACTACTCACATGTTATGGCATTTGTTAGATGCAGGATTTTCTTCAGCATTCTGAAATCATGTATCATGTGCATTCGCGGTTGTAGGCGTATAAATTTTGGTTTAAAATCTGCGGAGCCCACACGGCTTTGGCAGTGGTGGAGGCTGGCTTGCCGACGTAACCATGAACAATGGACTGATTAATTATTCACTTGGTGTGTCGTTCTTGGTTTAGTTTTAGGCTTTTTTGTGCTTTAGAATTTATTGTTGTTATTGGACAGTTGGGTCCTCTCCAACGAAATGTTTTTGCAAAACAAAACTAAAAAACACTGTGTATTGAGCAGGGAGTGGTGCTTTCTTGCAGGTTTCCCGAGTGAACGGTTCGATGGACCTCTCGTGTGCTCTGGATGGCAGTCGTGAGTCATTCAAGTGAGAATTCAAGTCGGCAGGATAACCGCGAGCTGCCATGTTGGGAGCAACACACAATTCCAGAAGATAAAGATACTAGCACAAAGTACATACACTCAACTAACACACATACATACACAGTCATGTATGTGACAAACTAACACACACATACATACACAGTCATGTATGTGACAAACTAACACACACATACATACACAGTCATGTATGTGACAAACTAACACACACATACATACACAGTCATGTATGTGACAAACTAACACACACATACATACACAGTCATGTATGTGACAAACTAACACACACATACATACACAGTCATGTATGTGACAAACTAACACACACATACATACACAGTCATGTATGTGACAAACTAACACACACATACATACACAGTCATGTATGTGACAAACTAACACACACAAACATACACAGTCATGTATGTGACAAACTAACACACACATACATACACAGTCATGTATGTGACAAACTAACACACACATACATACACAGTCAATCTGCGGACAGCATGCTGTTTCGTTCTTTTTGAACTCATCAGCGCAGCACAGAGAAATGAGGCCGAACCTGATAGCAATGGAAATAAAAATTTCCAATCAGGCCCGAACGTACCTTGCCAGAGTGCTCAAACTGACAAGTCAGTGAGCTCTGCATAACGCAAACAGCAAAGGCACTACCCCACGCAAGAGTGCTCAACTGCTACAAGAGCAGGAGCGAAATACTCAATCTGCGGACAGCATGCTGTTTCGTTCTTTTTGAACTCATCAGCGCAGCACAGAGAAATGAGGCCGAACCTGATAGCAATGGAAATAAAAATTTCCAATCAGGCCCGAACGTACCTTGCCAGAGTGCTCAAACTGACAAGTCAGTGAGCTCTGCATAACGCAAACAGCAAAGGCACTACCCCACGCAAGAGTGCTCAACTGCTACAAGAGCAGGAGCGAAATACTCAATCTGCGGACAGCATGCTGTTTCGTTCTTTTTGAACTCATCAGCGCAGCACAGAGAAATTAGGCCGAACCTGATAGCAATGGAAATAAAAATTTCCAATCAGGCCCGAACGTACCTTGCCAGAGTGCTCAAACTGACAAGTCAGTGAGCTCTGCATAACGCAAACAGCAAAGGCACTACCCCACGCAAGAGTGCTCAACTGCTACATACACAGTCATGTATGTGACAAACTAACACACACATACATACACAGTCATGTACACAAAGGTCAAAAAGAATGGTTTCACCAATTATAGAAACATACGTTGTAACGCTGCGTTTCATGCACGTAGCTAAATGCTAAGGCAATCATCAGACAACACACAGTCATGTATGTGACAAACTAACACAGACATACATACACAGTCATGTATGTGACAAACTAACACAATATGGAACGACACAAGCTTGTCAGGAGTAACTACTTGCTGTGGTGGATTATTGCTGGTGAACAGTTCGTGCTGGTGTTCGCAAGTGTCGTGTGGTCTCGTCAGGTCGAAAAAGAAGAAACTACTACTACCATGCATGAAGAGTAGAAAAGCAGCGCAGCGCGGATATGATCAAGTGTAAAAGGAGTCAACGTACGTAACCATAGAGATTATTATTATTATTATATGCACGTCCGTGCGTTTACGTCAACAGTAAGTCCACGTATTCGCATGTGCCAGAAGACAGGCAGAGTGGGCAGGGAGGAAAACAAAAATAAACAAAAGTACAAAATAAATGTAAGACAGCAGGCGATAGGCACATAACTCATGTTCGATGATAGGTGCTCAATGCACGAGATTATGGCGACAGTAAAAAGTCAACGTGCGAAAGTGCAGGTGCAACAAAGAAGAGTCAAAGTGCAGAACGGACCGAAATTCATATCCAAAGAGCGAATATTCCGGAGATGGAGCGAATTGGTTTAGCATGTCAGAGGGTGCTTGCGCCCATCGTTAGGGTAACAGCAAACCCTGTCAGAGAGACAGTCAGTGTACAATGTAGAGATACGTAGAACGCAGTGGCGTTGCTGCGGAGAGCGAGAATGAGAGAAAGCAAGTAAGTACTTATAGTTATAGTATGTAACTAATTTATATCATGGTATTCGACAAACATGCATAACAAGCACTGTATCGTACCTTGTTGTTGTTGTTGTTGTTGTTGTTGTTGTTGTTGTTGTTGTTGTGGTTGTGGTTGTTGTTGTTGTTGTTGTTGTTATTGTTGTTGTTGTTGTTGTTGTTGTTGTTGTTGTTGTTGTTGTTGTTGTTGTTGTTGTTGTTGTTGTTGTTGTTGTTGTTGTTGTTGTTGTTGTTGTTGTTGTTGTTGTTGTTGTTGTTGTTGTTGTTGTTGTTGTTGTTGTTGTTGTTGTTGTTGTTGTTGTTGTTGTTGTTGTTGTTGTTGTTGTTGTTGTTGTTGTTGTTGTTGTTGTTGTTGTTGTTGTTGTTGTTGTTGTTGTTGTTGTTGTTGTTGTTGTTGTTGTTGTTGTTGTTGTTGTTGTTGTTGTTGTTGTTGTTGTTGTTGTTGTTGTTGTTGTTGTTGTTGTTGTTGTTGTTGTTGTTGTTGTTGTTGTTGTTGTTGTTGTTGTTGTTGTTGTTGTTGTTGTTGTTGTTGTTGTTGTTGTTGTTGTTGTTGTTGTTGTTGTTGTTGTTGTTGTTGTTGTTGTTGTTGTTGTTGTTGTTGTTGTTGTTGTTGTTGTTGTTGTTGTTGTTGTTGTTGTTGTTGTTGTTGTTGTTGTTGTTGTTGTTGTTGTTGTTGTTGTTGTTGTTGTTGTTGTTGTTGTTGTTGTTGTTGTTGTTGTTGTTGTTGTTGTTGTTGTTGTTGTTGTTGTTGTTGTTGTTGTTGTTGTTGTTGTTGTTGTTGTTGTTGTTGTTGTTGTTGTTGTTGTTGTTGTTGTTGTTGTTGTTGTTGTTGTTGTTGTTGTTGTTGTTGTTGTTGTTGTTGTTGTTGTTGTTGTTGTTGTTGTTGTTGTTGTTGTTGTTGTTGTTGTTGTTGTTGTTGTTGTTGTTGTTGTTGTTGTTGTTGTTGTTGTTGTTGTTGTTGTTGTTGTTGTTGTTGTTGTTGTTGTTGTTGTTGTTGTTGTTGTTGTTGTTGTTGTTGTTGTTGTTGTTGTTGTTGTTGTTGTTGTTGTTGTTGTTGTTGTTGTTGTTGTTGTTGTTGTTGTTGTTGTTGTTGTTGTTGTTGTTGTTGTTGTTGTTGTTGTTGTTGTTGTTGTTGTTGTTGTTGTTGTTGTTGTTGTTGTTGTGGTTGTGGTTGTTGTTGTTGTGGTTGTGGTTGTTGTTGTTGTTGTTGTTGTTGTTGTTGTTGTTGTTGTTGTTGTTGTTGTTGTTGTTGTTGTTGTTGTTGTTGTTGTTGTTGTTGTTGTTGTTGTTGTTGTTGTTGTTGTTGTTGTTGTTGTTGTTGTTGTTGTTGTTGTTGTTGTTGTTGTTGTTGTTGTTGTTGTTGTTGTTGTTGTTGTTGTTGTTGTTGTTGTTGTTGTTGTTGTTGTTGTTGTTGTTGTTGTTGTTGTTGTTGTTGTTGTTGTTGAAGTTCATTAATTTTAACGTCGCACCACAAACAGGCGGTTTCGCCTCCTTTGATACATGTGGACGACAGAGGGAATGAGAGAGAGGGGGGGGGGCAGAAATACGGAGAGAGGAAGGGTAGACAAATAAATAAGTGAGTCAACCTCAGTGCTACACTAAAGCAAAAACGGAATGGGAATTCTATATACAAAATAGCATCATGCGATCATTGCGAAACACGTTTCCTATTCTTTAGTCCGCTATACTACAGAAACACACTACTAGCCGAAAAGCATTTAAACGGAGCCATGATGCGCTATTAGCAGGGCACAGAACTGAAGGTGGCTGGGCTCGGAACGGAGATCAGGTGGGAGCTGGTTCCACAGGACTGCGCCGATGAACTGTATGATCGCTGGACCCGCAGGACCCGGCCAAAAATAGTACTTGGAGAAGGTGATGTGCTGCTCCCCGAGTGCGGTCACCAGTAACCCTCAGGAAGAAGCTGGTGCATAGGGAGCTAGCTCTAGAGAACAGACAACGACAAACAAAGACGAAAGCTCCTCAGCTTGATGTTAAACATGTCCTCCAGGGTGGTGAAGCGGAGCTGTTGAAATATCGGGCTCGTGCGCGATCACGGTGTGTGTGTGTGTGTACTGTACGCTGATGATATTGCGTTCTACGTATTCGGCTCTGATGTGGCTACAATTATGCTACGCTTGCAGGATAGTATGCGGTTGCTAGAGCAATACCTTGATGAGAAAGGCCTTCTGCTCAACCCCACTAAAACACAGTTCATGTTGATACGGCGTCCTGCCCTGCCTGCACTGAGCCCAGCCCTGTACCTGACCTGTAAAGGTATTGTCATTTCCCCTGTCTCTACTGTGAAATACCTCGGTATACTAATCGATGAGCATCTAACGTTCCGCCCACAAGTAGAAAAGGTGTGTTCAGTGGTCTTCGCTAAACTAGCCTGTTTTGCTCATGGCCGTCGCAATTTATCAGCTACAGCTCGGAGAACTTTCTTCTTGTCAATTATACAGTCTACTCTAGAATATGCAAGTAATGCGTATGTGCACTGTTTGAAAACTACCCTATATAACAGGCTTGTAACGGTCAGCCATATTGCGATGAAGAAGGCATTTGGTTTAGATAGAATGACCCCAACTGCATTAGTTTTACAACGGTGTCATCTGTATTCGTTTGAGCAACGAGTTAATTTGAAACTATACGTTTTGGTCTATCGCTGCTTGTCATCAATTACTAGCCCCCTCCTTCAGTCACTGTTTCTCCTGCGTTCAGTTGGCCCGCACACAAATGCTCGTACTCGTGGCCAGGATACAGCTGCCTTAGTATTACCTACTGTACATATTGGGTATGGACTGCGCTCAGTTTCTTTTCTGGCGGCAGGTCGGTGGAACACTCTTCCTCCAAACTGTCGTCAGGCACAATCTGCTGGTACTTTTGCTCACCTCACAAAGATTCAACTAGGGTTCCCTGTAACAAGGCCATGCCTGTTGGGACTCCCCTAGTCAAATAATAAATACTACTACTACTACACAGTGGCAGGCCGAAGAAGCCGCGGATAGCGCTCTTCATTAGCCGTGTCAGGGGCTCCATGTTGCCATTTGCTAGTGACGGATAAAACGCGTTGGAAGCGTACGACAACCTACCCTGAATCATCGACCTGTAAAACAGGATCTTTGGCGCCAGGGTGAGGCTTCAGTGGCTCCGCCACAGCGCACCTACTGACTTCCGCACCTGCGAGATTGTGTGGTTGACGTGAGGCTCCCAGAAGAGCTGACCATCCACCATGACGCCCAGGTACCGCGCTTCTTCGCCAACAACAACAAGGGCTGCATTCCCACAGAAAAGTCATGTGTCATCTGTAGCAGGGGCTGGGCCTCTTGGGGTAATCAACAGCGCCTGTGTTTTCTTGTGGTTAACCGGCTGTGCTTAGTGGGGAGCACACTTGTTGGCAGCTGCTCGAGGCTTTGATGGCAATATCGTCTGCAAATTCCTGGTTTGTGGTCTGCTGGGGCACGAAGCACCGAAGGTTTCGGATGTACAGTGTGAACAGGAGGGGCCCTAGGACGGATCCTTGTGGCACCCCTCGACTGCACGCGACGTATTCTGAGCAACTTCCGCCCACAACTACCCGTTGAAGCCGCTCACTCAGGTGACTAGTGAACCATAGCTGGACAGTACCGCTGACCCCAATGTAGGATAGCTCCTGTGCCAAGATGATGTGTTTGACACAGTCAAAAGCCTTCGACATATCAACGAATATCACACCTGTGAGTTTGCGCTCATGCTTTGCTTTGAGCCAGTGATTGAAATCTATTACTTGCACAAGAGCGTCCTCGGTACTGTGGTTCTTCCTGTACGCGAACTGGGAGTCAGGGAGAACGCTGTGATTGGCCAGAAAGGATGTGAGCTGGGCTTTGACGATCTTCTCGAGGAGACGAGAAACGACTGGTGGTAGAGAAATAGGTCGATACGCAGACAAGGTTCAAGACTGCCACCTTTGAACAGCGGCGACACATAAGCAATTTTAAACTGATGGCGAACACACCCCTGACATAGCGAAGTATTGAAAATCATGCTGAGCGAGGGAGCCAGTATTGGTGCCGAGTTTCTAAGGACAATACCTGGCAAGTCATCACGTACAGCATCAGCATCAGCATCTCTTTTTCCGAAATCATTTAGCACATTTTCTCCTTTTCCCCACTCCAATGTTCATTGTATATACACAAATGGGAGATAGGCGTCAGCCTTTGGATAATCCCGAAATAAAGATTATTATTATTATTATCATGTCCAGTCGCCTTTGACGCGTCAATGGACTGGAGAAGGGCCATAGCGTCCTCCGTCGAAACAGGCGGAATATCCGTGAACGCTGGTGCTTCACGTTCGGCTGGTGCGTTGGCGCACAGCGTGGCTGCTCGTCCAGGGTCATGCATAACTTTACCAAAAGTTCGGGACAGGATTTTAACAGGTACTTGTGGGGGGCTTGAACTTTTCGCTCATCCAGTCACCACGTTTATCGTATTCCAGAGCTTCCGTCCGTCCTTTCCGGCCGACTGCAGGCGAGCTTGGAAATACTGATCCTTTAGCCTCCGATCCAGCTTGCGCGTGGCTATGCGGAGAGTGCGGTGTTGCTCTCGCAGGCGGACATCGTTTGGAGAGCGTGAAAGAAGTCGGTGGGCCTTGTTTCGTTGCCGCACAGCAGATACAAGTTCAGGACACAACCCTGGACAGGTCGGCGCCTCGGCTTTCGAGGAGGTTGTAATGGGGCGTTACGATCTAAAGCAGTAAATACCCTTGAGTACCATTCGGCGCCAGGGGCGTAGGAACAGGTCCGGCAGGTCTGGCGGCCGCCGGACCAATGTTTCGCCAAAAAAAAAAGGAAGAGCAAGCTCGTTTTCAACCATGCGGAGGGTCAAGTCCTACTTACGCAGTACAACTTTCGAGGAAAGGCTCGATCACCTGATGTTCCAGAATATCCACAAGAAACTGCTGGACGGCTGGTGCTAGACTTTCCCCAAATCGGCCCGTTTCTCGCCTATTCGGCTCGCTTATCATTGCATCAACATCATTCGACTCGCTGAAGATCTTAAGATTGCAGTCCTGCAAGTCTTAAAGTGCTCGCAGTTTTTCCTCCACACTCGCCTCTTTCGAGATGCAACTCTTCGGACTGCCGGGTGACGACAATAATGTTGGCCACAAATGCGTAGTGATCGCTGATGTCACACTGGACGACCTTGCACGCTCCAACTAGAGACTGAGGGGCGAGGAGCAGATCTATTAGGGTGGAAGTTGATGCCGTTACTCTTGTCGGTGTCCGGATGTGGTTTTCCAGATGAAACCGCTGAAGCATGGTGTGCATACGACTGCCCCCCGCGCACATGTCTTGAAGTCACCTATGGCGACCACGCCGTTGCTACTTCGCAAGCTTAGATTGTTCAGACTGACTTCTAGGTCTTGCCATACTGCAGCAGAAGTGGAAGGTGGAAGGTAGAACGTAGCGAGGGTGATGGGTTCACCGGATTCTCTGTCTTCAAGGTGTGGATGAGATTTTCGATTGTTTCACTCTCGAGTTCAGCGTGTCTGGAAACAGCCAGGGTATCTAGACTGTATACAGCCGTAACCAGGCAGGCACAGTGGGTTGGTCAAAGGCCATGATTGAGATACGAGAGGTACCTGGTGTTCAAGTCCTGCCTGGGAGCGGTTTTTCCAGCCGTGCTGCTACCCACAGTCAACTGGGAACTTGTGGCCAGGCACAAGGGGTACATTATTCACACATATCCGCCGGATGAGTACGCATGGCCCATGCACCATGGGGACCCACGAATACAAATAATACAAACCAGGGGTACATGGATGCAGCTAATGGGGTTTCTCGGCACTTGGGCCAGCGGTTGTGACACTTTTCCACTCACCCCCACCATTAGGCGCTGCATCTGCCGCTAGGGTTTATCGGGTGTTAGCGGCCGTCGTGAGTTCCCTTCGGGAACGGACACGATAATTTACTTACCGTATTTTCCGGGGTATAAGCCGCACCGGGGTATAAGCCGCACCCCCCTTTTTGAGGCAAAATATTGACTAAAAGTTGGTATTCGGAGTATAAGCCGCACCCACAAACCAAGATTTTCACACTCATTGACAAATGGCCTTTCTACAAATTTATTATGGTTATGGAGCTAAATACCATGTAAGATCAGATTATGAAGTGTTAGTGCACCACAGGTTGCTGTAGAGATGTTGGTGTATTGCTGTGTTGACTACAGTAGTACAGATCACTCCATGTCATCTGCACTATCTTCAGTCTCGCTGCCACTGATGTTGATCAGCAACACAGGCGTGAAGCTGAGTCGAATGACATGTCACATGACGTCAGCATGCATACTGATGTATGCTAAGCATTCATTCGCGCAAGCATATTCGGTGTATAAGCCGCAGGGGCGATTTTGGTCCGATTTTTATCGATAAAAGTGCGGCTTATACCCCGGAAAATACGGTATACAGCTATACCGCCACCAGGTCTGTGCCCGCGATCGCGCCTAAAGAGTCTATAATGAGGTATATGAATGGATGAGTCAGAAAACGTACTATCAAGCCAAGTTTCAGCAATGCCGAAAATGTCTACACTGTCGTTGTTCATAAAGTTTTTGATTTCTCCTATCGTCTTTCTAAGGCAGCATCTACCCGCCTTCTTCCTCCCATTGTTCATTGTTTACATGTAACACTCCATTGTTTTGACTTACACCTGTTTTCGATTTGCGACCTCCTTGCTGTTTTAAAGTAAAGCTGAGCAGATTACGTTTAACATACTGCTTTCGGCACACAATCTCTCTTGCCTTGTTGCTTGCATAATAAATGCTACAGCTTGATTGGTGAATTCACTTTTGCCAAGATCCGGCAACGGAGTTGCTGGCAATGCCTGGATACATCGTGTTCAATTTAATAATTTGTGCTCTTCCTTTTTTTGTCTGAAGCACTGCCAACACCTCTCTTTTCAAACTGTTTTCTGGGATTGCACTTGTGAACAATGACTGCATACACCATTTCCTGCTTACATCATTGTGTGTGCTAAAATCAGGTGTCTGCTAAATTTCTTTTTTACCGGTAAGTGTGTTTAAACTCTACCAGGTACCAGGTAGTCGTCAAAGTACTGTACATGGGCCATTATTTGACGACTCCCTAATCTCAACAACAAGACTCCCTGGCAACAGCATTGTATTGTGTTGTATTGATTTATTTGAATTCGCAGCATGAATCAATGGTTTGCTGGTCTTGACTCCACCATGCATAGTATTCACAATTACAAACAAGTACAAAAGAGCATGCATGTATCAAAACACCACATGCAAAACGGAGAAATTGCAAAATGAACAACCTGCAGTCTTGCACCATCCTGTAGCTAAAGTGAGCATGGATGGTTGAGGCGTAGACCTACTGCCTACTTTGCAGATGCAATGTACTTAAACAAAATTATGTGATACAAGCCTCAATGGATTAAAATGCAATACAACAGACACTGGAGAAGAAATCAGGAAAATGCATGTGTAAAATAAAGATTGTCAAACCCAAACCGGAATACACTTTACATCAAAACTTTACAAAATAAAAAGAATGATTATCCTATGAACGCATCAACGTATCAATGTACCAATCAATGTATCAATAGGTACAGTGTACTGCATATCAATTTGAAGAGACGTGAACTACCATTGATGAAATACATGCGATATTGTAGCAACTTATCTTATCACTTTATACCATAATATGACAAACACAATGAGACCAACTGAAATAACAAAAGATTTACGGAGTACTCTTACATTTGTGACTATTATGAGATACTGGGCAAAAGGGGATATAAAGAGAACGAGAACAACAGATCCGGAATTGCGATAGTGACTAAGATCTAGTTTCTTGCCTGGTATGTTATGTATATCAGTGTGATGGCTGCAAAGATCTCCGTCATGAACAGTGCTGTTACGAGAGTGGAATACATGATCAACTTGTTCACCCGGGACGTAGTTATTGTAGAATCAGTACTGTTCTCACTGCGGGCCGATGGCGTAGAGTTGATGCATGTACTTGTGTCTGTGATGCCACGTCTACGATCTATGGTGACTGTGGGTGAAGAAGTTACGGAAGCTGGAGAAGAATGTGTTCAAGTTAACAAGATTCAAACCAGTTTAAACAACGAGTGTTGTAAAATGGCCATAATTGTTCAAACTGTCACCAAACACATCAATATCCTAGGGCATACATCGGTTTTATGTAGTAAGTACTATTAGCACATCCATCGGACAACAACTGAATTCAATATAAACATCATAAAAGTAAGAATAGCCGATGGCAACTCATTCATGCAAGGGAGCATAGTTACTTTTCATGATGCATTGTCATAACAGAAGCAGAGCACACCTCCAAGTTTCAAGCTGAATCACCATCAAATGGCTTGCATGATGATTGATTACTGTGAAACTCGGAGTCGGAATGGATGACTTCAACTTCTGTGCTGGAGAAGTCTGCTTCTGTGAACTAACCACTATTATTCCCGTAGCTATGCAAAATACGTTACTTTAGTAACGTCTGGCGCTAGCCAGGGTCCACGTAGCTTTAATGGTGTACTAGCTGTGCTAGTACTTGTTAGCAACAATCCGAACTAGCGCACACACTGCACTGCATTGCTTTGTACTGCATTCAAGACTGACGTCATGCGCTTTGTTTTGCTGCGTAATCACAAATGGCACCAGCCCATTTTGCGGAAAAGAAAAACAAATCTTGCTTGCCCTGTTGTGCTCTTCCAGACAACGGATCGTGCTTCAGCAGTGTTTCTTTTCCTTTCGTAGCTTTGCTGCCAGCCCGAGTGTCACCTCGACACTGTATTTCTTCAGTATGTCTGACCTAACTGTCGACACTGTCAAGGCAATGCCTTGCCAAGCCCCCGCGGCGAGCCTTCTCAGCGCGGCTTGAATCCGAAAGGAAACTAATGTTACTTAGTAAAAGTATTTTACAGGACCGTTTGCTGGCACAACTAGCCCTTGGTAGTGAGGTCTGCTCCGGCCAGGAGAACCAGAAACATGACAGTGCGGACACGGCTCGCGAGCCCAGAAGCCCGACTTGCACCAATGCCTCCTCCGCCAGCTCAGGTGACGCGGGCTCAACATGGGATCTGCGCTCCCGTAGATCTACGTGACGAGGTGTAATCGGCTTTGTCGGCCGCCATTTTATTATTATCGGAGAGCATTGTGCCGCTCCTCACCCAAGGCCAAGGCAATGCGGCTGCTGCCGCCACTACGCCAGGCCAAGCCCTTGTAACCCACCCGATCAGCCACCTGCACCAGCTGTGCCCAAGGCTGTGCAAGAACGTATCTTGCGAGGGGAGTTCGTAGATTTTTCAAGTTGGTTGCCTGAAATTCTTGCACACTTCCGGCCCAACATTCCGGCTGGTGCACAGCCCGAATAACGATAGCCAGCTAAATATCGTCGAGTCGGATGACCGTACGCGAAGCAGGTGCGTCGCAAGGTTCACGATAATTATACATGTAACTACCCGGCTCGAGGCATGGACCACATACATGTCTGTTATCACGGCTGCTGCCCTACACCGCACTGCTGAACCGCTGAACTGATTGCGTACCAGCAGTTGATCCTGACTGCTAACCGCCAGTTCTTCCCAAGCGCGTGGCTAGAGTACGACCGCCAGCTGCGGCTGCTCGTGGCCCAGTAACCAGGCACGAAGAGGTTGGACACCATCGACGTGAACCTATGGCAGATAGCTGTCACAGGCCATGCACACCCAAAATGCGCTCAATGTAAGACGGCCCATCCAGAGGCGGTTTGTGTCCTTTTCGTCCCCAAGCCAGCAGCATTTACCTCCAGTGGTCGCAACCATATCAGCGACAGCCAAGAAATCTGCCGCAACTTCAATGGAGGTCGCTGTTCTTCGTCGTCGTGCCGCTTCTCCCACACCTGCAGCCAGTGTGGCAAGGACCACCCATGCATCATGTGCAACCAGCAGCAGCGCGGAGCCAATCGGCCACCCCGCCGCTCCTAGCAGAATGGCTACTGAATAGCTTGACTCGGTACGTAGCTTCTTTCCTATACACTCTGCAGACACCACACTGCTAGCTGACCACTTTGCCCGCCTGTTACGTAACCACTCATATCAATAATGCGTTGCGGATGTTCTCCATGGGCTGCGCCGTGGCTTTACTCTTGGATCTGCCGGCCAACACGACATTTCGGTTTTCTCTAATAATCTACCCTTGGCTTTCACTCACTCGGCATTTATATCCGAGCAATTAGCTGCTTCCTGCGCCCGCAGCGAGACCACAGGCCCATTTCCGTCACCTCCATTTCAGTTCATGCGCCGCTCTGGTATTGGTGCCATCCCCAAAAAGAACGGCAAGCTGCGAATGATCCACCATCTGTCTAGTCCGGAAGGCACCGGCGCGAACGACAGCATTCCTGCCGAGCCGCTCTCTCTGCACTACGCGAGCATTGACAACGCGATCAACATCATCATGTCATGCCCACAGCCTGTGTATTTGTTCAAGCTCGATGTACGCAGTGCATTTCGGCAGATCCCAGTCCGCCGTCAGGACTTCGCTGGGAAGGCTCCTACTACTACGAGCGCTTTCTGCCTTTCGGCCTCCGCTCCAGCCCAGCCGTCTTTGACTCAGTAGCCACAGCAGTCAACTGGATCATGCAGCACGAGTTTGCTATAGATCACCGGCTTCATTACCTCGATGACTTTCTCGATATCTCCACTGGTTTGGCTGCAGCCAACCAGCAACTCACCACCCCCCTCCGGGCATTCACGTATCTCGGCACTCCTCTTTGCTCCATCCCAGCTCGAGGGCCATCACCATCATTGACCTTGGTATTTTCCTAGACTGCGGCTACCAGAGGACAAGCTGTCCGAGATCCGTGCGCCACTCATGGCTACTATCAGCGAGCGCAGCATCGGCCAGCGTCAACTCGAGTCCCTCCTGGGGAAGCTCACTTTTGCTGCCCGAGTCATCGTTCCTGGACACACATTCATGCGCGAACTATGATCAGCATGCCCTGAACTGTATCTGTGTATGCGAGTGCGGTGCATAAAGCCCACCTTGAGAATGGGTTTGCCGGCCCCTGAGTAGATGCGTGGCTTCTGGAGAGGGTGTTGAAGGGCATCCAGCGATGCCATGGTACGGCTGTACTCACCCCTCGCCTTCCTATAACTATGCCAATCCTACGACACCTGACGGATGCACGCCGGAAAAGTAGTATCCTGAATGGCCATGACAAGCTGCTCTACCAAGCCGCCATGCTGCTTCTTTGGATTTCTTCGGTGTGCTGAATTCACTAATGGCATCACACGGGGCTGTACTAGCTCCCCTGGTGACGGACGCTTGCAACTCTTCCTGCTTTCATCCAAGACGGACCCATTCGGTAAAGGCGTTACTAGTGACATTGGCCCGTCTGTACCGCCGTACTGCCCGGTCCGTGCCATTGTTAGCTACCCATTTGTCACTCGTCGCGAGGGACCAGAGCAACTCTTGTTCGTACTCTCGAACAGACAGCAGCTGACCAGGCAGTCATTCACAGTAACAGTATGGTCTCTTGTCGCTGCGGCCGGTGTACCATCCCAGTCGAACTACTCCGGGCATTCGGTCTACATTGGTGCAGCCACCACCGCTGCTATGGCTAGTGCCCCGACTCCTTCTTCCGAGTGGCAGGTCAGTGGAAAGAGCGATGCGTGTCTATGCTACATCCGGACTACAACAAGCGCTAAGCGCCAGCTATCGTCCCGGCTTGCTGCCGTGCCATGGATGCCATGATCCCCAACTCGGGTGAGTAATGAGCTACTGAACTCTAGCTGCGCAATGCTTGCCTGTGCTGACATAAATTGACCCTTGCTGTGCGTCAATAGTGCTTAGCTAACGGAGTGCTGGTTTCATGGGTCCACTCTCACAACTGGTGTTATCTAGCTATTTGCTGCGGCTCTGCCTTGCGCTATATTACATCCATTTAGCATTGCAGCTCTACGTTGAGCTAACAGCAGCTCTACTTTGAGCTAACAGCAGCTCTACTTTGAGCTAACAGCAGCTCTACTTTGAGCTAACAGCAGCTCTACTTTGAGCTAACCGCAGCTCTACTTTGAGCTAACAGCAGCTCTACTTTGAGCTAACCGCAGCTCTACTTTGAGCTAACCGCAGCTCTACTTTGAGCTAACAGCAGCTCTACTTTGAGCTAACAGCAGCTCTACTTTGAGCTAACAGCAGCTCTACCTTGAGCTAACAGCAGCTCTACTTTGAGCTAACAGCAGCTCTACTTTGAGCTAACAGCAGCTCTACTTTGAGCTAACCGCAGCTCTACTTTGAGCTAACAGCAGCTCTACTTTGAGCTAACAGCAGCTCTACTTTGAGCTAACAGCAGCTCTACTTTGAGCTAACAGCAGCTCTGCTCTGAGCTAGCAGCAGCTCTGCTCTGAGCTAACACCAGCTCTACTTTGAGCTTCAAACCAGTTGTTTCGAAACCAGCACTCCTCAATCCAAAGATGCCTCTTTGTTGACTTGTTTGTGTGAGGGATGGGGCTAATGGTGTACTAGCTGTGCTAGTACTTGTTAGCAACAATCCGAACTAGCGCACACACTGCACTGCATTGCTTTGTACTGCATTCAAGACTGACGTCATGCGCTTTGTTTTGCTGCGTAATCACAAATGGCACCAGCCCATTTTGCGGAAAAGAAAAACAAATCTTGCTTGCCCTGTTGTGCTCTTCCAGACAACGGATCGTGCTTCAGCAGTGTTTCTTTTCCCACCATCCCTCCCTATCCAACTTATTCACACCATCATAATTATCGTACCCACTAATCGGGTCCACTCTCACAACTGGTGTTATCTAGCTATTTGCTGCGGCTCTGCCTTGCGCTATATTACATCCATTTAGCATTGCAGCTCTACGTTGAGCTAACAGCAGCTCTACTTTGAGCTAACAGCAGCTCTACTTTGAGCTAACAGCAGCTCTACTTTGAGCTAACAGCAGCTCTACTTTGAGCTAACCGCAGCTCTACTTTGAGCTAACAGCAGCTCTACTTTGAGCTAACCGCAGCTCTACTTTGAGCTAACCGCAGCTCTACTTTGAGCTAACAGCAGCTCTACTTTGAGCTAACAGCAGCTCTACTTTGAGCTAACAGCAGCTCTACCTTGAGCTAACAGCAGCTCTACTTTGAGCTAACAGCAGCTCTACTTTGAGCTAACAGCAGCTCTACTTTGAGCTAACCGCAGCTCTACTTTGAGCTAACAGCAGCTCTACTTTGAGCTAACAGCAGCTCTACTTTGAGCTAACAGCAGCTCTACTTTGAGCTAACAGCAGCTCTGCTCTGAGCTAGCAGCAGCTCTGCTCTGAGCTAACACCAGCTCTACTTTGAGCTTCAAACCAGTTGTTTCGAAACCAGCACTCCTCAATCCAAAGATGCCTCTTTGTTGACTTGTTTGTGTGAGGGATGGGGCTAATTTGGTAATTAGAATAAGTTCTATCTCTCACGCTACGGAACTGGTGTGACTTAGTCACCTGCATGCCGCCACCAGGCGCAGGGCTTGCCTGCCGTCACTGTAACTTGACTGTCAACTCTCCTTCTTTCCCTCATTCTTACCTCCTTGTAAAACTGACACCATCTGTACCATGTCTCACTAACTTGAAATGTCACACTAATGTCGCGCTTTTCTACCTTTGCGCGCTTTGCTTTGCTACCTGCCTGCGTATGAAATTGGACCCAGATGATGTGCAGGTTATCAGTTGTGTTGATTTCAAAAAGGACGATTACTCTCCAAGAAATTATGGAAAACGGGAACTGGTAGATGGGACGACATTTCTTAGAGACGACGAGACAGAGACCAAGACGAACGAAACGAATACATTATGGAAGAGAGAGAGGTCGAGTGAGGGCGGCAAGATAAAGGGCCTGGGTAGCGATGGCAAATATGGGCGCGCAAGTAGCTACCCATGCCAACGGAACAAAAGGTGACAAAAGGAGACAAAAGGTTAGTACGAGGGGGCATGCAGGCCAGCTTGGAAAAGGTTGTACAACGTACGGGAGGAGGTACCTAACAGTTTTCTGAGGATTGCATTAGCTATGCTATGTGCAGGATGAACCCAGAGTAACAGCAATGAACTAGCCGGTTGTCTCTGTATTCTTCTGCCTTTGTGATAATGCTCCATCTTTGTGGTGTTGAGCACTCAAGGTAATCTGGGAACTCTCGCTACTTTGTACTCCATGTGTCATAAATGTACTCTGTGCGTTGTATCTGTACTCTGGGGAGCATGTCCCTGTTATAATAATATTACTATACCTCGCGTCCTCCGCCAATACTATGTTTGTTGTGTGCATATTTCATCCTCTCTGTTTTTATTCACGTCTGTGTTGGGCATGTAGACCTCTCTCACATCCACTGGTAATGGCATGTGGGGAAATTCAGACAGAAAGAAACATTAGCTAAACATAAACACACTGAACACTTACCACTGTTACCTGGCATGCCGGGCATCAGAGGTGCAGTGGTAGTTGGTCTTGAGTGAACTGTGTATAGAACAGGTACTGTAGTGTTGAGTGGAGACAGGGCAAACTCGTATAGGCCATCCTTGAACAGGAGTGTCTCATCAAACAAACTGTAACTACAGATGTCTGACTGGTTTGTACCAGGAATGTCAACGCATTCGACTTTGTATGGCCGAAACCAAACTCTTAAGTTGACCAGGTAGCTGCGCAGATGGGCTGTGGGCACCAGGATAAATTTATCATTCGAGCTGGCATTCACGGTGAGGAATTGGGAGGGATTCTTGGCCAGCTCTGCTGCAACAGTGTCAGCTATAGTACGAGAGAAAGAAGAGAGATAGATAGAGAGATACAGAGACACAGAGAGAGAGAGGCGAAGAGATAGACAGAGAGAGAGAGAGAGAGAGAGAGAGAGAGAGAGAAAGAGAGTGGCCGCTTTCGTGAGGGGGTTAGTTATTTAACATGGCTGGAGAGAAACCTTTAGCTCTCTGAATTGATTATTGGTTCCATCGAGAATCTTTGGGAATCGCACACACACACGCGTCAACATGAAGAAATACACACGCGCGTTATCTCACCTTCCTGAATAGATTCGGAAAACGTGTAGATGATCCGCTCAGCAGATCTGATGGCAAATCTCCCTTCAGGTAAGGAGAGATTAGCCAGCAGGTAAAGTGTATTCTGTGTGAACACACTGTGCACCCTCCACTCTGAATCAATCAAGCTGAAAACAGTGACGTTTGAACTCCCAAGCCCTTCGCCAGTAACGTTTATATTTAGCTTGTTGAAAATGGATTCACCTGTACAAAGAGCAGTACAGAGCATTACAATCCGTCATGTGATTAGGTGGGTATTACCTGTTCACAGTTATGGTATCGAAAAGAATGATCAAAAATAGGATGAATTTGATTATCCGTGGAGTGAACGGATATTTGAATAATGGCAGGAACTGGCAGAAATCGAGAAATGATCACGGGGTATATTAGCAGAATGTGCACTCAAAGTGCAGGCATGCTCCACATGCATATTCGCATGCAAACAGTTGCAAGGGGCATGACATGAACAGCTACTGTCTGTACAAGATCTCCTTAGCATCTGATGAGTCTCTGCAGCATAGCGCAGTGCTGTTGATTCACTGCGCTATGCGTGTAGCAGTACTACACTCTTGACCCCCCTCCCCCTGTCGCGAACGCGATCATAATATCCGTTATTATCACTCAGACATAAATTTGTGGTGCTAGAGCCTAGTTTTTCTGACCTTATTTTATTTATTTTATCTATTTCACCTTCCCGTGGCCAGGGAATATAGGCCAATATGGAGGGAGGGGGGGGGGCGATAGCCAGCCATGGCAGTAAGCAAAACAATGCAAAAAAATTACAAATTGCAGGAGGCAATAACCTACACGGGGCGAGGCAAAGATAAACAAATCTGAATGAAGAATTAGCAGTTATTAGAACTCAAGCTTCATGTTGACCTTGAAATCATTTAGCGTACAAGACGATTTTGCTGATAGACGCAGGGCCAGCCAGAGACAATAGGCAGTGAAAAACGGAGATCTGGTATGAGCTGATGTTCGGGCTTTAGGCAAAGTGCAGGAAGTGCGTGTAGGATGAGTGGGAGTGTTAATTTGTCCGTAAAAGAGGCCTGAAAATAAGTACTACAGTAAAAAATACATAAAAAAATGAGTGGGAAGAAACCAGTTATATTTACGCAAGTGTGGCGGGGCTTTGTCAAGACGAATAGAATGAACAACAATGCACTGTTTTCGATCCGCTTGAGTAGAGATGGGGAAGGTGTTAACATATCATACAGCTCGACAGAAGGAAAGTATGATGGTTTGAAAAGGACTTTCAGTACCCTCTTATTGTGGACTTCCAGGGTACTCATTAACGAATTACTTAGTAGGGATGACCAGGCGGTTGAGCAATAGAGAAAAATGGGGAGAATATAGCAATGATAAAAAGGCGAATTCAAGCGGTAGGTGGGAGCAGTGCGACATGAGGTAGCCAACAGCTTTACTGACTTTGCAACAGATATAGTCGACATGTCTAATATACGATAAGTCTGAGTCAATGACCAAACCAAGATCCTTGTGTTGCTTTACCACTGGGAGGTCTGTGATGGATCCGGGAAGAGTTAATGCAGGGGTTGGCTCTGGTGCGTGTTTTTGGCCGTGATGCCAAGATCTCAGGTCGGCAGAGCCATCAATGCCCTGGCATCACTGCTGCGTCTCGGTGCAGCCCCTTCTCAGTAGTTGTCACGTTTGTCCTAGTACTATAGTCTTAGTTTTATGAAGAATTTGGTAGCTATCATATTGGAGAAGAATCATGATTTTCAGTACTCAGTAGTCATGGGCCAGTTAAGGTAGCAACCTGGTCGTAAATTTCATATGGCATTCAATTGACCGTAACTTTGGTGTCTCTCAATGGATTCGAGTGAATTTTTCACCACACACTCCTGCCACTATGCTGGCTCTCTGGTCATGATGTTAAAGTTCTTGCGCCTCACTGACAGGCTTTCCAGGCCGGAAAAACTCAAAATTGCGGCATAGTGCCACGGTGTGCGAGCCACCCAGGAGCCAAAAAATTCATTTACATTTTTTCACATTTTCTTGCCCATTCTGTCCGTACGCGGGATCCCAACCTAAAAAAAGTCCAGAAGCAGCCATGGGTGGTGGGATAGGGCCCCTCAACGTGGCCCTGGAGTGTAACTTAATGATTTTCATCAGTACTTTCATATCTCATAACTTGTCGTACCCAGATGCACACATTCAATCCCTGGCTATGCTTTGGAATTGTTTTCGTTGCCTATGTCCTCATCTCTCTTCGCTTTGTTTTCGCTGCCTGGGCTCTCATTTATCTTTGCGTGCTTGCTTGCTTGTATTGCTGAGGGAACATATGCTGGTTTGTATTCGTGGGTCCCCATGGTGCATGGGCCA
This sequence comes from Sycon ciliatum, assembly GCF_964019385.1. Lineage (NCBI taxonomy): Eukaryota > Metazoa > Porifera > Calcarea > Leucosolenida > Sycettidae > Sycon > Sycon ciliatum. The sequence goes on from NC_088643.1 coordinate 97,130,628, forward strand.
CGCGTACTCATCCGGCGGATATGTGTGAATAATAATAATAATAACTAACATTACTTGCATCGTCCAAGTCATAAAATACTGACTCAAAGGCATGCATTACGCATGCATACCAGTGAACTAGCGGTACAACAAAAGATTTTTGAAAAATAGAATGCCAATACTAAAAAAAAACCGATAAAGTACAAAATTTCGAATACTCGCTCGTTCGAAATTTTCCAACGATTACTCGAATATTCGAACTAATTTTTTCACCCCTACAATCATAAGCAACAAACATCGCATTCCGCATTGTATGCTTTGCGAAACCTGTGTCCAATCTCTCTAAATTCTGTTAAATCTTCCACACTGTTAAGTGTTAGGAAACTAGAGGCCATATTCCCCGTACTGCTCCTTTTCTCTCCGAAACTCAACACTCGCAAGCCAGATAATAAAGAAAGAAAGAAATCATCAGTCACACCACCGTGACTCGAACCAGGGACCTTGCTATTCGCGACCAATGCTCTAACCAACCGATCTACAGTATGACTCTTATCCACAGTGATGGTAAATCTATCCTTCTTCGATCAATCCATATCTAGCTTGCAACATACTGGCAACGCACACCAATCAAGAGGGCCCTCGGTCATTCGCTTGATATCATGGGGAGCGCATCAAACTATGTCCACTGCGAGCAAATACAAAGTTGGTTAGCGCATTGCTCGCGAATAGCAAGGTCCCTGGTTCGAGTCCCGGTGGTGTGACTGATGATTTTTTCTTTCTCTCATATCTGGCTTGCGAGTGTTGAGTTTCGGAGAGAAAAAGAACAGTACGGGGCATGTGGCCTCTAATTTCCTAACAAAGTGAAATTCTCCGTGAAGTCCAAATTTGAAATCTTCCCCACTGTTCCGCCAGTGTTAACAGCATGACCACCTCGCTGTGACTACTCCCCAGTTTGCCTATTTTTCACGTCAGTATGCACACACACGGATCAAGCAATCAAGATATACCAGTCAGGCACAAGTTTTCACATCCTTCGAAATTTTGAAAAATGGTTCTGTGAAATGAAATGAGTTGTGAATTTGCAGTGCCCAGGGAATGAGCATGTGTGCTCACCAATTCTCTTCGAGTCAAACAGAATGAGAATGTGTTAGGATGGGACCATATCACTTACATCTGTGTGCGGATGTCCTGATATAACCAGGTCTACACATACACCGGTCTTCATTACGTGCTGCTACCAAGTTGTTGCTGTCGTTGCAGTAGACTGTGATAATGAACACAGAAGCACATTAAACTGCAACAATGAACAGAGAGGCACATTAAACTGCAACAATGAACAGAGAAGCATATTACGCTGCAGAGAAAAACAAATATATACTAGTAGCTGTCTGGGCTGACAACACTGGTAACACCAATTGAGCAGTGCCCGACCGTATTGATAGTGACTGGCCATCATGGCTCCTCCAATTCGAGACTGTGTCCCAAGTGAACAATTGGACGCCCCAACACCAGGTCGCATACCTTGGCCTGTATCTGTCTGGAGCTGCTCTCTCCTACTACCACAGTCTGGTTGCCAATGTGCGCCAGGGCCCCCTTCCGCAGTTGCTGCAGCTCATGGAGCAGCGGTTCAATGCGCCCCAGCAAGCCGACATGTATCGGGCTGAGCTGCAGGGTCGTCGCCAACGCCCTGGGGAGCCGTTAAGCGATTACTGCGAAGCCATCCGGCGGTTGGCTCGGTACTCGTACCCAACCCTCCAACCCGCCGTCCAGGACACTCTTGGGAAGGATCAGTTCATCGCTGGCCTGGACAGCCGCGACCTGCGCGTCCAAGTTCGGACGGTCAACCCGGCCACCCTGGACGACGCTCTCCAGCGGGCGCTACACATGCAGACGATCCTGCAAACAGACTCGCAACTGACGGCCGACCCTCTCCCGCCCGTGGCTGTGCAGGCAGTAGCCCCTGCCCCAACCTCCCGTCCTGTACCAGCCATCGACCCGGCATTGGCAGCTGTGTTGGATCGGTTGGAAAACCTAGAAGCCAAGCTGACGACACTCACCGCGGCTGGTCGTCCAGGACCAGCATCAAGCCAGAACACCGCACGTGGCCAGAGGGTGTGCTGGTCCTGCGGAAGCCCGGGACACTTCCAGCACCAGTGTCCGCAGCAGCAGGCGACCGGCGCTAACCAGCCTCCTCGCACTCAGCCCGGCCGCTCGGGAAACCACTAGAAGCCATTGCCACGGGTCCGGCAATGGCTACTCTGCTGTGTGACCCTGTGACCCACTCCGGCACCACCGGCTGTGTGCCCTGTTCTGTGTGCCTTGAGCAAGTTTGTCCATCGTCTAGTGAATCCTCGCCGCCTGCTGTATGTGATGCATGTGCTGTACTGACGGCACGTAACCCTGCTCCTGTACTGACTGTTCCTTGTACCACCACGCCCGAATCGCTCTTCATCACGACAAACATTGGAGGCCAGAAAGTGTCGCTGTTGGTCGACACCGGCAGTGTTGTGTCGCTGGTTAGCACTGCTGTGTGGCGCACTCTGGTCGGTCAGAGGGCTGTCTCTCCCGCTCGTCTAACCCCGCCTACGGTGTCGGTTCAATCCGTGACGGGCAGTCCTGTTGCTGTCACTGGTCGAGTGGAACTGCCGATTGAGATTGCGTTCGACGTCCGCTGCCGTCATCCGTTTCTCGTCGCTGACATTGAAGTCTCTGGCATTCTCGGTCTGGACTTCCTCCGTGCCACTCAGTGTCAGATAGACATGTCCAACTCCTGTTTGGTGATGGGCGGCACTACGTATCCACTGGACAGACCCCCACCACCCGGGATCACATCGCCACGTCCCGCGGCTGTCCGATTCGTGCGGCTGCTTACCCTTGTTGTTGTCCCCGGGTAACGCAGACGTTGGCTCCGGCTTCTGTCCCGGAACAGGCTGGTTCTTTCGTCTCGGTTGCTCTGATTGAGCCCCGCACACGGTTCCTGGACAAGCACCTCTTGGCTATGACACCTACCCTAGTAGAGGACAAGTCATGCCGGGAACATGTACCCATCTGTCTGCAGAACCTCTCCCCCAAACCAGTCACGATTCCAAAAGACACAATCATTGGTGAGCTGCACTCGTGCACTACCATGGACGATGAGCCAAGTCTTCCGCCTGCTCCTCTGGCTGCCCGCTGCAATGCCACTGTTCCAGCAGAGAACCCAGCCACCTAGCCGTTCGACCTCTTTGAGAGACCACCTCTGGACGACGGGAACACCAAGGAGCTCGCTGAACTGCTGTCTGAGTACTCGGATGTCATATCCACCGGACCGCAGGACCTGGGCACCACCTCGCTTATCACCCACACGGTGGAGACTAGCTCTGAACGCCCCATCCGCCAGGCACCCAGGCGCATTCCTGTCCACCTTCAGTCTGAGGTGAAGGCTCACGTCGACGACCTGCTACGCAGAGACATTATCTCACTGTCGACCAGTCCATGGTCTGCCCCGATCGTTACTGTGCGGAAGCCTGACCAGTCACTCCGACTGTGCGTAGACTACAGAAAGCTGAACGCCATCACCATCAAGGACGCCTACCCCATCCCACGTGTCGATACTGCCATTGACCAGATGTCCAGTGCCACTGTATTCTCCACCCTGGACCTGACCAGCGGATACTGGCAGGTGGAGCTCGACCAAGCGGCTCGCCGGAAGGCAGCGTTTGTGACACCGTTCGGCTTATACGAGTGGCGGTCCATGCCATTTGGGCTATGCAACGCGCCTGCAACATTCCAGCGGTTGATGAACGAGGTGCTCGGCGACCTTCTGGGCTCTATCTGCATGGTCTACCTGGATGATATCGTGATCTACTCACGATCGGTCGGAGAGCACTTCCGGCACTTGCGTACGGTCCTCCAACGCTTGCGACAAGCCGGCCTGAAGATCAAGCCGCAGAAGTGCCGAGGGTGTATCTCCTGACCCAGCAAAGTATGCTGCTGTCCGCGACTGGCCCACCCCATCATCCCCAACCGCCGTACGACAGTTTACCGGATTCGCGACCTACTACCGTCGATTCATCCCCAACTTCTCCACCATTGCTGCCCCTCTCAACAAGCTCACCGAGAAGCAAGCCTCCTTCCAGTGGACTCCTGCCTGCCAGGACGCGTTCGAAGCGTTGAGGCACCAGCTTGTCACTGCCCCTGTCTTGGCCTACCCCGATCCTGGTCGACCGTTCCTCCTGGACACGGACGCGTCTGAGACCGGCCTGGGTGGAGTTCTGAGCCAGTGTGACTCCCACGGGTGTGAATGTGCTGTGGCCTATGCCAGCAAATCACTCACCAAGTCCCAACGGAACTACTTCGCCACGAAGCGTGAGCTGCTTGCCGTTATCACGTTCATCGAGCATTTCCGCCACTACCTCGCGGGCGCTCAGTTCACACTCCGCACTGACCACCAATCTCTGACCTGGCTTCATTCCTTCAAGGAACCACCTCCACTTATCGCTCGTTGGTTGGAGCGGTTAGCAGCGTTCGACTTCGTCATCATTCACCGACTGGGTAGGCGCCATGCCAACGCGGACGGACTGTCCAGACTGCCGCATCCAACACCGGACCCTCCCGTGAGTGTTGTGGAAGACGCCCCGAGCACCCACATCACCGTCCGTGCTGCGTTGCCAGACCCACCCAGTTGGTGCCCAGTATGGACTCGTGAAGACCTGCTGAACTCCCAGGAGAGTGACCCGGACCTCGCCAAGATGTCCGGATGGCAGAGTGCACTGCTGGATCGACCGAAGCGTTCAGATGTGGCCCTGAAAGGTGCGTCCAGAGGCCTCTTACGCTTGTGGTCTCAATGGTCTCGCATCCAGCTTGTCCAAGGCATTCTGTACCGGACCTACTATGACGCCAGTGCTGCGTCGCGCTTGCAACTCATTGTTCCCCGCCAACTCCGACCTGATGTCCTGAAGTCTGCTCACTCGGAAGTCAGCGGCAGTCATCTGGGCGCAGAGCGGACACTCGCCAAACTCAAGGACCGATTCTATTGGCCGTTCATGCAGTCGGATGTCACCAGATACTGTGCCGCCTGCCAGGAGTGTCAGGAGCGGAAGGGTCCCATCCCTTCGCGCACGGCTCCCATGCAGGAAGAGTTTGCTGCATACCCCATGCAGCGCATTGCCCTGGACTTGCTGGGCCCACTGCCGAACACTGCCCGAAACAACCGGTACATCTTAGTTGTTTGTGATTATTTCACAAAGTGGACTGAGGCGTACGCTCTCCCCGACATCAGTGCCGAGACTGTCGCGTCCGCGCTCGTCGACGGTTTCATTTGCCGTTTTGGAGTGCCGGAGTCCATCCATTCGGACCAGGGTGCCCAGTTCACCTCGAAGCTGTTCAAGACGATGTGCGAGCTTCTGGATATGAGGAAGACAAAGACCACACCCTACCGGCCGCAAAGTGACGGCTTAGTGGAGCGGATGAACCGGACCCTAGCCGCCATGATCAGCAAGCACGTTGCAGGTCACCATGACACCTGGGATCTGTACCTGCAGCGGTGTCTGCTAGCCTATCGTACCAGTTGCCACTCATCGACTCAGCATACACCGACCTACCTGATGTTCGGCAGAGAGATCCAACTCCCGATGGATCTGATGTATTCTACGCCTACCAGACCATCAGTGTCCGTACCCGAGTACGTCAGCCAACTGCAACAGTCCCTCCAACATGTCTATGAACTTGCTCGTGAGTGCGGTGCCAAGGCTCAGAAACGCCAGAAGACAGCCTATGATGTTCGTAGTCGTGCCAACCCGTTCAAGCCGGACGATCTGGTTCTCCTCCACAACCCGGCTGTGAAAGTTGGTCAGTGCAGCAAGTTCCACCGGCCGTGGAAAGGCCCGTACCGTGTTGCCCGTCTCCTGGATGACGTGGTCTTGGAAATTCAGAGGTGCTCCGACCAGAAGTCACACATAGTCCATGTCGATCGCCTGAAGCCGTTCCACGGCCCTCAACCTCAACCGACCGTTCCTGTTCCGGCACCCAACCCTGCTCCGGTGCCAACTGTCAACGCTGGTCCCTGTCCCCAGTACACACCAGGCGTCCAGTTCACAGCTGGTGATGTTCGCCTACCCCCGCCACAGTCGCACCGTGTGTGGTACTCAACTGACCGTCTGATCACGTAGACGGGAGGACAGGTACTCTGACTCGATGACTGCACTTGTCATTCCTACCTGCTGTTCTGCTTTGCGAATCTTTCCTTTCGCATGCCTTGATTTTCTACTCATGTTTTTGCACGTAGCATGTGCCGATCGCCGTAGCCCACCCCAGTATTACGCAGCGGTAGTTTCTGAGGCGGCAGCGCCCGCCCCACTTCAATACTTACCTTTTTTTTAATCTCTCCATGTTTTCGGACCGTGTTCCGTGTTTGAATGAGATTACATGTATACCCCATTGCCGCATGCAACTTTTCTCATCGTTTTCTTCACATACCCTAAGTCACTTTTCGAGGCCTTGCTGTTTATAAGTATACTTTTTTTTCCACCCCGGCCATGAGGTCATGGCCTTTCAGAGGAGGGGGAGGTGTAGACCCTTGTACAAGTAGTGACGTAGGCTGTCTCGTGATATCGCTGCCGTGACGGGAACCTAGCCCCACACGTGACACCCTTTTCCTTTGGTCTTCCCGCGCTTCTTGCTGAAGGCAGGAGAGACAGTTTGGTTTTACTCGTCATGGCGAGAGTAATTTCCTGGGTTCCGATTCTTTGTGTCTTTGTGTGTTGAGATACTCTGTAGCCTTTCAGAGAGCGTTACAATTACACACGAAAATCCGGTGGAACAAAAAAAGTGATAAAATGTCTCTACTCATGAGTTTCATGCTGAAAAGCAATCATCAGGAGACTGGGGCTATAGTCGGGGTTGTGTGGTCTTATTCACTATAGGTGTTGTCCCATGGCAGGTATACAATGCTAGTGTTTCAGCGCGAAGGCAGTATAAGCGATCAGTATCGTGTTATGCGGGTGGCATGGGAGTATTATGAAGGCAGTGTAAGTGATCAATATAGTTCTATGCGGGTGGCGTGGGGATATTATGACACTGGCCATGGCGCTACCGGGCCGTGGGGCAAAGGAGAATACAGGCAAGATGCTACTCATGCCATTTTGGCTTGGTGAGAGTTGGCACCAACTCGGGGTGCTACTGACTCCTGGAGGGCGCTAAGTTATAGAGTTGCAGAGGTAGAACTTTGATTCGTGTCGGCACTTTGACACCAGCTCTGTGCACTTGTTGAGGGACGTTTCCTTGTCTGCATTGCTGATGTATAGCTTCTCTGTTAGGCACAGGTCGCACCGCTTGGTGGTGTTGGTGTAGGGACGCGCCCTGCATGGGATCGACCAGTCGACTATTGTCATTACATGTCTCCCCTCGTCAGTACGACATCGACTACAAGACAAACCTTATTAGTAGACAACGATCAACTAAAATCCCCTGACGCATGAAAAATCCCCTGATTCCTGAAGCGTGTAGATTCATGACAGGATAGTAGATAATACTGGTTATAAGACAAGAATTTGAAACTAGCGGGGTTATTTACTAACGACGGTAGACCTGTATATGTACTCAGATGAGCCATACCAAGGTAAGCATGTTGGCTTTAGCCTACTCTAGATTACCTGATCTCTTGTCAAATAATAACGCGCATACAATTTCATGCCTTTGTACCATAGGGCCATGTCCATGATTAGGCCCATCACTCAAAGCAGACCACGATATCTGTTTGAATACACACACACACATACAATAGTATTGTATTAGGGGTCGGTGACATTTTGTCGTCCCTGAAACAAACATTGTTCATTTCAGGGCAGGTGGTGTTGGTTAAAATCTCAAGTCGACTGACACTGTTCATACATATGTATGTACATGTGATTGTTGTCGTCCAGCGTAGCAAGCTGCGTTCATTTTGGAGGGTGGGGAAGGGGTCCGAGTGCAAAATGAACCATGTTCGTTTCAAGGATGACTTAAAACTATTACTCTGATCAATATGATAGAAAACAACTGCTGAGATTGCTCAGTCCACTGTGTGTGGAAATCCTGAGCAGAATTTATCACACGCATACAGGAGTACGCCACTTGATGCTAGCAGAGCGGGGCACTTACAAGAGACACAGATCGTTGGACGTGCTGTGGTGCAGGAGTCTTGACGTACTGTGCTGGTTGATGGTTGGTAGGTAGTGCAATGAGACTCATTAGTGGCGTTGGTGTATACCGGTATGTAGCTGACATTGTTGTTACTCAAGACTTGCGATGTGTTCAGCAGTTGTGAGGCACAGCTGAGTTGCTGCATGTCTGTAGACAATGGACGACCACCATATTGTTGATAGCACGTCTGGTTTGCATGATCTGCTGAGAATGAGATGCTATGGTATGTATACATGTGTGAGTCACACACTATAGAAGCTGCTTGTGTATCTACAGCCACAAACAAGAGTTGAACGGACATACAATCATGTCGCCTCAGACACTGCCATACTTTATGCAGAGTTATGGTTTCTCCCAAGAGATGTGTATAACATTTGTTCATATCTGAGACACTTTATAAAACCCGTTGTACATACTTCGAAGTAAGTTTTTTTTTTTTTTTTTTTTTTTTTAATTTGAAGTCGGATGCGGTTTTTCGAGCTCTGACCCAAAATCTGTTTTAGACATGCTGCCTAGCGGGACCCCCTCTCCAGGGGCCGCTGGGAGCAGTGGTGAAGTCAGTGAAGCTATGGAAGCACCCATGAATCCGTGGAGAAGACTGAGCGCCAGAGAACTGATGGCCCGGACAGTGGTATTTCCCGCAGTCAAAGATATCAAGCTGGCCACCTACGTGCAGTGCCTGGAAAAGCATGGAATCGAGGCTGAGGCGATCCTGTCTGTACAGGTGAGCTCCTCCGGGCAGTGCAGAATAACCTTTACGGAATCATCATTAGCCATTTTGGTGTCCAAGAACGGCTTCGTGCTCAATGAACGGCATATTTCCCCGGAATGTTTGGCGGGTACCCCCAACGTCCAGCTCCATATTCATGACATTCCTGTGTGGGTGAGTGATGGAGCCGTAGAAGCTGCACTTTCCCAGTACGGTACGGTGCAGGGTGCCATACGACATGGCAGACTCAAAATCCGGGATGGCGTTTTCATTGCGACAGGAGTGAGGTTTGCCACCTTCAAACTTGGCACAAACAAGACCGTACCATCGTACGTGAAATCACGGGACGGGAAGAGCAATTTCCGCGTGTACCATGCTGATCAAACATCCACATGCAGGCTATGCAACAAGCCAGAGCACATCGCCAAGGACTGCCCGGAAAAGACTCAAATAAGCAAATCAACCACCAAGACTTCGTCCAACAACAGAGCTGTAGACTCATCCTCCGAACATAAAACCAAAAACAACACCAGCCTTCTCTCCACCGAGTCTGAGCGAGCGGAGGTACTTCTCTCAGACATAGTTGCCAACCGACAAGGTAACCAACAAGGCAAGGAATCTGATAGCGAATCAGACGATGACCATCAGTCAAGCTCCTCCGAGCCAGAAGACTTTGGTGCTACGCCAAACAACTCAGATCATGAACCGCTGGGGCAAGCAGTAGCATCAAACCAGACCACAAATGTCCACCATCAACACCGACCACCGGCTCAAGACTGCAATTTAGATTCATGCGAAGGCGAAGTCAACTTGGGCAACTCCAAGCGTTTGCGCCCGAGTGTCACCCCCGACAGACCTGAGGATAATGGCATGAGATCACGGAGTCGCAAGAAGAGAAAGCAGCCTCCAGGAAGTGCATCACGGTGCTAGCGGCCTCTCCATCGAATCGAAGAAAAAGAACAAGCCAACAGGAATCGACTCGCAATGCCAGTAGTAAGTCACTATACTACTTTGCTAGTCCTTTCATTTCTTTCAATACTCATGCTTAATCCTCACGCACAATCTTTTCTCCCCCACAATGCTATGCAATCAGATCATATTTCATACGATCGCTCTTTCTGCGGGACAAGCAAGTTCAATTTCCTGAGCTTCAACGCTCGCAGCTTGTTCAACAAAATGGACGAGATTGCGCAGGTAGCCATAGAAAAGAGACCCAGTCTTATCGCCATATGTGAAACTTGGGCAAACCCCCTAGAGCCAGACTCTCTATACGAACTCCCCGACTACTCCCTTTATAGGCATGATCGGCAGCACTGTAGAGGCGGAGGAGTCGCCGTGTATGTTCACTCATCCATCCCACACAAACACAAAACAAACATCACGATGAGCAACTTCGAATCACTCTGGCTCGAACTTGACCTACCGAATGTATCACTTACAGTCGGATGCTCCTACCGTCCTCCAAACACAGATCCGTACACATTCTGCCAACAACTGGAGCCCTGTCTAGGTCTCTGCAACATGAACTCTCCGTTTCTATTGGTAGGAGATATGAACGCAAAGCACACCTCATGGCTTTCCACTGATATCACTGATAGAGCTGGCGACCTGCTGAGCTACCTACTAGACACTGCAGGATTAAACCAGCACGTGTCTTTCCGACCTGTATTTCCAGAGGCAACTTGAAGTCCTGCCTCGACGTTGTCATCTCCAACGTACCAGAAGAAGACCTATCTGTCACATCGTATCCCCCTGTCGGAGCGTCAGATCATGTACTCGTCGGAGGAAATGTGTCCCTTGCATGCCCACCACAAGCACCAACACCCCAGCAAAACGTCGAAGCTTGGCGCTGGAACTGGGACCCTGATCGCGTCGTCGCACTGAAAGAAGCCCTGAGCTCAATGCAGCTTTTGCCACCAGCTGAGGAAATTCCGCAGTTATCAATGACAGACCTCTGGTCGCATTGGCATGACTCGCTTATCAACACAGCACACTTGTACTGTACTAACTTCGCACCACGACGTACACACCAGACATGCCCAGGTCGGCGACCATGGATGACTCAACCGCTTCTTTGCAGCATTAAACTCAAGCATCAGCTCTACCGTCAGTATCTCAGAACTCGCAGCGCCGAGAACTGGCTCACATTCGTTACTCAACGCAATAGGACCACAACACTACTGAGAGAAGCTAAATCCGCCTTCGTATCCACTACCGCGCAAGGCGACGTAACTGGTGTCCCGCAGCGAAACCTGTACAAGTTAATGAAATCACTCCGGTCGTCCCCGAAAAAGGAGCTTCCACCTATTACAGCGAACGAAACAGTGGCTAGATCAGATGGAGAAAAGGCGGAAGCGTTTAACAATTTTTTCATTTCGGAAAGCCAGAAGTCCGTCTCCGGACCAACTGAAGCCGTGCCAGAGATTGGCGTGTCGCGCATCATCGGAAGCGAACTGAAGGAAATCATCACCACCCAGGAGGAGGTAAGAAAACTCCTTTCCGCTCTTGATTTCCGGAAGTCGGCTGGGTACGATGGCATCCCGACGAAATTGCTCAAGATCACTGCAGACGAAATATCGTGCTCCCTCGCAACACTTTTCAACGAGTCCTTCTCGCGAGGCGAGCAGCCACAGGACTGGCGCAACGCCACTATCAGTCCTCTACACAAGAAAGCCTCTCGTGCAGAGGTCACCAATTATAGGCCAATCTCGCTCCTAAGCGTTGTCAGCAAGGTTCAGGAGAGGATTGTTCACCAACGCCTCTACACCCACATTGAGCCTCACCTACCGGCCGACCAATCTGGATTTCGATCTAAGGATAGTACTGAACTACAGCTCTCCCGCCTAGTGCATGAGATTTCCGCCAGCCGAGATTCCGGTCAGGCAGTGTCAGCATGCTTCTTTGACTTATCAAAGGCTTTTGACCGAGTCTGGCATGCTGGCCTCCTGGCCAAACTCGAGCACCTTGGTGCCCGTGGCATTGCCCTTACCTGGCTCACAAGCTACCTGACTCGCCGCCGACAACGCGTCAAGGTTGGCTCCGCTTTGTCATCATGGAAATCCATTCCAGCTGGAGTACCCCAGGGCTCTGTCCTGGGGCCTCTTCTTTTCCTGGTGTACACGATCGACCTCCCCCCGGCATGTACAAACTCTCACACTAAATGCAGCCAGTTCGCCGATGACACGGCACTCATCGCGACGCATTACACGAGGGATGTGTCAGCTGCATTCCTCCAACGTGCCGTGGACGCAGCAGGACGATGGTTGAAGGATTGGCATCTCCTCGTCAACACCACGAAAACCGTCGTCCTTTCCTTCCAACCCCAACACACCATCCACATCACGCTCCACTCGACTCGGCTGCAGCAGGTCCACCAACATAGGCACCTTGGTGTTACACTCCAAGACGATTTGCGATGGACCCAACACATCATAGAAACCACCAACAAAGCCAAAAAACTACTACACCAACTCCACAAGACACGTGGCACAATGAACGCTTCCAGCCTATTGTTAATATACACAACCTACATCCGACCCGTTCTCGAATATGGCAGCCTTGCCCTCTCCAACACCACACAGCAACAGCGGGACACACTGGAGAGAATTCAACGCCGTACTATACGCATCTGCCTTCGGATTCCCCTCTTTGCACCAGTTCACCACAGCTCCCTCCTCCATCACGCAAAGCTCCCCACCCTTAGCTCACGACTCCTTGTTAAACAAGCCCTACTAGCATGGGACATCCACCACCAAACCTCCCCACCACACCTGCAACAACCACATCTTGCACCACAACGTCAACACCAACCATACACCCTTCGACAGACAAGGACCTACTCCATCGGATACGCACACACCAACAGGCACCGAGATTCCCCCATCAACAGTGCCCTCACCCTCTACAACTCACTCCCTATCGACATCACAACCCAACCTCGTAGAAATTCTTTCCGAAACAATGCATCCAGTCTTCTTTTGAGCAGTACCTGCTCCTGCTCCGCGCATCCCCCTGGTTTCTGATATCTCGAACGTGTACTTAACTATCTCGATCACCCCTGCTAACGTTATTGCCCCCGCTTGTTTTTCAAGATCCATTGCTTCTTGCCTCCCGGTTAATTTCCATCTAGCTGTTTCTGGCTAGTACCAGTTCTATCGCACTTATTAATCATCCTTATTGGCGTCACGCCATCGTGGAATAAAAGAATAATAATAAGTACATAAAGTAGGGGGGATTCAAGCAAAGATGGACTGTCGCAAACCGAAAGTCAATATCTTACTAAGCTCCACGTTTCGCTTGGCTTCCCCTCATTATTTGCTTTACATACCTTTGAGCGTCCAAGTTGTCAGTGAGTGGTCTGTTGCCTTGCTTCATCCAGTTGTAGTTAGACTGGTGTATCCAATGTTCTTACTAGTCTCGTCATCATCATCATCCCGTAACGTTCTACATTCTTTGTAGCCAAGGGACACAGCTCGTGCACATCTTCGTGGCGGATCCCTTCCCCTCATTGGAACTTTCCGCACCTGAGCCTTCCAAGTTGGAAGGTTGTTGATTTGCATGCGCTTCGTAGATGTGTTGGAGCTAGGTGTCAGGCCGTCGAATGTCTCAATATCCTTGTCAGTGTTGTGCCTTGTCGTCGCGCTATCTGACTGAATATTATCTCGTTACCTTTGTTCCTGCCTGATGGTTGAACTTGTGAACAAGATCGACATTGTTTTGAATTTGTTGTGGACTTTGTCTTTGCTATTTTCGTTCTGTCTGTTCTCTCACCTTTCTTCTCTCTCACGTCTTCTGTAGAACTGCTTTCCAGTCTGTCTCTCTCTTCTCTCTGCTCTTCTCTCTACTCTTCATCTCAAGAACGTTTCTCTTCTCCATTTCTTCGTTCTTGTGCTTCTCTAAAACTTCTCTACTCTCTTTTCACTTCGTTTGAATTTCCTTGAACATGTGTTTTTTTTACGCTTTGAACAGTCTTGATTCTCTTTTATGTTTTTTGCCAAATGTACAGTGCACTGTGCGCTGTGTGTGTACAATGCTGCGCGGCTAGCGATGCGCTTTCTTTGGTACAGGCTTTTTTCTGTTGTGTCCGTGATCTATGGCTTTCGCTTTCTTGCAGTTTTCACCGCTTCGCTGCAATAGTTGCTGTTTCCTTGAAGGCGAATTGCGATGCCTCCATTTTCGTAGATGGTCTTGGTGCGCGAGGCGCTGAGCGGACCTCGTGGCTTTTTGTTTAGTTTCATTTTCAGAGTTTTCAGATTGGTTGATGTTTGTGAATACACTTTATTGATGTATTCATGTAATGAATTCAGTTTAGCGTAGGCGCACATCTCGCAACTACGTATCTGCTGCGCAACAGCGCCCTCTACGGTTCTGGCCGCGGCACTTGTTTAGCGCGCCTGGCTGCGACCGGCAAAACTGCCTGCTGTGCATCACATTAATTTATGCGTACGCCATTGTTAGCTGCTCCCGGCTAATGATGCCCCTCACACCGGAACACAAGGGTTTTATATGATTGGATAATTTATAGAAGTATTCGATAAGAGTGTAGACAGAAGGAGAACAGGACAACGACAACTCAAGACTAGACTAGAACAGAACAGAACCTGGAGCATGCGCTCTTCTATGTGAGTGGCTCATTGCCAAGGGGAACGAGCGGGAAATACGAATAGTGAGTATTCAGGTCGTAGCATACATACACCTATTACACTGTGCCCCCCTAGCTAAAATTCACGTCCACGAGAATGAACGAAATACCTAGGAAACAACAAAAGAAAACAAACCAAATAATAAACTCAGTCCAGGACATAGTCAGCTAGTCGAGCAGGTGCAGTGCGGACACGGCCAGAACGACGAGAAACAGGAGAAGAAGTACGGACCGGATCAGACGACGGCGGCTGTAGCGGCGGAACGCAGCGCGGCAAATCATCATCGGGCAGCGGCAATGTAACAGGACCGGACACAGTTACAGCTTTCTTGAGGCGATTGAAATGGACGGTACGTTCACACCCAGGCATAGACAAGGTATACGACGTAGGACCATTCACACGAACAACACGAAACGGACCGGACCAATAACGGTGGAACTTGGCAGACTCGCCGGCATGAATCACCTTATCATGCAGCCAGACTAAATCGCCAACGACAAACGAAGCACCACTGCAGTGAGCATCATACACTGACTTCTGGTGACGATGGACAGCAGCTAACTGAACACGAGCAAGAGAATGAGCCTGAGCTAAACGATCACGTACGAGCTGAACATAGGCAAATGGGGAGAGCTCGGGAGGATCAGGAGGAGGAAAGACCAGATCAACAGGCAGGCGAAGCTCAGCACCATACAACAAACGGGAAGGCGTAAAACCAGTACTACTGTGTACAGCAGCACGGTAGGCGAGAAGAACAAGCGGAAGGTGAATATCCCAATGGACATCTGTAGGGCCAACAAAAGCCTTCAGGTGATGGATTAACGTACGATTGAGGCGTTCAACAAGTCCATTGCCCTCGGGGTGGTAACTGGTTGTGCGGGATTTTCGGATGCCAAGGATGGTGCACAACGACTGGAACAACCGAGCTTCGAACTGAGAGCCTTGGTCAGAGTGGAGGCGACGTGGCGCTCCAAAGCGAGACACCCAACCATGAACAAATGCCAGAGCGACAGCCTCAGCAGTAATGGCAGACAAAGGAACGGCTTCAGCCCAGCGAGTGAAGTAGTCGACGATGACAAGGACATACCTGTTACCGGTTGGAGTCACAGGAAGTGGACCAACGATATCCAATGCGACAAACTCAAACGGAAAACCAGCAGCCATGGACTGCAACGGAGCACGGTGCACTGGATTCTTAGAAGCCAACTGAGCACAAGTCGGACAACTCTGCACATAAATCTGGACATCGGATGCCATACCCTGCCAAAAAAAAACGTTGACGGGCCAGATGTAACGTTTTCTCAATGCCAAAGTGACCAGCACCGGGCAGAGAATGAACAGACGCGAGCGCAGCAGACTGCAAAACGACAGGGACAATCAGAACAGGATGTTCTACATCAACATCATGAGCGAACGGGGGATCAAGATACAACACCTTATCGATAAGACGCAACTGAGAAACAGAAGACCAAAGGAATTTCTGAAGACGGCTGAAGGGACGGATATCCTCTTAAGGTGGACGGACAAATTCCCCACTGGCAGCATCGTACCAAGACAAAACCGCAGCGAGATCAGGATCAGCAGACTGGGCACTCAGAATATCCTGCGGCCGAAAACAATCAGGCGGCGGATCAGGAGAACTGACGAAAGTGGCTCCAGCAACTGGCACTTCAGCAGCAGCTGACAGCGGAACATCACGGGCAAGAGGCGGCGGACTCAGCGGAGGCGACGGCACATCGGTCAGCACGCGGGACATAGCATCGGCATTCCTGTGTCGAGAACCAGGGCGGTGCACAACAGCAAACTCGAATTCGGCCAAAGCCTCAATCCATCGAGCTTTGCGACCACGGGGCTCCTTGGTTGCCCGCAACGCAGTTAACGCGGTATTGTCTGTCCTTGCAGTGAATTCGCGACCAAGCAGATAATGCCGGAAGTGGTTGGCGAAAAAGACAAGGGCCAGGGCTTCGCGATCACTGGCGTCATAGTTACGCTCCGCTTTCGACATTATGCGCCCACCAAACGCAATGGGGCGTTCCACCTGGTCCTGCACCTGGCTCAGGACACCACCAATGGACACTTTCGAGGCATCTGTGTCCAGAAGGAAGGGACCGGCATCTGGTCCGAAGTCCGGGAATGCCATAACCGGAGCACTCGACAGCGCAGACTTCAGAGCGCGGAAGGAAGCGTCGCAAGCTTTCGACCAAACAAATTGCGCATTCTTGCCAGCGAGAGCCGTCAGCGGGGCTGACCGCTGCGCAAATCCACGGATGAATCGACGGTAATATCCCGCGAAACCAAGGAATGACCTGACCGCAGTGACAGACTTCGGCGTCTTCCACGCAAGTATCGCGGAAACCTTGTCCGGATCGGGGGCAATTCCGTCTGCCGACACGCGGTGCCCGAGGAACGCGACGTCCGACCGGAAAAAGGAACACTTTGCCAAGTTAAAACGCAGGCCTGCTGAACGCACACGCTCAAACACTCGCGACAAAATCAATACCTGGCCAGACAATGTTTCACTCGCATTTAAAACATCGTCAAAGAAGACACGACAAAATGGCTGAGCTGCAGCATTACACAGCCCACGAAGAACAGCTTCCATAACTCGCTGGAAGGTGGCAGGACCATTCCTGCACCCCATCGGCAGCACTGTAAACTCATACAGGCCCAATGGTGTTGTAAATGCGGTCTTCGCTAGGTCGTCAGGATCCATCGCAATCTGCCAATACCCAGACGCGAGATCGAGCGACGAAAACCACTTACAACCACACAGCGAATCAAGCATGTCATCCACCCGTGGAATCGGATAGGCGTCCGGCTTTGTGACACCGTTTAACTTGCGATAGTCAACGCAAAGTCGTAAGGAACCGTTCTTCTTAGGAACCAACACGATCGGAGACGCCCACGGACTGATAGACTCTTGGATGATACCCTTCTCTAGTAACTCATCCAATAACGTCTGCAGAGCAACGCGACGGTGATACGGAATGCGCCGAGCTGCTTGTTTAATAGGAGTATGTGTGCTTGTATCAATTTTATGCGGAAACAGATCACAATAGCCATAGTCGTCTTCATGCAATATAAATAGGTCGTGATTATCAATAAGGAGTGTGGTGAGCATGCTTTTGGTTTCGGATGACAGGTTTTGTTGTGATTTAACGTATTCATGAATGGTAGCCTTGCGCTGTTCTGTGAGTTCAGGTGTGTGATCAGTGGTGACGGATGAAACGGCGGCGTCATCTTCATCCTCATCATCCATAATGAGAGGAGATAGTTCGGCAATATTGGTGTTTTTATGTATAATAATATTATGCTCAGCGTGATTCTCAATTGTCATGACAATGTGTGCGTGATCGGGACCCACTGTTACAAGTGCAGGTGTCACCGACAACGTAGGAAACTTATCCACAAACGACTCTAGTGGATCAGCAACACAATCCAGAGTTTCCGAACAAGCATCCACATAGACACATGGTACTAGCACAACATGGCCAGCAGGCACAGACAGCTCATCGTCAAGGGCAACACGAGAAGAATACGACGAAACAGGTACATCGTCGGAGCATGCATCAGATTCAGAATGAGGAGTATGAGTATTACATGAGGAGGAAGTATTACGCGGAACAATACGATCATAGGGCGTACGTGACGGAGGACACCCACAACCAGAAACATGCAACGGAACAGACACATCGCCAAACATCACAACACCACGAGCAATGTCTAATACACCACCATGCTGCAACAAAAAATCGGAACCAAGAATCATGTCACAGTGAATACCAGGAGAGACAACAACCGTGTGCTGGAAAGACAAATTTCCTAGCGACATACACAGATCCATGGATCCAACGACAGGAAGTTGTGCGCCATTGACTGCACACAACCGCGGAGCAGACTCTAGAGGAGGTCGCTCTGTCAAATTAGGCAACAATTTAGAATGCACTAACGACACACTTGAACCAGAATCAACAAGAGCAACAACAGGAGACGAAGACGAAGACGAAAGACAAACATCAACGTGCACAATAATGGGTGAGATCGCACCACATACCTCCTCGAGGGGCTCCACTCGGACGACTGACGGCGGCCCCGTGTCACCAGTCCAACCTAGTTTTTTGCGTGCGGGCAAGATGCAATGAAGTGGCCCTCTTCACCACATCCATGGCACACTCCACGGACAGGCCTCGCAAAACTCTGGCCACGACCACGACTAGGCGCACCAGCACCAGCACCACGAGCAACAAAACGTACATGGTCTTGCTGGGGTCGGGTGGGGCGATACAGACTCACGCTCTCCATTTTCGCCTCCAAAGCAGAGAGACGCGAATCAAAAATCGACAAAAGCGAAGCCAACTGGTCTCGCTCAGATTCCGATTTCAGTGGACCGACTGCTGTGTACATGGTGTTGGGGTCACGACCATGAGCAGTGCGACCGGGCTTCATGTCCAGAGCAGCAGCAAATACGGGCTGTGCATACTGGTAAGGTACGGTGCGGGCCTGCTCGCGAGCATAAATAGCACCTACCTCGATGGCCTTTTGGACCGCCGCATCCAAATCAGTGGGCCGAGGTGACGCCAACGCCAAGCGCAAATCCTTCGATGCCTGGCCATCAATAAAAAGTTGCAAAAGCATTGAATCAAGCAGTGCACCTTGCTGTCCTGGGTAGGCTCGACGAGCGAGCCGACGAAGTTCCGTGGCATACCCGTGCTGAGTTTCACTCGCCAGCTTCACTCGCTGGCGAAGACTGGCCTCGTGCATCAATGCTTGCTGGGGCGGCTCAAGACGGACATGCAGAGCCTCGACTGCGTCGGAAAAGTTTATGTCAGGCGTGTGAGTTAGAATTTCGGTGAACATCTCATGAGCTGTACCAACAAGGCGAGCAGGTAGTAGCCGTAGCTTTTGGTCGTCGTCGTACCCACTCAACTCGCATGTGTGGACGAAATGCCTCATGTACGTGGTGAAATCTTGGCCTGGCTGTTTTCCGAATGTCTCAGGAAGCAAAACTGGCTTCGGCAGTGGACGTGCATGTGGTGTGTCTGTGTCCGGCAAACGAAAACGATGGGACAACCCTTGTACCGGCGAACTCTCGCGCTCTTCAGCAATGTTCATGTCACAGCCAGCTTCAGCGAAGCTACGCTCTAGCTTTTCTTGTCTCTTGGATTTCGCTGAACGGCCCATTGTGAAAAAAAAATTGTTTTTGTATTTTTGAATTTTCGAAAAAAATTATCTGCAAAAATTTCCCGTGGACTCGATCGACGCCTCGATCAACTATCGATCTAATTCTAAATCTATTACGTAACCTATTGTGCGTAGCGGCAAACAACTAAATTTGGCAGAGACAATAGATGACTTGCACAAAGATTGTCTGGGTTCGAGACGGGGCAAGTGGTCCGCGAGGTCGACCTTCTCAGCTCTGACCTTTGAGACTTTCGCCTTTTTCTATTAGTTAGTTTTGCTTGACGAACCGTGATACAGTTTACTTAGTCTTTTCGGCAAGCGTTGCGTTGTTTGGTTGTATCGCCATGCCCAAGCATGACCACTGTTGCGTTCCTGAGTGCACCAGTCGACGAGAGAAGGAACCGAGCCTCTCGTTCCATACGTTCCCTTCCGAACCCGAACGGAGAAAGAAATGGATTCATGCTATACGTCGAGAAGAAAAGGACGGAGTTTTTACTATCACAGGAAATACTGTAGTCTGCAATAAGCACTTCGTAAACCTTGACTACTTTCCCGCAGTGGAAGCAGAGTCCATCGCGAAGCGAGTTTGTCGACGCCTGAGAAAGGACTCTGTTCCGTCTAAGTTTAGTTTTAGTGCTGCACCAGCTCCAGAGCGACCCTCTCGCGAGGAGAGACTACGCATGGGCCAGAAACGCTCCGAGCAGTTGAAGTCCAAGCCAATGAAAAGGAAGAGGGGAGAGACCGAGCGTGAGAGGCAGCTGACCTTAGAGGTATCCGAGTTGAAGAAGAAAACAAGCGTGCTGGAGAAGCGCTGCGAAGTCCTCAGAGCTGATGTCGTACTGCTGAAGTCTCAGTTGTTCCGATATAACAACATCAAGGACAACCCTGAGCAGTTGAAATACCTCACTGGACTTTGCCCAGAGACTTGGCATTGTTTGTGGACATTTCTGAAGCCCTCTGAGTCCAATATAATGAGTGAGAAAGCATCACAGACCTTGGCGCAAGGTCGCAAAATAGCACCAGGGAGTGGCCGGAAGTCACAGATATCTCTTGATGACCAGCTGCTAATGACGATGATGCGGCTCCGACTGGGTCGCATGGAAAATGAACTTGCGTACCTGTTTGGTTGCAACGAGGCTACTGTATCCCGTATATTGAAGAAATGGCTGAACTACATGTATCTCCGTCTGGGCATGATCCCCCTGTGGCCATCATGGGAGGATGTGGAAACGTCAATGCCAGAGTGCTTCCGATGCACATATCCGAGCACATTCATCATTTTGGACGCAACAGAGCTGCGCTGTGAGGTGCCATCTGCATTGGATCTACAGTCAAGCAACTACTCCACTTACAAGTCCCATACAACAGTAAAAGGACTTGTTGGAGTATCACCAAACGGTGCGTTCACTTTCATCAGCCAGCTTTATACTGGCTCCATCAGCGATCGCCAGCTCATCATTGAGTCCGGCATATTGTCGTATCTGGACTCCGTACCACCCGGTAGAAACATCATGGCAGATCGCGGGTTCAACATTCAAGATTTACTTGTAAAGCAGCAGCTCATACTCAACATTCCACCGTTCAAAGGGTCGCGGACAGCCATGACGAAAGAAGAGGTAGTGAAAACGCAGAAAATTGCGACTGTACGCATCCACATTGAGCGCTGCATTGGTCGAGTGAAGCGCCTCTTCAGGATATTCGACAGGGTGCTACCGCTAACTCTCTATGGCTCCATCAATCAGATTTGGACGGTATGCTGCCTGCTAACCAACTTCACCAATCAGATAGTCCCCCAAGAGTAATTTCTGTCGTGTCCAAAATGAAGAATGTGCCGGATATGTGCATCGGAAGCACTAAACCCGGACGGAGATAGGTATAGTTTATTATTCAATATACAGAATACACGGTGGCCTCGTTGCAACCACACAAGTACGCAAATTCATTTCCCATGTGACTCAGTCAGAGCCACACCATCGTCATTAGCAGCTGGTCATCAAGATATATATCTATGACTTCCGGCCACTCCTTGGTGCTAAATATGTGACCTTGCGCAAAGGTCTGTGATGCTTTCTCACTCAATATATTGGACTCCAAGTCTCTGGGCAAAGTCTAGTGAGGTATTTCAACTGCTCAGGGTTGTCCTTGATGTTGTTATATCGGAACAACTGAGACTTCAGCAGTACGACATCAGCTCTGAGGACTTCGCAGCGCTTCTCCAGCACGCTTGTTTTCTTCTTCAACTCGGATACCTCTAACTACTGAAGGCCAGCTACTTCTCACGCTCGGTCTCTCCTCTCTTCCTTTTCAGTGGATTTGACTTCAACTACTCACCATGTTTCCACCCGATCCGTAGCCTCTCTTCAGGATCGGTTTGCTCTGCCAGGAGCTGGTGCAGCACTAAAACTAAACTTTCTCAGGCGTCGAAAGTATCACTTTGCACTGGATTCTGCTTCCACTGCGGGAATGTGTAGACTACAGTATTTCCAGAGATACAAGATTTCCCTCATTTTCATCTCCATGTACGGCATGAATCTATTTCTTTCTCAGTTCGGGTTGGGAGGGAACGTATGGAACGAGTAGCTCCGGTTCCCTCTCTTATTGTTTGGTGCTTTGTGAACCATTCATATACATTTCTTGCATTGATCAATCTTTTCATAGATCTGCAAGACATGCATTGCGCTTCTCTTTCCAAATGCATGTTGTTTTTCAGTTCTGTTATGTGAGTTGTGTTTCCAACATTTATCAACTTTGCCACACGCAGATCACTCACCACGGACAACAGAAGTCAAGTCACATCAACGTACCCGTGATTTTTTGCTCATAGAACTCATTTCACGAGCAATGGTTTGACATTTCTTTTCCCATATTTGTAATGAAATATTGCACAAGGTCGATAATATGAATGATAAAATTTATAGGATTCCAGCTGTTAGTAAAGAGAAGCTTGCGCAGGAGCCTGTGTCATGTACAAGTACATGTAGTCACAATGTCAGCTTGCGGCATGGAACACAACAAAGTAACATTCCACCAAGCAAAATTTCCGTGTGTGCGTGGTGTCCGAGTTGGGTTGGGGAAATGTTTTACATAATGGTGGGATCAGTGGACTTTCAAGAATGAAACTTGACCGACGAGACATGTCGGGTTGGATCGTCAAACAGGATTTTGGGACAATGAAAGGAGTAAAAGAACTGAAGCCTGATTATGATAATCAACAGCTGCATCTAATGGCACATCAGCGAGTAAAGCACGGCTATCTCCGTGACTATGGCTATCAAACAGAACAAAGCGATTACAAGCTGCAAAGCAGAGGATCAAAAAGGAGAATGGTGTAGTCACAAAAACACCATCATAAAATACTGGATTGATCAGCCTGAGTGGAAACAGAGACATCCTCTGTCAGTGGAGTAGGGACATATTTTTCATCTGGCAGGATCAGCGGACTTTCAAGAATGAAACTTGCCCAACAGGAGATGTAGGGTTGGTATCATCAAACCGGATTTCCGGATAATGAATGGAGAAAAAGAACTGAAGATAATCAACAGCTGCATCTAATGGCACATCAGCGAGTAAAGCACCGCTATCTCCGTGACTATGGCTATCAAACAGAACAAAGCGCTTACAAGCTGCAAAGCAGAGGATCGAAAAGGAGAATGGTGTAGTCACAAAAACACCACCATAAATACCGGAGGGATCAGCCTGAGCGAAAACAGACATATTCTCTATCAGCCCTGCAAAATATTCTGCATTCGGCCTGACAAACACCTCCCGGGACACTTCCAAGTTCAAAGCCTCAATCTAGACAACCTCATCAGTGCTCAGCAACCTGTTTGTGTTCAGTGAGTCATACGCTGTATTGCCCTGCCGCATGGCTCTGCACATCGCATCTTTGCCAAGGTCGACTCCGCCTGTGAGCAAGACCTGCTTGACGAAAAGACAAGCAATGATCGTGCATGCATTGCTTCCATTTCGACCGTCGATGGTGTACTGCGAAAGGTCACTGGTCAGGCACAGCTCATGGTCATGAAAAGGATTTTCATCCTCGGAAGCGGAACGGGCACTGGCTACGTCTGAGGTGGAGGACATTGAGGCTTTGAGCTCGGAAGATAGCTCTGGGGTAGCATTTGGGGGCACAGATCGCTCGCGCAAATCAAGATACGGAACTGCGCGTGTTACGTAAAATGCTACTGCTGGACGCAGGATTGACTCATGCCAAAAAGAAGGCTCAAACAGCACGCGCTCTAGATGGACACTCTCACCTAGCCACACCACAAAATCACACCACTGGAGATTGCACACACCAAGCTGAGCCTGAACCTGGAAATAATATGCATGACTCGTGTCCAGGGAAGGACAGCCCTTTGACAAGGTGAGACAAAAGCCTGCCTCACCTGCTGCATCCTCCACCGACTTGCCGTGCTTAGAATGCGGACACTTGACTTCCAGCAGGCCGTAGACGGGATGAGCGGACGGATCTCGCACCATGCCATCGGGCGATGCCCCGATGTAGCGGAATTCTTGGTGTAGACAGAGACCACAATGCCTCACATCCACTGGGCGTCCCTGCCTCTTCTTTAATGCAACGTAGCATTGCACAGCGTTATCCTCATTTTTTCTCCCATGCTGTACGGCAGCAACTTGGTCCAAGGAATGACCATCGAAGATCGTGCGGAGTAGCGACTGGTGGCCAGTTCTGCATCTCACAATCCGCTTCATGCTTGATGCTGTGATTGTGCATCGGTGCAAATCTTGCCATTCAGCTGATGATGCCTGCCCACGTGTCCTTGCTTCAATGGCATGCGCCTCACGGATTGCTATTGGCCATGAGTGGTCTGCTGTGCCTTCATGGTATGCGGGCCATGGAAGACAGGGGAAATGCTGAGTGGAGCTTGTCTGTAGCCTCTTTGTTGGTGGATCCGCCGGTAGCTGTGGCTGCTGGTGACACAAGGTAGATCCCACTGGTACCAGGCCGTACTTCGACTGTGTTGTTGCGAAGTTTGTGCGCAGCAAAGGCTTCCATGCACTGCGTGATGATGCTGCTTCGCGTAAATCTCTCACGTCATCTATAGCACATTAAACAAGTGAAGAAAGAGGGGCAGCAGAGGCTCTCAATGGTTGGAGAAAGTTATGATGATTGATGATGAGAGTAATTTACAGCTGAAGTCTGGGAGCACATACACCAGTGAGTAGAAGGATTTTTGGCAGTGACAACATAAGATCATAGTACCCACCATGAAGCGACTCTCAACCCGAATTTGCGAGTCTTACACAATCCTTGGTTTACAATACAACATGCAGCCATGAGCGAGGTCATAACGTGATGATACCAAGCACACCCAGACTAGAATGCCAGGCGCGAGCATGCAATGACTGTCCCTTCCCCAAATGTGACTTGAACAGTAGCCTGGGAGCAAAAGAAGAATTATTTTAAAATGTTCAGTTTCCCCCTGTCATCTCCAAAGACACTGCGACACTATGATCTGAATGCACCCAGTGATAAACTTCTCATTATCATACAGCACTTTTGTTGTTAATATGGTGCCAGGTTTATCGACAGCTCACTTGTCGTACAAATAAAAAGGAAAATTATGATTACTATGTCCCTCTCTGTGTTAACTCACCAGTAGATATATGCCGCATCTCAGGCCCACGAGCATCGTATAGGCTGCAGCCAACCGGGTGGCCTTTGCGGGATTCGGCTGCACGCGGTTTCTCTACGACAACATCCATGACCGGGCGAGACTCTGTGGTTCGCTTGCGTGGACCCCAGCTCTGTGGTAGGGATGTCCTGCTCACAGCCTCGGACTCTGCTGTCGCTTGTGTGCTGTTTCGGTAAGTCTGAAGGACTAGCAGAACGGCGAGCACATGCGAACACAGTCCGCCGCAACCTCCTGCCACACACTCGCACCGCGCATATCCAACAGATGTCATTTTCTCGTCATGTTTTTTTACTATTATCTTCTGGTTGTACCGAGTTGACTTCTTCTGTGTAGCCCAGCATTTACTCATCACATAGCACTCAGTGTCTGGCGGAGTACTCCAGCATACGGCAACATTATGTACATAGCCACCGAAAAACAGTGCTTCTGCCCTATCTAGGGGTCTTCTAACCAACACAACATCAGGTTGCTCCGACATTTCGCTGGTCGGACAACGGGCCGCTTTTCCGGACTCCACGAGGTGGCCAAATATCGTAGACGATGTCACAACAGGGAAGGATGACGGTTCGAATGACCATGCCGCGCTTTCCGAAGGAAAGCGAACAGCCTCGTCACCCTTCCCTGCGTGTTCCGTTGTCGAAGGCTTACTGGGAGCGGCATCTTTGTTGTCCTTGTAGAAAAGAGCACTGAGAAAGAGAATACCACACAGAAAAAGAAGCCAAACACCGATATTTAGTATTTTTTACTCGAGCGATTCTTGTTTCAACTATGGTTTACTTTGCACTTACCGTTCGAGAAGAGCCGCTTTCCGTCCAGTAAGTACAGCCCCATGCTTGGTGAGAAAACGCTTTAGATCAGCAACCTTCCATGAAGGATTGGGCAACCTGGCGTCATCATGCTCGTCACCACAGGAAGAGCTCTTGGCTTCCGGTTCCGCCATACTCGTCGCCCAACTAACCACGGCAAAAATGCATTGCCAAAAAATGCATCTTCGAAGCTTCGAGAGGTACATACATGTCATGCATTTTCCGTGCATGTAATTTTCAGTCATGACGACACACAGCAACTAGGCCTAGGGTACCGCGTCACGCGTGTACCCCTACAAGCATGCAGTGTCCTGAGAGTTTGCCCCGTCTCACGCGCGGCTCGGATCTTTGTGCAAGTCATCTATTCCAAATAGGCAACTACTCTACGGACACAGTGTAGCTAGACTCTACTACCCAGCTAGCAGATATCCTAACAAGACACTAGACAGCAGCCAGTATGCACAAAACACGGACTCAGAAAATGTTCCGAAAATGTTTGGCCAGACAGGTTGGCGCCAATGCTTGACCTATGGACTGTAAACCATGGTAAACAATGCATGCAACAAGAAAACGACGAGCAGAAAGAAACACAATGCTGAAAGGAAAATATTGACGAAGAGAGTGGATGAGGATATGGTTTCACTTGCGTGGGCCTTCGTGGTTCTTCATAGTCGGCGATCTCCGAAGGCGTACATACTTCGCCAGCGATGTAGTGGTGGACGTTTTCCGCTGCCACCAGTGTTAGCTGCTCCCGGCTAATGATGCCCCTCACACCGGAACACAAGAGTTTTATATGATTGGATAATTTATAGAAGTATTCGATAAGAGTGTAGACAGAAGGAGAACAGGACAACGACAACTCAAGACTAGACTAGAACAGAACAGAACCTGGAGCATGCGCTCTTCTATTTGAGTGGCTCATTGCCAAGGGGAACGAGCGGGAAATACAAATAGTGAGTATACAGGTCGTAGCATACATACACCTATTACACCATCACAATAATTAATTCAGTTTTGATCGGGTCCGAGTCCGCAACGTGGCACATCTCCTTGCCATTCTCAGTTTTGAGTCTTCTCTGCTTTGGCTCATGCCCGACTTGCATCCTGCTGCCTTTGTCTTTTGCTGACCCACCATCCCACCACTAACCATTAATACTACATTGCATCCTTCCTACTTCAAGTATACAAAGGCACACAATGAAAACCTTGGCAAATTTATTCCGTTGTGACTCAGAGTTTCATGGCTGAACCAATCATCAGACAACGATAATGGAATAGGAGGCAGCGCTGGTATATCTAAGTGGAGAGAGGTGTGATAATACGATAGCGAGAGGAGTAATCGCGTGAATGTATACAGGAACGGGCTATTTCAGAGGCAGATGCAGTAGGCGCAGGTCTAGCACTAACAAGTACGCGCTTAATCTCGCTCACACACCACACACACACATACTAACACGCACACACATAGTAACACCCACACACACTAACACACACATACACCCACCCACAACACCCTAACTTGCACACGGGCGCACGCACACACAGGACACCCACCCACCCACAACACCCTAACTCGCACACGCACAAACACACGCACACACGCATATACACACACCTATAGACACATGTCCACACGTATACACAGGCATCTGCGTTCGTATGACAAATCTAAGCGCACACAAACTCCTGCAATCACGCGTCAAAAAAACCCGCAGCGGTCATAGCTGTCTATGTAATAGCCTAAATAGGGGTGGCCAGCAGAAACTTGCCCTGGTGAGGGCATTTAGATACCAGCTCACTTCTCTTGCTTCAAGAGCAGATGAAGAACGATGTGAAGAAGATCAAAGAGTGTGATGATATAGTGGTACCAGCGGACAAGACAAGAAACTTGTACCGAGTATGTATCAGCCCCGCAGTATGAAAAGCTGCTACATGACAACGTGACGAAGCAGTACAAACTCGCCCCAGACACCGACTACACGGCGATTAATGCCGAAGCCCGCGATATAGCTGCCGATCTGCACCTGGATGACCGAATGGAATGTCTGGCCAAGGCACAAGCGTTCGTCACATTAAAGGATCATAAAGCCGACTTCCATGACAAGCTGCAATGCAGGCTGATTAACCCCGCCAAGTCCGAAATAGGCGTCGTAAGCAAATCCATACTGGATGGTGTTATCGGCCCCATGCGGAGCAGCGTATGTGAGAATCTGTGGCAGAACACGCAAGCGGTCATCGAGTGGTTCAAGGGCATTGAAGACAAGCCACGGTACACCTTCGTCGTGTTCGACATCGTCGAGTTTTACCCCAGCATAACGAAAGACCTTCTGCTGGATGCCCTGTCGTACGCCGGGACGCACGTTCCAATGTCCAAGAAGGACATTGAGACGATACTGCACGCACGGAAGTCATTGTTGTTCGACGGCGGCAATGCATGGATGAAGAAGGAGAAGGACGGGTCATTCGACGTAACAATGGGGTCGTACGACGGCGCAAAAGCCTGCGAGCTTGTTGGGGCTTTAATCCTCAGCAAACTCCGTCCACTCCTGGGCGACCAGTGCGTGGGTCTTTACCGTGACGACGGTCTAGCGATAATGAAGGACGCCACGGGTCATGATGCCGACCGCACGCGCAAACAGATCATACAGATATTCCAAGCACACGGCTTAAAAATAACAATCGAAACCAACAAGAAGATCGTCGACTACTTGGATGTGACCCTGAATCTCGCCACCGGAACATTCCAACCATACAGGAAACCGAATAGTACACCCCTGTACGTCGATGTGCGGTCCTGTCACCCACCGCAGGTCCTGAGACAAATACCCATTGGCATCAACAAGAGGCTGAAACGTATCTCATGCAATGAGGAAGTGTTCAACGATGCTAAAACGTTATACGAGGACGCACTGGCCTCAAGTGGCCACCCGAAAACCATGACATACAAGGATGAACCGAGCAACAAGAAGAAAAAAGCGAAGAAAGGGCGCAGCCGCGACGTTATCTGGTTTAACCCGCCGTACAGTACCACGGTCAAAACCAACGTTGGCGCAAAGTTTCTATACCTCGTCAAGAAACACTTCCCTGAAGGGTCGGCGCTACACAAGGTGTTTAACAAGAACACAACAAAAGTAAGCTACAGCTGTATGAAGAACGTAGCGTCGATTATCAAAGGGCACAATGCTGCAAAACTTCACTCGCGACCGCCAGTTGTGCCATGCAATTGTCGGGTCAAGGCGTCGTGCCCCCTCAACGGTGACTGCCAGTCTTCCGACGTCGTGTACGAGGCGCATGTAGCATCCAACGAAGTCAAGACCTACGTCGGCATGACTGCTACCACATTCAAGCAGCGCTACAACAAACACACTTCGGACTTCCGCCATGAAAAGTACGCCGCATCGACTAAGTTGTCCAAGCACATCTGGGATCTGAAGAACGAGAACCGCGGATTCGACATCAGATGGGAGATCAAGGATAGAGCACCTTCGTACAGTAACATCAGCAAGAAGTGTGGCCTATGCTTAACCGAAAAGTTCCACATCCTGAAAGCTTCAAAAGTTACCTCCCTAAACAAGAGAAGTGAGCTGGTATCTAAATGCCCTCACCAGCGCAAGTTTCTGCTGGCCACCCCTATTACATAGACAGCTATGACCGCTGCGGGTTTTTTGACGCGTGATTACAGGAGTTTGTGTGCGCTTAGATTTGTCATACGAACGCAGATGCCTGAGAAAACGTGTGGACATGTGTCTATAGGTGTGTGTATATGCGTGTGTGCGTGTGTTTGTGCGTGTGCGAGTTAGGGTGTTGTGGGTGGGTGGGTGTCCTGTGTGTGCGTGCGCCCGTGTGCAAGTTAGGGTGTTGTGGGTGAGTGTATGCGTGTGTTAGTGTGTGCGTGTATGTGTGTGTGGGTGTTACTATGTGTGTGCGTGTTAGTATGTGTGTGTGTGGTGTGTGAGCGAGATTAAGCGCGTACTTGTCAGTGCTAGACCTGCGCCTACTGCATCTGCCTCTGAAATAGCCCGTTCCTGTATACATTCACGCGATTACTCCTCTCGCTATCGTATTATCACACCTCTCTCCACTTAGATATACCAGCGCTGCCTCCTATTCCATTATCGTTGTCTGATGATTGGTTCAGCCATGAAACTCTGAGTCACAACGGAATAAAGTTGCCAAGGTTTTCATTGTGTGCCTTTGTGTACGCCGCTCTGCCTGAATCAGGCATTGAGCACTCTTGCAGAACCAAAGCATATTGCCTCTGTACTTCAAGTATAATAAACCTGGCGGCGAGTCACTCATAACTGGTCTGCCTTTCTATTGCGGCATTATGGCCTTATGGTCCTGCCTTTCCATTGCGGCAATCACAGCCTCCGGGCTTCTGCCTTCCTGCGGCAATCACAGCCTCCGGGCTTCTGCCTTTCTGCGGCACTCGCAGCCTCACGGGCTCGTGCCTACCTTGCGGCAAAGACCAACCAGTTCCTCGTCACCAGTACTTACCCAACACAACCTAGCCTTATTCGTGTGGTGTATGCCTGTCTGCATGCCGTCTGTGTGCGCGGAATGCTAATGATGTATGCCTGCCTGCATGCCGTCTGCGTGCGCGGAATGCTAAACAGTCTTCAATCGAGCAGTAGTTTTCGATGTATGGTCGTGACTTGGGTTGTCCGTATTGCCCTGAACATTTGGTCCTTCGAGCCGGATGTGCGGAGGCGCGTCCGGAGCCAATCGAACAGCCCTGAGGTAAAGCTTTCTGTATTCCGTAGCTCGTGTTATGATCGTATAGTGTATATTTTTGAAATTTGAGTGTGCATTTCGATCTTTGCTGTTGAGATGTTGCGCAAGAGCACCAGAACCACCAGAGGGAGAGCGCCAGATCGGCTCGGTGAGTGGCTGGAGTCGACACAGACTGACGCTCAGCTTGCCTTTGACGCTGCGGCGAATTTGTCGTTGCCACCATCACCCAGTGCCAGTGTACATGATGTGCTCAGTCTGAAGTCCATTGGTGTGGACAGTATTAGCGTTACTAGTAGTCGCAGTGCGCGTAGTCGCGGTGCGCGGAGTGCGCACCTACGAGCTGAGTACGAGGCTGCAAAGAGGCTGGCTGAACTGGAGCAGCAACAGATAGAGTCGCAGAGGAGACTGCTGGAAATTGAGCTGGCGATGCAGCATGAAGCAATCGACAGCCAGCATGACAGTTCCAGTACTAGTAGTAGTGCGTACTCGGGATCAAGGCGCTCAACGCGTGCTAGCATTAGTAGTAGCAGCAGAGTAAGAGGCCAGCCAGCCCAACAGTCTGTACGTGGTGGAACTCCCCAGGCAGCTGTGGCAGTGTCTGCTGGCGGTGGCCACGCAGCTACAGCTAACCAGCCACCAGCAACGTCAACAGCCACAGTACGCAGTCCGGCAGTATGTCGGCAGCAGTCGTCGCAGTCAGATGCTACGCAGTAGCCGCAGTCTGACATCGCGCAGTCAGATGTCACACAGCCACCAGCAACGTCAATAGCCACAGTACGCAGTCCGGCAGTACGTCAACAGCAGGCGCCGCAGTCAGTTGCTACGCAGCAGCAGCCGCAGTCTGACATCGCGCAGCTCGCTGGAGCTATCCTGGCAGCGGTAGGCACGCAGAAGCCCTCAGACACCCCAGCACAGCGCCATATGAAGGGTTATATGGCCAGGCAAGCTGCTGGGAAGGATCTGCCACAGTTTGCTGGGCAGCCTGAAGAGTGGCCCATCTTCAAGAAGATGTTCGACACCACAACCCGGGACTGTGGGTTTTCGCATGCAGAGAACCTCAGCCGACTGTACCGTGCGCTGAAGGGCAAGGCCAGAGATGCAGTCCAGTTTATGCTGGCTGTCCCAGTCAATGTTCCAGAGATTCTTGCCACTCTGCAAGAGCGGTTTGGCCGTCCCGAGCACGTGGTGCACCACCTCATCACCCGTGCCCAGAGTTTCCGCACTTTGCGAGCCGACGACTTTGAGCAGCTCGTAGAGTTCTCAACTGCTGTGCATGGGCTGGTGCAGACCATGAAGCTAATGAATAGTACTGGGCACCTGCGCAACCCTCAGCTGCGACAGGAACTTGTTGCCAAACTGCTGGCTGGCATGCGCCTGAACTGGGGCGAGATGATCGCCAATTTCGATCCGGAGAAGCTGTCACTGGATGATTTTTCAGTGTGGCTGTGCGGCAAGGCCAGTGCAGCAGGCAGAGTGACTGTGCTGAAGACAGAGAGTGTCAGCAGCAGCGGCGGCAGCAGCAGCAGCAGTAACACGAGAACTCGGAGTGAGACTACCCTCACCACATTGAGCAACAGCGGCAGCTCCGGACAGCAAGAGCGTGCACCCTTCGCCTGCCATTACTGCAACAGCCAACATCCGCTGCGCAGCTGTGACAGTTTTAAAGCACTGCCACTGCAGGAGCATAGGGAATGGGTAGCGGAGAAGAAGCTGTGTTTTCTCTGTTTCGGCCGCAGCCACCGAGTAACCGACTGCAAGAGCCGGAATCGCTGCTCCGTTGGTGACTGCGGAAAGCGTCACCATGAATTAGTGCACCCGTCTGACAGGAACAGCGGTGGCCACACTGGGCAGCAGGAGAGCGTCAATTCCCACACCGCTCAGGGAACTCGAGTTGCCCTGCGTGTTGTACCGATGTCGCTCTCAGTATCCAACGGGCATAGCGTCGAGACACATGCGCTCCTGGATGGAGGATCCACCGTGAGCATTGTGGACGAGAAGCTTGTCAGGGAGCTGGGCGCTACTGGTCCGGTAGATCCCCTGCACCTGAGTTGGACTGGGAATCACAGTCAGCACCATGCCAACTCATGTCGCGTCAACCTGTGCATCTCACCTAGAGCCGGAGGTGAGCAGTTCGACTTGCAGAACGTCCGCACGGTGGCGAACCTCAGTTTGCCGAAGCAGTTTGCCAACCAGCAGAAACTTGCCCGACAGTGGTCGCATTTGGCGCACATCGACTTGTTGTTGTTTTCTTTATTTGAATTCGCTAAAACCAAACGGACAGAACTGTTCAGTGACAAGGGAGCGAATGATGAGCGTCATAATCACTATGCATCAAAAACTTGCCATCACTGGCAGAGGTAACGCCTATGCTGTTCATTGGCCAGGACCACTACCACCTGACGGCACCGAGGGAGATCTTGGAAGGTCCGCCGAATGCACCTGTAGCCACCAACACTAAGCTTGGCTGGGTACTGCATGGCAACACCGGACAGTGCCGAAGAGTGGACTCTGAGGTGTCCTTCGTGTCGTGGTCAGCGGATGACGAGCTGCATGAACTGGTCAAGAGAGCATTTTCAGTAGATTACTTCGGGGTCAAGCCAGCGCCGCTACCCAGAAGCAAGGACGATGAGCGGGCGCTACAGGTGCTGAGTACCATGACTCACGATGGCACCAGATGGCAAACAGGACTGTTGTGGTGTGACGACAACCCGCAATTGCCAGAGAGCAGACAGCAGGCCGACAGACGTCTTCAGCAGCTGGAACGCCGTCTGATGAAGGACCAGAACCTCGCTGACCAGTATGCAGCGAAGATCGAGAGCTACCTGGTGAAGGGATATGCACGCATCCTGTCAGCAGCAGAGGCCGCATGTGAACCACGTAACACTTGATACCTGCCGCACCTTGCCGTGGTGAACCCGACGAAGGGCAAACTGAGACTTGTGTTCGATGCAGCCGGGAAATCGCATGGCAAATGCCTCAATGACTTCCTGATGCCTGGACCCGACCTGCTAACGCCGTTGACGCAAGTGCTGCTGAACTTTCGGCGTTTTCAGTACGGTTTCGGTGGTGACATTCGGGAAATGTTCCACCAAGTCAGTGTGCGGCCCGAGGACCGACCGGCCCAACGTTTCCTGTGGCGAGGCCTCGACCGCAGTCGCCGACCAGATGTGTACGAGATGCAAGTGATGACGTTTGGTGCTGTCTCATCTCCAACCACAGCCCAGTATGCGAAGAACCGTAGTGCCACCGTCTTTGGTCCAGATCTGCCTGAAGCTGTCACAGCCATCACTGACCGCCACTATGTGGATGACTATTTCGACAGTGCAGCTACGGAGTGTGATGCCATCAGCCGTTCGGCAGCGGTGATTGAGATTCACCGGAGGGGAGGATACAAGATCCAGAACTGGGTTAGTAACTCATCTCAGGTTCTAGAGAGAATACCCACCCAACTTCGTTCATCTGAAGTGGTGAATCTCGTCACCGGGAACGCTTCCACAGAGAAGGCACTTGGCCTCATATGGAACCCGTACAGCGATTGCCTCAGCTTTGCCGTTGAAGCAAAGTTATCAGCGCAGCCCGACGGCGTCTCAGCAACCAAGCGGGCAGTACTGCGCTATGTGATGTCCGTGTTCGATCCCCTTGGCTTACTGATGGCGTACACCATTACCCCCAGGATACTACTGCAAGACGTATGGAGGTCAGGCCTTGGCTGGGACGATGGGCTGCCCCATGATATGGCTGAGCGCTGGTCAAAGTGGCAAGCCGGCCTGCATGAAGTTGCGTCGCTGCAGGTGCCACGATGCTACCATCCTGTGCTAGCAGACGCTGAGAGCTTAGAGCTGCACATGTTTGTCGACGCTAGCGAAAAGGCATTCGCAGCTGTGGCGAACATCAGGGCCACCAGCAAGAGCAGTGCTGTACACGTTTCGTTTGTTGCAGCAAAGGCTCGCGTCACCCCGCTCAAGCCGCTCAGTATCCCTCGTCTTGAGCTGCAAGCTGCTGTGCTGGGAACGCGTCTGGCAGACACAATCACCAAGCAGCTTGATCTACCTATCAGCTCAACAACGTTCTGGAGCGACTCGCGTACTGTCCTGCTGTGGATCAAGTCAGAAGCCAGACTTTACAAGACGTTTGTTGCCCACAGGATTGGTGAGATCGCTCAGACAACGGATCCCAGTCAGTGGCGCTGGGTCCCCACCAAGGATAACCCTACTGATGACGCTACGCGTGGTCTGGCCAGCGACGAGTTGACACTTGGCAGCAGATGGATGACAGGCCCAGAGTATCTGCAGAGTCCGCCAGAGCAGTGGCCGCTTGATGTCAAGCCTGCAGTAGCCGACTCAAGTCCCAGCATCGAGCTGAAAGGCGAGTTCGTAGCCACAGCTGTGTCTAGTGAGTGTGTGCGGAATGCAGCGCTACCTGACCCTAATCGCTTCTCATCGTGGATGAGACTGGTCCGTGCAACCGCTTGGGTACTCCGCTTCGTCAAGATCTTGAAGCACCGAGCGCTACGTACATCAGCACCACCCCCAGGAGAGCTAATACCTGAGGAGCTTGAGAGTGCAGAGCGTCTATGGTGGCAGCAAGTGCAAGTCGACTGTTTCCCTGGTGAAGTTCGCAGTATCGAGTCTGGCATGCCCATGGACAAGGACAGCCGCTTGTCACATCTGTCACTTGTGCTCACTGATGGAGTAGTGCGTCACCACAGCCGACTGGTCAACTCCTCCGATCTGCCTGACATGGTCAAGCAGCCAGTCGTGCTCGATCCGAGTCACCTTTTCACCCGGCTGCTGATTGCGTGGTATCATGTTGCGTCATGTCATCAAGGGCAAGAGCGTGTGTGCAATGAGTTGCGGCAGCGCTATCTCATCTTGGGGCTGAGACGAGCCGTCCGAAGTTCTTGGAACTCTTGCCAGAAGTGCAGCAACGACAGAGCACAGCCAGCTGCGCCAGAGATGGCACCCCTGCCAAGCACTCGTCTCCCACCATTTGTTCGAGCCTTTACTGTGGTTGGCATGGACTACTTCGGACCGATGACAGTGGCAGTCGGACGTCGGCAAGAGAAGAGGTATGGTGTGCTGTTCACCTGCCTGAGCACGAGAGCTGTGCACTTGGAAGTTGCATATGCGCTGACCACGGATGCCTGCATCATGGCCATCCGTAGGATGATCGGCAGGCGTGGTCGACCTCGTCAGATTTGGTCGGACAATGGAACGAACCTCCGAGGAGCAGAACGAGAGTTGCGTGTGTTGTGGTCCCGTTGTTGTACCCGATCCGTTCCGGGATCGGTTACCCATATGCATTCCCGTACTGTGTACATATATGGATCCTGGTTGTGCATCTTTATCTTTCCTTGTTCTATGTAAATAAACTTTAGTTGTTGTCTTGGACTTGTGGAGTGAAGTTGATCTATGGAGTGCGAGAACTAACTTGATGTTCACTCAGGAACATTACATGGTGTCAGAAGTAGCAGTTAGTCATGTCGTCTGCCAAATTTCCTGTACCTGCCCCGTTCGATTTCTCCACCCCAGAAGCATGGCCACTCTGGAAGACCCGTTTTGAACGCTTTACTTCTTTGTCCAAATTGGACGAGGCGGACAGGCAACGCCAAGTAGACACATTAGTTTACTCCATGGGAGCCGAAGCTGATCCTATCTTTGAGTCTCTATCTCTGTCCGCGGATGATAAGAAGAAACTCGACAAGGTACTGGAGGCCTTTGACAAGTATTTTCGCCCGGGTGTAAACGTAATCCACCAACGGACATTGTTTGAAAGGTGTATCCAGAACCCAGGTGAATCCGTGGAAGAGTATGTGCGTCGTCTCCGTGCCGCAGCCAAATATTGCGCGTTTGACAAGTCCGATGAGCGTATCCGCGACAGGTTGGTGGCCCATATGACGCACCGAGAAGTTTCGAAGAAGCTACAGCTCGAGGATCACGCTCAGCTGACACTCGAGACTGCCGTGAGCTTGGCACGCAAAACGGAGTCCGTAAACGCCGAGGTCGCCCAGCAAACGCCCCGGGTGAGCCAAGCTGCTGCAGCTACCTCACCGCAACGGAAACACGGCAAGTCCCCTGCTTACGCAAGTTACGGATCGACGGGAAAGCGACCACAGGTCAAGTCCCAACGAGACTCGAGCAACAGTAAGAAGTGCTCGTGGTGTGGCTCCTCCAAAGACCACAAATCGAACCGTGACAAATGCCCTGCCAAGGACAAGTCTTGTAACAAGTGTCGTAAGTCTGGACACTTCGCCAGCGTCTGCCGGTCTGCCTCCGCCAGTGCAGCACACAACGATTATGTGCATGTAGCTGAGTTTGACTTGCAGTCGGACCCCGTCGGCGAAAATTTCCTTGGAGCTGCTTCTACCCACACCGCTGACGAGCCGTGGATAGTACGACTGGATCTGTGCGGCTCACACCTCGATTTCAAAATCGACACTGGAGCTGATCTCAACATTATGACGCAGGCCAGCTACAACACTTTATCTGCACCGCCAGTACTCAGTCCGTGCCAGACACGTATGATTGGGCCTGATGGGAACCAGCTCACGATACAGGGTGAGTTCCACACTTGTGCTGTGTTCCGTGATGTACAGTACCCAGTCACTATCCTGGTCATTGCCACTGGTGGTGTCAACTTGCTGAGCAGGCAGACATCTGAACTGATGGGCCTAGTACAACGTCTTCATGTTGGCTCTTCAGATGCCCAGCCGAAAATCGGATGCATGCTAGGCAAGCCAGTCGAGATTGAGTTGAAGCCAGACTGCAAACCATACAACTGTGTAAATGCTCGACGCATTCCAATACACATCCGCCTCAAGGTTCGTACCGAGCTGGAGCGTATGGAAAAAGCAGGTGTCATCACAAAAGTCGAGCAGCCGACCGACTGGTGTTCACCCCTCGTGTCGGTCCTCAAGCCGAACGGCAACATGCGTGTATGCGTAGACCTCAAGCGCCTGAATGCCAGCGTCAAGAGAGAGAGCACTACCCGTTACCGACCGTGGACGACACGCTCGCACAACTCAACGGTTCTACCATATTCTCTACGCTGGACACCACGTCTGGCTTCTGGCAGATCCCACTCTCCGAGGAAGCGTCGTTGCTGACGACGTTTATCACTCCCTATGGCCGCTTCAAGTTCGAGCGCCTTCCCTTCGGCATAACGAGCGCGCCTGAGATATTCCAGCGCCGGCTACAAGGTCTACTCAGCGATATTCCCAACGTAGCAGTGTTCATAGACGACATCATCGTCTATGCTTCATCGATGGCTGAGCATGATGCTGCTCTGCTCGCCGTCGAGAACCGACTCCGTGATGCCGGTCTGACACTGAATCCGAACAAGTCTAAGTTCAGATGCACGCCCCTAAAGTACCTGGGCCATCGGATCAGCGACAAGGGTGTCCACCCTGACCCAGTTAAGCTGGATGCCATCGAGCGCCTCGCAGCACCAACTGATGTGGAAGAGCTCCGTTGTGCACTTGGACTCTTCACGTACCTCTCCAAGTTTCTGCCGTCATTGTCGACCGTAGCCGCCCCACTGCGCGAGCTACTCCGGTGCGACGCGACGTGGCAATGGACCGAAGCACAAGAGCTAGCTTTCACAGAGCTCAAACGCCTAGCTGCCTCAGCCCCGTGTCTCGCGTACTACGACCCGTCTGTACCGACCATCGTCACGGCTGATGCGAGCAGCTATGGATTGGGTGCTGCACTGCTACAGTTCCACGACAATGAGTGGAAGCCGGTCGCGTACGCCTCACGCACCATGACAGCAGCAGAGAAACGGTATGCCCAGATCGAGAAAGAGCTCCTCGCCTCGGTCTGGGGATGTGAACACTTCCATCAATACCTCTACGGAGTGCCCCGATTTACCATTCAGACGGACCGCAAGCCGCTGGTCCCACTAATGAACACCCGTGACCTCGACCGAGTACCTCTACGCTGCCAACGTCTACTGATCAGACTCATGCGCTATGATGTACAGGCGGAGTACGTGCCTGGCAAGAACATGGTTCTCGCCGACACGCTGTCCAGAGCTCCTCTTCCCGACACGCCAGCAACCGAATCCGACCTACACAGTGACTCGGAAGCCACCATCGCCGCTATCCAGTCGTCTCTATGCAGTCCTACCAAGCAACACGCTCTCGTTACAGCCACTGCTGACGATCCAGTCCTGCAACAAGTAATCCAGCATACCCTCCATGGCTGGCCGACCAAGGTCAACGCAGACCTGGAAGCCTACCGCAACGAACGTGGCTCGCTCTCAGTTCACGACGGTCTGCTGTACCACGGATTTCGGATCGTAGTCCCGGCATCCGAGCGCAAAGCTACACTTGCCACTTTGCATGACGGCCACCAAGGCATAACCAAGTGCCTGGCCCGTGCGAAGTCCTCCGTCTGGTGGCCAGGTATCACACGTGCCATTTCAGAATGCGTGCAGAACTGCCTGACCTGCACCAAGCATCGTTTTCAGCCGCCAGAGCCTCTGTCTCCAACTGCGTTTCCCTCTTTGCCATGGGAGAGAATAGGAGTCGACCTCTGCCAACATGACGGTCAGGAGTACCTCATTGCTGTCGACTACTTCTCCAGGTACATTCACGCCATCCCGCTACGGAAGACTACCTCTGGAGCCGTCATCAAGGAACTCCACGAGCTGTTCGCCATCCATGGCATCCCTCAAGTCCTTATGTCGGACAACGGTCCACAGTTCGCAAGTGCTGAATTCGCCGCATTCACAGCCCGAATGCAGCTCACCCACCGCACCAGTAGCCCGCACTACCCACAGAGCAACGGTGAAGCTGAGCGAGCGGTTCGAACATTCAAGCGTCTCCTGAAGACCAACAACAGCCTCAACGATGCCTTACTCAACTACAGGTCAACACCCCTCGCAAATGGCTACTCGCCAGCCGAGCTCCTGTTTGGTCGTCGTCTACGCACACACCTCCCATGTACAGCGGAATCCCTCGCTCCAAGTTGGCCTGATATTTCCAAGCTAAGGAAGTTCGAGTTGAGGCAGAAAGACCGACAGAGTGAGACGTACGACTCGTCACACCGAGCACAATCTCTGCCACCATTGACCCAAGGCGACCGAGTCTGGGTGCAAGATCTCGCTTCCGAAGCCGTGATTGCAGACCGCGTCTCCGACAGATCCTATATTGTCACGACCGACAACCTGTCCGAGTACCGCCGCAACCGTCGCCACGTCAAGTTGCTACCTGATGTGCAACCAACAGCAACACCAACACCGGAGTTGAATGTCACTACACCTGCAGAACCTCCATCCGCTGATGTCGAGTTCCAGCCTACCTTGCCCCGATCAGCACGTCCATCCCGGCCGCTGAACAGACTCGACCTGTAAACGCATTAGTCATTGCTCATGCTATTGTTGTACATGCGGTTGCACGTGTAGTTCTTTGTCGTACATGTGGCTGCTTTTGTGTCTCTTTGTTGTACATGCTGCTGAGTCGTGGTACATGCTGCTGCGCTGTTTTCGACTCTTGCGTACATGCGGCTGCACCGTCTTCTGTCCCCGTTGGTACACACTTGCTCGTCTTGTCCCCGTTGTACGCCTTCACTATAATATATTCTGTTGTCTCGTCTTGTCTCAGTGTCAGTCGTTCGTTGTCAGTGTTGGTTCTTCTTTATGAGTTCCCCAGTCGCCTACTGAAATGAAGTCGAAGAAAAGCTCTCTAACAATTTGTACTGGTCCTTTGTTGTGTGGCGTGGCGAGGAGCGTAGAGGCAGTTCGTTCACGGTTTTCAAAACCGTGACGACATTTGGCGCCCAACTAATCTTTCCCACGACCCTGAGTTCGTCTCCATATCAGCTGTGTTTTCGTCTCCTCTTCGTGCTCTCGCCATGGCCCAGCTACTTGAGTCTCACGATCGTCCAAGCCTCTCATGAGAGCGCCTACTCAGGTGAGAATGCCGTTGTCATTGTCTGCTCTGCGTACTGTGTTGCCGTAACTTGTATTCGATTTCGAATTTTTCAAATTGTTTTGCGTCGGGTGACTCTGGTCCCGGCAGGAAGTCCGTGGAACCTTGTTCTCTTGTGCTCGAGTGTGTAGTGTAGTCTAGCTGCTCATTGTAAGTTCGCCCCGTTGTGTTCGTTGTTCCTGTGTCACTCTGACTACCCTGTACTGTACTGTTGTGTGTATGAAAATTTCAAACTTCTGTTCGTGTGCTACGCGTTCGCATCTGGAACTTGTTTTTGCTTGCTCGTCGTGCATTCAGCATGGGTAGCTTTGATCTCGTCTTGTGTTGTGCACTTGTGCTTGTCACGGAGACCGAGTTGCCGCCGGACTGCTCCGATATTGTGACTGTGTTGCGTGATTTGTTTGGATGTCCACCTGAACGTTCTCGAGGTGCTGCCTCGTTTGTCGTCGATCCATATTGTTTTGTTTCGTGTTTCTACCGTTTCACTACTACTAGTAGTAGTAGTTTCTCCATGTTCCGTGCAGAGCGTTGTCAGGCTTGGTCATGCACTGTGCACCCAGTCGGAAAGCTGGTGGCTTCCGGTTTGGTGGGAGGTGTGAACTTCATGTAGGATTCTCGTTTCGGATCCAGGTTGAGTTTTTTTGTGAGCGTATGGTTTTGTAATAATTGTGTTTCGGCATGTAGGTCTCTCTAGTTCGTTTGGGTGGGCGTCTGATCATGGTGAGCCACGGTCTGCCTGGTGGTCTGCAGGGATCCTGCGTTTTTTTGTATCGGTTTGCCTTGCGGGTGTTATAGTTTCCGTGTGTTGCTGGTTGGCCCTTGCGCGCCCCAGTCGGTGCCTGACAGTTTTTTTTCTTCGGTTTTTTGGTTTTGCGAGCGGATGTACTATAAGTTCCGTGTTATTCAGGTTCGATCCCTGTGGGTTTTCAGGTTCAATCCCTGTGGTTTTTTCAGGTTCGATCCCTGTGGGGTTTTTTTCAGGTTAGAGACCTGTGGGTTTTTCAGGGTAGCACCCTGTGGTTTTTCTTCATTATCTTTTGCGTATTGGTAACCGATTTGTTTGTGTGTCCTCAATGGTGTCCTCACTGATTAATTGTTCCTGTTTCAGTCGACGTGCTCTTCCTGGCTGTTCTTCCCTTCCTTCGTGTGCTTTCCTGAGTTTCGGCGATGGCTGAGATGTTTGCGTCAGTCCGTGTTTCTTTCTGTGTGTGTCTTTCTGTCTCTGTGAGCTTTCGTAGCCCCATCGGCTGCGTGATGGTTTGCTGCGTGATGGTTTTCCGGACAACGCCTGTGCTTCCAGATGCCTGGTCACCCGGATAAGCTGCCGTGGTCTTCGCAGTGCCGTCGGTTTGCCTTGGCTTCGCACCAGGGCAACGTGGTTACTTCCTGGGGCCCACGCCTGAAAGTATGGCGGTTCCCTCTATGGGTGGGCCCGGTCTGTTTTCTTTTCACACATTTGTGCCTTGGCTTTTCCCTGTTGTCCGGAGTTACGTCTCTTACTGTCTTGGCCCTGCATGTTTTGTTTCAAATTCTCCTGTGTATGTTGTTCACATTTGATTTCTTTTTCTCCTGTCTTTCTTCTAATTTTGTTTTGATTGCTTCCATCCACAGGAGTGGATGTCTTTTTTCGGTAGGGGATAGTGTTGTACATGCGGTTGCACGTGTAGTTCTTTGTCGTACATGTGGCTGCTTTTGTGTCTCTTTGTTGTACATGCTGCTGCGCTGTTTTTGACTCTTGCGTACATGCGGCTGCACCGTCTTCTGTCCCCGTTGGTACACACTTGCTCGTCTTGTCCCCGTTGTACGCCTTCACTATAATATATTCTGTTGTCTCGTCTTGTCTCAGTGTCAGTCGTTCGTTGTCAGTGTTGGTTCTTCTTTATGAGTTCCCCAGTCGCCTACTGAAATGAAGTAGAAGAAAATCTCTCTAACAATTTGTACTGGTCATTTGTTGTGTGGCGTGGCGAGGAGCGTAGAGGCAGTTCGTTCACGGTTCTCAAACCCGTGACGACACTATGATCACTCCAGTCGCTGACGCTGATGATCGTGAACTGCATGTAGTATTTGTGTGTCTCTACCCTATCTCCTCTGTTTGTATATGACTAAATATTCTTCGAGCTGTTACCTCTGTAACCTCTCTCTCTTCGAATATAAAAAGGGAGATGTTGTGGTCCCGTTGTTGTACCCGATCCGTTCCGGGATCGGTTACCCATATGCATTCCCGTACTGTGTACATAATTATATGGATCCTGGTTGTGCATCTTTATCTTTCGTTGTTCTATGTAAATAAACTTTAGTTGTTGTCTGGGACTTGTGGAGTGAAGTTGATCTATGGAGTGCGGGAACTAACTTGATGTTCACTCAGGAACATTACAGCGTGAGTCCCTGAACGACCTCGAACAAGACCAGTTCACCACCGACTTGGCGTTACTTCGCATCGAGTGGAGCTTCAACCCGCCACCTGCTCTGCACACTGGTGGAGGCTGGGAGCGCCTGGTTAGATCGGTGATGTCCACCTTGTGGGTGATACTGCATGAGCGTGCTCCGAAGGACGAGGTACTGCTGACCCTCATGATTGAGGCAGAGAGTCTCGTCAACAGCCGACCACTGACGCATGTGCCAGTGGACCCCAACGATCCGGAGAGCCTCACACCTAACCACTTTCTGCTCGGCACATCCAGTGGTGTATAGCCACCCGGAGAGTTTACGGAGCGCGACCTGTGCTGTCGCAAGCAGTGGCGTCTATCGCAGATTCTAGCTGACATGTTCTGGCGACGTTGGCTGAAGGAGTATGCCCCAAGCCTCGGCACACGCAAGAAGTGGCGTGGCGTTGGTCAAGAAATCAGTGTGGGTGATGTAGTAATCATCGTGGACGATCAGCTGCCGAGGGGCTCCTGGCCCAGAGGTCTTGTCACTGCCGTGTTTCCCGGGCGTGATGGGAAAGTCTGAGTTGCAAACGTCAAGACGGCAACCGGCACCTTCCGCCGACCAGTAGTCAAGTTGTGCCGCCTGAATGTCCTCAGCAGTGCAGCTTAGTAATCAGGCTTGTGAGTATGCCTGTTACCGGGGGGAGAATGTTCCTGCCTGATGGTTGCACTTGTGAACAAGATCGACATTGTTTTGAATTGTTGTGGACTTTGTCTTTGCTATTTTCGTTCTGTCTATTCTCTCACCTTTCTTCTCTCTCACGTCTTCTGTAGAACTGCTTTCCAGTCTGCCTCTCTGTTCTCTCTGCTCTTCTCTCTACTCTTCATCATAAGAACGTTTCTCTTCTCCATCTCTTCGTACTTGTGCTTCTCTAAACTTCTCTACTCTCTTTTCTCTTCGTTTGAATTTCCTTGAACATGACGTGAACATGTGTTTTTTTGCACTTTGAACTGTC
Organism: Sycon ciliatum; assembly: GCF_964019385.1. Lineage (NCBI taxonomy): Eukaryota > Metazoa > Porifera > Calcarea > Leucosolenida > Sycettidae > Sycon > Sycon ciliatum. Next base: position 97,174,809 of record NC_088643.1, read on the forward strand.
TTGATTTTCTTTTATGTTTTTTTGCCAAATGTACAGTGCACTGTGCGCTGTGTGTGTACAATGCTACGCGGCTAGCGATGCGCTTTCTTTGGTACAGACTTTTTTTGTTGTGTCCGTGATCTATGGCTTTCGCTTTCTTGCAGTTTTCACCGCTTCGCTGCAATAGTTGCTGTTTCCTTGAAGGCGAACTGCGGTGCCTCCATTTTCGTAGATGGTCTTGGTGAGCGAGGAGCCGAGTGGACCTCGTGGCTTTTTTTGTTTAGTTTCTTTTTCAGAGTTTTTCAGTTTTTGTTGTAGTTTGTGAAGACACTTTATACAGTCTTCAAGCGAGCAGTAGTTTTCGATGTGTGGTCGTGACTTGTGTTGTTCGTACTGCCCTGAACACATACCTTTGAGCCTCCAAGTTGAGTGGTCTGTCGCCTTGCGTCATCCGGTTGTAGCTCGGCTGGTGTGTACAATGTTCTTACTAGTCTCGTCATCCTGTAACGTTCGACATTCTTTGTAGCTGAGGGACACGGCTCGTGCACATATTCGTGGCGAATCCCTTCCCCTCATTGGAACTTTCCACACCTGAGCCTTCGTTTGCGCTTCGTAGACGTGTTGGAGCTAGGTGCCAGGTCGTTGAATTTATCAATATCCTTGTCAGTGTTGTGTCTTGTCGTCGCACTATCTGACTGCTCTCTCTCCCTCTCTCTCTCTCTCCCTCTCCCTCTCCCTCTCCCTCCCTCCCTCCCCCTCCCTTCCTCCCTCCCTCCCTCCCTCCCTCCCTCCCTCCCTCCCTCCCTCCCTCCCTCCCTCCCTCCCTCCCTCTCTCTCTCTCTCTCTCTCTCTCTCTCTCTCTCTCTCTCTCTCTCTCTCTCTCTCTCTCTCTCTCTCTCTCTCTCTCCCTCTCTCTCACACACACACACGCAAACACATGTACACCTGTTGTAGTACGTTATTTTGTGTACGTCGTACGGAAACACAGCTAGACATGACGAACTCAAGACGAAGACTGCTTTTCACACCACAGCAACACGCGCATGCACCAACACCACGAACACACGACGTACACAAAATAACGTACTACAACATAACTCCATCCCAAGAGTAGAATCGTCCTCGATTCTAATAATAAAACAGAGGAAAAAGAGGAAAAGATCACCCACATCACTCAATCGTACCACACCAGTCACACCCAGAAATAAAATACCTCTGCCTGCACTGCAGATTTTTTTTTTAAACTCTGTCCGCCCACCCAGAACACCAGCCACGATCGCTGTCACACGTGTAGGAACTGATAACCTCAAAAACTCTAAACTACTTCACTCAACACACCACCTCACGATTACGCAAAAATTCTGTCTTCGTCTTGAGTTCATCAAGTCTTTGTCTTGAGTTCGTCATGTCTAGTTGTGTTTCCGTCGTCGTCTCGTAATAAATAGTCTTCCTAAATGTTGTCGCGAACGCGATCGTAATTTCCATAATTATCACTTAGACATAAATTTGTAGTGCTAGCGCCTGCTTTTTCTGACCTTGCCACGCTCCTTCCATATTCTGAATGGCTATAGGCATGCGCAGTATGGTACGCGCGCATATTAGGCATGCGCGATGTTGGCCCGTATAAATTAGGCATGCGCGTTCCTAATCAGCCTCTCTTTTTATGATCACCAAGATTGACCTCGTGTTCTTATGGCTCTTGTGTGAATCCAAGTTTGCAGGCAGCTCGCCTTTTAGAGCAAGATGTCATGAGTGGATTGTTTGTAGTGCAACTGGCATGAGTATTATTAGATCAGGGTAGTCGCACGGCGACAAACGTAGAGGATATAACCCGAGTCAGAGGGTTATACCGGCTGAATATAAATCCCGACTGCGATAGCAGGAGGGATTTATATGAGGGTACGGTATAACCCGACTACGAGGGTCATATCCTACTTATGCCAGGTACCCCTACGCATTTCCAGAACAACGAACCTATTTGGAGATCTCCTACATCATGCAGTACATGAACATCTTCTGATGGTTATCAGTTTTCAGTTGAAAGAATGGTCGAGCAAGGTCAGAAGGAGATTCCTCCGTGGATGTTTGGCATAAGATTTCCTTTCAGTACCAGTGCATATTGTAGCATCTTCATGATCTTGTCTTGAGTCGTGAGCGGTGCGGAAGTCGACTGAATTGCTGCGGTGCTGGAGTTTGTCGTTGAATCAAACTACCGTCACTAGTTAGATTACAGACTCTTTGGGAGTAAGTGTTACTATAATTATGGTACAGTGCTGATTTTCACATGCGGCATCTTATAATCAGTTTTGCTTGCAAGTAGATGCATTTTGCATGCACTGTTTTGTATCACATTTCAATCCAATCTATTGTAGCCTTTTCCACTGAATCGGGTTGAAGTACATGTACATGTACACTGGTATTATAAACTTATTTACGAAGGAGACAGTCTGTTGATGATCTTCAACTCTTCGAAGTACAATGTACATTGCTGACCCATTCGGGATACTTCGTGGTTATTCGACGTTCTTTATCCTCAGATTCAGTATAACAGAATACTCTGTAGACGAATTCCAGGTCATTCCTCTTTTCCATTGTGTACTGTTCCTCGTCAGTGTGCCGTTCTGTGTGGAGTGTATACGTGCATGTGGTGTCCGTTGTGTCTGTTTTTGTATGGTCCGTGCGCTGGAGTACTGCCGCCGTACAAGTTCACTGCCTTTCAGGCAGTGAACATGTACGGTGGCAGTGCCCTAGCGTACGTACCGTGCACCGGGATTTATATTCTATATAAATCCCGCGCGGGATTTATACTGGCCTATATAACCATGGCTAGACGAGCGCTGATTGGCTGAAAACAGGCCCTCCGTACCGTACCATGGTATAAGTAGTTAGCGTCGTCCCTTTGTACAAGTGTGGAGATGGCACGGGACTGGGAGCAGGTGGAGAAAGGCAGTTACAACACACCCACAATACTCATCCGTTCATTCTCACACCTACCACACACATACTTGCACCCGCACTCATCCAATCACCCACTACTAACGTTAATATACTCATTATTATTAGTATCTTACTGGTATTCCTTCCACAAACGATAGAACGCGCTGCCGTACAAGTCTCATCAAATGGCTGTGAATTTCCCGGAAGATATTGACTGGAACAATCATCCAAGTCTTGATGGATAGTAACGGCACTGTCAGAAATTTTTAAATTGTTCCCAACATCGCGGAAGTAAAGTTTATCCAGCAATCTTGTGTAGCTGATATGGACTGTCACCTTTCCAAGTATTCCCAGTATTATAGCTTTGCAGGCTGTAACCTGAGGAAAACTGACCAGGTGGCTGCCGAGTGTCTGGCAGAACTCTTCACCTGCAACCCAGACTTTGGTGGTATCTGTAACAAACACTTCACCTTTGTTGGCACAATCCACCCACGTGTTCACTGTATTAACACATAGAAAATGTATGAACAGCAACGAACACAACAGCAATGAACACAACAGCAATGAATAACAAGATATGCACACTCATGTAACAAAACAAAGTTGCAAATGTTTGGTTCCAGAACGTTTTCTTCCAAAAAATGGAATCCCGTGACTGAAAAAGTGAGGGAGCTATTCGCGCAGAAAAGTTCGGTTTTGAGTGAATATAGAAGTGAAAGGAGTTACCAGTAGATACGTGCATGTACCTGAAAATATTCACAACCACTCAACAAGGACGTGCAAAGGAAGTTACTAATGGATCAAGGTAGTAAGGTGTGACATGTATGTGAAAACGCAGATTATTGTCTCCACGTCGACTACTGAAATACTCTCGTTTACGCTTGCTTAGCAAATGTATGCAATGTCATGTGTGTGTGTATGTGTGTGTGTGTGTGTGTGTGTGTGTGTGTGTGTGTGTGTGTGTGTGTGTGTGTGCGAGCATTTGGCACATTGCGCTCATCTGTCCTTTCCAATCGTGATCTCTCCGTCAAGACGAAGGTGCACGTATATTCGGCCGTTGTCTTGTCGACGCTGCTGTATGGTTGTGAGACCTGGGCAATTAAGGCCATGTCGGCTTGCAGCCTTTCATCACCGCTGCGTTCGCTTCCTGCTGGATATTCCCAGAGAAAACACAATGGCAGGAGCACATCTCCAACACCACTCTCCTTGAACGAGCCAAGGTACAGCCGATCAAGGAGGCACTGAAAACGCGTTGACTCCGCTGGTTAGACCATGTTGCTCAAATGGACGACTCCCTTATGCCAAAGTGTATCCTCTTCGGCGAACTGGACAAGACCCGGCCACGTCATGGGCCCCCGAAGCAGTGGCGGGACAATGTTGTGTCCGACATGAAGGACCGCCAGATAGTGGACCGGTACGACCTCGTCCAGGATCGCAGAGAGTGGAGATCAGCATGCAGCACCATTCCTCCGACCAAGCCCGTCACCTTAGACTTCGTTTGCACTTGTGGAAAGCGCTATCGCCGTCGCCAGGACTTGACTCGCCACGCCCGATTCTGCTCGTGACTTGAACACTGTTGGTCCCTTCGGGACCTGCCATCATCACCGGATGGGCATATTGTATTGTATTGTATTGTGTGTGTGTGTGTGTGTGTGTGTGTGTGTGTGTGTGTGTGTGTGTATTACCCTGCTGCCAGGCTCATTGCAGCGCATGTGGCAGATGCTGCCGATCAAAGAGGGGTTTCCAACTCCACAGCTGCGCACAGTATACCCGAACTCTCGTTGGCCGCTAGCCTGGGGAGCATGCTGCGTACCGTATTCAACGACCTACCCCATGTCTGTCGGCCCCTTGTATGAGGGGACATGTGACCGTTTTACGGCAATGTTCATGTTGCGAATTTGTATTACGACTATGATTTTACGCATGTCGTTGTATTTTGGTCCTTGTCTTGTGGAGTCCAGTGTCTGATGTCATCTATGGTCTAAGTGTACGCGCGAGTATGGTGTGATGTGTGACGTTTATGGTATGTGGTACATGCAAGAGTACGCGTTGTCAGAGTGTGAGGATCTGCTTCCGTCTGTGTGAGAGTGACTGTCAAGTGAATGCTGTACATGCGCAGTGCTAGTTTGGTCTGGGAATGAGAGTCGTGTGTGATTCGTCCGTGGTCTGGTTGTCTTGGTCTTGGTCATGTGTTCTGTACGTATTAGTCCCTGATTGGTCGTCCCGATTTGTCGTCGGTTTATTACTGCTTGTTCTTTGTTGTTTTCTTTGAATCTTTTCCCGGGAATCTTTTTCGTTGTCTTTTTTGTCGTCTCCATTTTTGTCTCTCTCCTCCTGCGCCCTCGTCATTTGTTGGTATAATATAAGTATTGAAGATACAATCAAGAGTTTGCGTTGCTGTGTGGCGAGGGCCAGGAGGAGAACACTACCACATTCAGGACAGGACAGGTGTGTGTGTGTGTGTGTGTGTGTGTGTGTGTGTGTGTGCTTTCGTGTGCGCATGCGTGTGTGCATGTGGTCGTTGGGGGTGGTTGTGATTTTAGCCCCCCCCCCCCCCGTTTTCTGGAAGTTGCAGATAGTTGAACATTTCGTGAAGGCCTGAGGTATCCTTCCTTGGGCCGCCTCTAAGCCAGGGAAAGCTGTTGACGGAGGTGCTCACACAGCTGAGAGCCAGGACAGTGTTTTTGTGCCACCACTTTCACGTATGACTGACGTTGCCTTTCGCGGAGGTTTGTCAAGGTTTCAAGCCTAACCCTTTGAGGACCGAGGACGAGATGACTCATCCAAGGAATGGGTGCTGTGCTGCCGAAGATGAGTATACTCGCTCCTCCTGCCATTGCATACAGTTGTACATTGCATATACACCAGTAAGATTGAAATGAAGAATGTAAACGTGCTTATCAGCATGCACAAAGCAACAATACAACACACACACATAGAGAGTGTGTTGAATAATTGACTCTCTGTTGACCTGCCACATTTCAAAACCAGACACTATTTCCTAGATAAGTATATTGCAATTTTTCCTATTAAAATATGAATAAATAATTATAATAATAATACAGAGGCAATATGCTTTGGTTCTGCAAGAGTGCTCAATGCCTGATTCAGGCAGAGCGGCGTACACAAAGGCACACAAATAAAGCCTTGGCAAATTTCCCAAGGTTTTCATTGTGTGCCTTTGTGTAATAATAATAATAATAATTTGCTACTTCAAAGTACATTTTACAGGGGCTGTGGGTGTAGTACCCATTGATGTTACAGTTGCATTCACACCTTTGTCTTGTCTGCTTTAGTGCAGATATGATTGCAGCTGCACTTCTTACCCGCACATTTACTGTTGTGACAGGGCCGTTGCACCGACTTGGGAGGTGGGGCGGCGGACATGGAAGGGGGTCCGGGGCTTCTTCCACAGGAAATTTTCAAACATTGAAGCCAATTTCAAGCATTCCACTGCATTTAGCGCCATCTCAGTGTAACTACATTGAAAGACTTTTTAATTCTGCAACATACCAAGAAGGCGCTACGAAAGGGGACAACGATTCATCATTATTCGCCACATTTGCGCTGATCTGCGATCATTGCGCTTTGTTGCAGTACGCTCCAAACAAATATGTATATTGGCCGGAAATGTGAGGCCACCCCAGCCCCGGCTGTGACGGTCTTGTGCGCTATCTCATTTGTCATGGATGGATACACCTTTTGATTAAGCTCTCCCGTACATTGCCTCCTTGCACATCCTTTCCCCCTGGCCTGCATGCACTTTGTACATAGCCTCCCATACTGCTGTTCTCACCTTTTGTTCCCTTATCGGCTTATCGGCGAAGTTATGGCTGTGTACAATGAAATCCGGTGGAATGAGCAAGGCCGGCACCCTTCCATACACGTACTGTAGTTCACGTTCACACTGTAAAAAACTGGACCAGCAGTGCTCACGTCTGTATGGCCAGCACTCCATGGCTGCTTCAGTTCGAAACAGAATTCAATATGCACAACAGTTCATAGGGAGTGGTTGTGTTTGCATCAGTAGGCTTTTCTATACCAGGGATCTACTAGTAGTCATAACTCATTTATACATTTCTACTGGGTTTCATTCCAGCCATGGACCAGAACTTTTTTTTCACTTTTCATAACAATATTCTTTGCTTCTTTTTGATAATTTCTTTAGTAGAGTATGCAAGACGCAAAAACAGATGGGTTGAGTTACGTTTCTTTCTTTTCTTCGGAAATATATCCGGTGTGATGCACAGCGCTGACCGAAATTTTGTAAATCTCGGACTTTTTGTGAAGATTCACTAAACCCTGTGACACGGACTTAGAATTCACTACAGTACTCAGAATGCAGAGCCGTCCTACCAGGTATATTGTTCTCGTTCTTGGCCGTGTACGTGTCCACATACAGCACAAACAACAGCAGCTGAATCAGAAAAATCACCGACGCGTCGAAACGCAATCGTTGTGGCCACTAGTCATACTTAGCATAGCACTTGACGTACAACTGTCAGCATGGGCCCTTCCACTTCACCACCAGTACTTCATAGCCTGAAGTGGCTCTAGTTCTAGCTCTCAGCAAGGCTGCCTATGAGTAAATGGACTAGAACATGTTTGATTTGGTGGACGGATCCAAAGCTACCTGATACGATATACACTGACTCTTGCACTACATAGCCCCTACTGTAGGCGATAACCACCTCCGTGGTCTGGAAAAGAAAAAGATTTTGCCAGATCAGAATTTACTGAAAGGGTGACCAAATAGCTGTCTCACAAGTTCTAATAGAACTCATGAAGTAGTGGACTCTACAGTGACGAGTCTATCCTGTAGGCTGCAAAAGACGCAGGAAACGTGGCTGGTGTCTGTGCACTGGACGCCAACATCCCAGTCTTCTCCTGCACAATATGTTTGACATTGACATTAGGCCGCGCAAGCGACTTTCAGCCGCGTGGCTGACTCTCAGCCGTTTTTTCCGCTTGTTTCAGCCACAGCTTATACAAGCAGCTGAAAGCCGAAATTCAAAGACAAATTTGAGTGTGCTTGCAAGCTTGGAACACACCATGTAGTGGACATGAGGAACTCATATTGATGCTCTTTCTTGTTTTTGCCTTTGGTTTTGACCGTGTGACTGTGTCTATCCAACAGTTTAGTTTGAGTTTCTCCGATAACCATGGATTCCTGGACTGTGCCTCTAGAGCGTAGCGTTTTGGATCTGTGGTTCGAGGCCAAGACAAGGCACCAAACTCACGACTGAATTCATGAAGAACTTGAGCCGGGTACGAAGAAAAGAGTGGATTGCGACGGAGTTGAAGGACAGCAACCGTAGGAGCAGAAAGCTCAACATCAGGAAACAGCACTCTGATCATCGCGCCCATGCACGTGCACGGCGTCGAAATAAAAAGAGCAAGACTTTACAATTCAGGATCCGGGCTTACTTAGCTTCTTCATCAATATTGAACACTGCAAATACAGTTGTAATTGTAGATCGCCACGGTTCTGCTTTCCGTTTTTTTGCAAACGTTGCCTGGTCACTGTGCCTGCAGGGTACAACTTACAGCCTGTTACATGTAGAGCCAATTCCTGTCACTCGAGTTGAACCCTTGAACCTTTCAGTTGAACCTTGGTGTGAAAGTTGTAGCCTGCAGGCACAGTGACCAGATGACTGGGGTACGCATGAGCATGTGAATGCTCAGACCAAAACCATGTTCGATTGGGAATAAGGGTCAAACGCTGCATCGTACACGGCTGTCCCATGCATGCGACGCGCGTTCATTCAATATGGCGGCCAAATTTTAATCTTTTTCATTTTTTACGCGACCTGGCCTAGTCGTATGTTTGCAATGTCGCTCGACTTCCATCTCAAACGGGCAAGGTCAACCGAAACCACAGGTGTTTGCCAGGTCATTCGATAGAGTTTAGAGCTTGGACTGGCCTTGCGTTCGACTGTGCCGCCGCTCGAGCGATCTTCTTGGGTTACCCACGCGCTACGCATGGTTTCTTTCTCGACGTGGGTGCAATTATTTTTGGATCGTGGCTCGATTTCAAGGGCTCGCCAACGTCGTCAGCGAATTTTCTCCACCTCGCAGGCAATTTTCTAACATACCTCGATGTCCTAGCCTTTCGATTTCGTGTATTCCTAAGCTTGACGTGCATCACTGTAGCTTTTCGTGGCCATTTTAGAGACATTATTTTGTTCAGAAATGGAGGCTCGTGTTAGCATCCTGTTGTCGTGTTGTCGTATTGGAGGGGAGAAATTCGCGTCAAGGAGTGGACGGACGAAGTATCGTGTGGCAGATCATACTGAATCCATTTTGGCAGTGTTTCATCTCAATGTGGATGAAACCAAATACACCCTGAACATTTTTGCCACACTTGCAAATTGGCCATGGAATGCACTGCTACTGCCAGGGGCCCAAAATTCTCTGGAGCTCCAGAGGTGGATGTACACCGCTCAAAGACTGGGAGCCACACAGTGGGACAAACTGTTTGAAATGCAAGCCTTCCAAGCCTGGCAGGAAGTCCAAATGCAAAACACAAACGCAAGACAACCTTGCGGCATGGGAGAAAATGCGGGCCATCACCCGCAAGCACGAGCACATGCACGCCGCCACCACTGACAGCAGCATCAACAACAAAACCTCGCCCCACTGCACCAATACCTGATCACTGGATACTGTAAAGCGTGAAATTTTCGCGGCGTTTTTAGTTCGCGTTTTTAGAATCCGGACAGGTTTGCGAGGTTTTATTTTGCGATTGCAGAAGGGCATTCTTGCTAAACCTGTGGCATTCTTGCTAAACCTTTCATGGATCTCCTTTTCACGCTGTCTAAATTTCGCGATTTCCACACGGTCGCGAATTTCGCAGAAATTAGACCATCAGGCAATAATTTCACGGTTTACAGTAGTTTAGTCCGTTTGGTTTACGAATTCAAAAAAAGGCAGACAAAATAACAAAACGAAAAACAAGAGAGTCTCATGGACTGAATCTGATGAGCAGCAGCACGTCACACCCACATACCAAGCTTAGTAATAGTAGTAGTAGTATAGTATTTATTCATATTTCTCTAAAGCTTAGTGGGTAAATCTCTGCATCCAGAACAGTTCAGATAGGAATGCCATAACACACGCACAATGTCCACTATGTCACAGTGTGGTAGGGAGAGAAGTGTTTGCAGCTTGCTGGTAGACGTTCAGCCGTGCATGCTTTGGCAAATGGCTAGAGCAGATGGCCCGCTGCCCTTAATGTAAGGCACACACGCAAGCGTCAGAGCTACAGCAGCCAAACAGCATAGTTTATGGATTCATGAAAGACTGTACCATACACTGCGCCAGCTCTGGTAGGGTACCCTATTCGAGCATCGTCACTGGTCGGTGACGTTTTGCAGGCCTCACCATCAAAGATGCGAGGTGATTCTGCTGATCGACTTGCTGGCATGATACTTCAGTAGTCACAAGCATAACTAACAAAGGAAGGCTGGAAGTCAAAACCAGCTCTAGATGCAGATTCCAGGTATACCAGAGAATTACTGACGCCAGCACTTTATCCGATGCCCCATCAGCGTCAACTGTACGCCGATGGTCACAGGACCGTGACAGCCTTTCGATCCGTCTACCGTTGGGAGACGGGTCTGCAAGCCCAAAGCAGCGGGTATATAGTATTCGTCACCAGCTGAGCACTGAGAAAGCTTGCTGAGAGATTTAGGTGTGCACTGTGCAGCAACCAGTCCCAATATAGGTTTGTCCATGAAGGCTGGTGATCCTCAGCTATCATACAACAAATTCTTACTCGCTGCGCATATGCGCATATGGCTTGTGAAACAGCAGCAGAAACTGCACTGCCTTGACAAACGCACCAGTTACCATGATGGAGCAGATATGCCCAGCCCTGGAAGCCAACACCAAATCTCCAATCGCCAGTACAAGTAGCTCTTCACCAAATCATGCCTAGTACTCGCAGTGATATTTTCAGCAAGAGCGCTGCAGTTACTGCTGAGGTGATATATTGCGTCCTTGAAGTTGAAGGCGCTCATCAAAGATTTCTTGCCATCAATTCTGGGCCTTACGCAGGCACGAGGTGGTCTCCCGTGGCATTGGCCATATTACCCCGCGCTGCACTTGCTCGAGGAGCACGTTGTTTCGCTCATGGACGTCCTTCGTGTTGGAGTAGGCTTGCTGAGAGAACAGAGCGCTGAATTCATCCACGTCCACAACTACGAATAATTTACAAACACATTCCTACTGCAGATCAGCGCTTGAAAACGGCGATGCAAATCAGCGACGTTGGGCTTCTCCATTCAAAAGGAGAGCCTTTCCTAACGAAGCAATTCTCATGTGACACTACATAGTCTCTCAAGCACTCTAGTTCAGGTCTTCTTCTCTCCACTCCGTTATCATTTTTCGATCTTCACTCGGTCGACGTGATGGTAGTAGCTATGTAAATAATTATTATGGATTCCTCCCGATCCTCGTCGCGGCTAAAATTTGTTCCGTGTTTGTCTAATTTCTCAAACTGACAGGGTTTACAGGAGAAAGGTACCTAATTTTGTGAAATAATAATAATAATAATAATTCAAAGGATCAGTCGGGGAAGTGAACTGCCTGAAAAGAGAAAAAAACGCCAGACCCACCAGGATTTGAACCTGGGACCCTGCTTGTCATGAGCAATGCTCTAACCACTGAGCTATGGGACCAGGCTGAACCTAGAAGGCGCTGACAAGATTTTCACTCCAAAGGCAGCTCACAACACGTGCCACACATACTGATGGCACTTGGGTCTTTTTCCCTCCCCCAGGGAACCAACCACGGTCAGTTTCTGGAAACTACCAGAGGTGAAAGAAAGTGATTACATTTGGAAAGGATTGGGAGAACTTCAAATTCAAAGGTTTTTTCTCTTTTCAGGCAGTTCACTTCCCCGACTGATCCTTTGAATTTGAAGTTCTCCCAATCCTTTCCAAATTTAATCACTTTCTTTCACCTCTGGTAGTTTCCAGAAACTGACCGTGGTTGGTCCCCTGGGGGAGGGAAAAAGACCCAAGTGCCATCAGTATGTGTGGCACGTGTTGTGAGCTGCCTTTGGAGTGAAAAAACTTGTCAGCGCCTTCTAGGTTCAGCCTGGTCCCATAGCTCAGTGGTTAGAGCATTGCTCATGACAAGCAGGGTCCCAGGTTCGAGTCCTGGTGGGTCTGGCGTTTTTTTTCTCTTTTCAGGCAGTTCACTTCCCCTACTGATCCTTTGAATTTGAAGTTCTCCCAATCCTTTCCAAATAATAATAATAATAATGATACCACAGCACGCGTAATAATATAATTTTGTGGGTATAATTATACGTTTCGCTTCTGTCCTATCTCCTATGATCAAATTCCATTATCAAGATAATTATTAACACGGCGCACTGATGACCTGTGACGCCAGATCATGGATTGTCGGCCAGATTTCTCCATGTAGGCTTGTCCAGATGGCCCTCACATTCCCTAGCTGACCGCTGCGCTTCAAGTCGATGTTCCTCCTCTGTAAGTCGCTTGTGATGCGCGTCGCAATGGATGTCCTTGGACGTGCGATTGATGCAAATAAATCGGAATATGTCCGACTTCATAAATCCGTGCGGTAAACCGCATGAAAGGACGCCATGTCATTAGTTGGTGCACATGAAGTCACCGTGCGTAGCCTTTCGGACCAAAACCAGCCAACTCAGCACGCAAAAGACTACAACATATGGACCAATCGCGGTCAACCGTGCTTTCATGAGAACGAAATGTCGGCTTTTAGTGACATTTTGCATACAAATCCCCATCCAGTAGGGCGCAGTCACCCAGTTTCCCAGTTTCAGTGAAAGTGGCGAGTGACTTTTCCACTTCACCACCAATACTTCGTAGCCTGAAATGGCTCTAGTTCTAGCACTCAGCAAGGCTGCCTATGAGTAAATCGACTAGAACGTGTTCGATTTGGTGGATGGATCAAAACTACCTGATACGATATACACTGACTCTTGCACTACATAGCCACTACTGTAGGCCACAACCACCTCCGTGGTTTGGAAAAGAAAAAGATTTTGCCGGATCAGATTTTACTCAAAGGGTGACCAAATAGCTGTGTCACTAGTAACTGTTGTTGGTCTTGGCCCTGTCAGTGTGTCAGGCCTTCTCCTCTAGCCTACTCTGTAAAGACTGTACTCTCTATCGTTCAGGATGAGAAAATGCTCACTGGTCCTGCCAAACAATCCACACGAAGTGTAACATTTATTTTTGTTGTGTCTGAACGTGGTCTACGTGACAGTACAAACAGCTAGAACAAACTTGCAGTCCACTGTTTGAGAGTTGCGTGTTGTTCGCCCAACTCTGTCTCAGTGTTGCATGCAGTCACGCATTCAACAGAACAGTAGCCTGTGTACGTGTAGACCTGGTGCCAGTGCCAGTTGTGCACATGTGGCCTAGACTGCATGTAGTTCTGGTGTAGATCATACTCAGATCTACGGGCCACAGCTGCTTGTGAGTCGTCAACACATCAGGAGCAATCTGTGATGCGCATATGCCGTTCCTTTGATCCTCTGTTTTAGTCCATCGGCCAAATCTCAGAAAAGCCCTCTTTCGGAGAAGGTGGTGCACTGAAGCTCCAAGTAAACGCCCTTTGGCACACTAGCTCATGAGACCCCATAGAATACGAATCCGATAGTTGGACGTTGCCAATCCAGTCCAGGATAGTCGAACTGGGTCGAATACCTTCTTCCGGTTTTCATAATTTCGTCCACCATTAAATCTTTCTCATCGACTTTTTTTGGCGTGGCGAATGTTCTTGATCCGCTGAGCAAAACCTGCGCACGCTCCAACACTTGAAATGCCTGCATGTTGACGGTTCGCAAGATTCTAGCGAGCTTGGTGGAATCTATTATTTATTTGGACATTTTGGGAAATCTGAATTAGAACGGTAGAAGCTCATTCGGAGAAGACGGCGTGTCGCCGCTGTCGGATTGTCGATACTGTGTTTCAGACGTATTTGCTTGAACGTGCTATTGAGGATGGACAGAAGATGAAGTGACGGCTTTCTTGAACACCGACGTTTTGTCTACATTGTAGGTGAAACATCTCATCTGGCGTCTAGAACGCAATTATTATGAGTTGTGAGTGCCAGCTGTACACCATTCGTCAGCTGGGAATTTGCATCGAAGCTCTTGATAGCCACTGTGACATATTCCACCAGCATTGAGTTAGTGCTTACCCTCACAATTCCATTCACACCTTACTCCCACACTTACATCATCTACACTTGCATTGTGTTACTTATCACCTATGCTCTCCCCCTATATATACCATGCTATCTACTCCCATTGGGTATCTATTCCTCAGCTCAAGAAGCTGCCAAATGGTGTCAGAAGTGGGATTCGAACCCACGCCTACATAAGTAGAAATGTGAGTAAAAGCACTAACTCAATGCTGGTGGAATATGTCACATCTTTCCTTTCCCTAATGATTAGTAGTGTTACATGGTGTCAGACGTCGGATGCTGCAGATTCTGCAAATTCAAGGACCATGGAGCAGCTCAAGCCGCCAGAACAGCTCCTGATCAACAGTCCCAACAAGGCGGACGCGTGGAGGCGGTTCAAACATGCGTTTGAATTTTATTCAATTGCCTCTGGACTCAAGGACAAGGATGGCGCTATCCAAGCCGCGGTATTCCTCCATATCATAGGAGAAGATAGTCAGAAAGTGTACCAAACATTGCAGTTTGACACAGAGGAGGACAAGAAGGACATCGACAAGCTGAAGGAGAAATTCGAAGAGTTCTGCGTCCCGAAAGCAAATGCAACAATGGAACGATACTTATTGTTCACCCGGAAACAGCAAGAAAATGAAGACATTGACTCGTATACCATGGAGCTCCGTAGAATAGCGGAGAGGTGCGAGTTTCCAGCTACGAAGGACAGCATGTTACGGGATTGCATCATTCTGGGTGTGCGGGATGACGGACTCCGCAAGGAACTTCTTCGACGAGACGAGAGTCTAGAGAAAATGCTGTCCTCCTGCAGATGCAGAGAAGCTGCTCAACGACACATTATACATTTGACCCACGAAGCGGTTGGTTTAGAGACAGACAAACGTGACATTGACGCTGAATGGTCACAGAAGAAAATACAAGCTAGACCTTCAGTGAAATCCTGCGGATACTGTGGGGGAACACATTCTCCAAGGCAGTGTCCGGCGTACGGTAAAACATGCACAAAGTGTAGCAAGGTCGGTTACTTTGCTAAGGCGTGCAGAAGTCAGCAAAAATCACCAGCAGTCACAGCAATGAAGTAGACAGCAGTACAAGTGGAAGACGTTCAGACCCGGTTGTTTGGAACGATCCTGGTCAGTGAACTATCAGCCGACAGATGGAAGGAGACCATTCTCCTCGATCAACGACCAACGTTGTTCAAGCTAGACACCGGTGCAATGGCATCCGTATTGCCATTTTCAGTCTTCAGGAGCATACGGCCAGACCAGCAGCTTGACACAACTACTACCATTCTCTCTGGTTTTGATCAGAGCACGGTTTGACCAGATGGAAACGCTACTATCAAGACAACTTACCAAGACAACAGCATACCAGTTACGTATTATGTCAGCCAGAAAGTAACCTGCCCGATTCTTGGGCAGAATGAATGCGAAGCTCTACACCTCGTTCAACGCATATTCCATCAGTCATCGAGCAATACCAGGACGTAGAGACCGTAGTTGGAGAGTTTGAAGTGAGGTACCCTGTAAAATGATTCCTAGTTGATTCTGGCGCGTTTGTTCGGTCACGTGATTCCTGCCGATTCCCATTCCAGAATGGTTGTCATTTATATTCTGAAAATGCCCAACCAAACGCAACCTACCTGGTAAGTGTCGAGCAGAAGGTGTACTGGCAGTTTATGCCTGTCTTATTAGTCTAGACATACTGATATGGTATGTTGACGGTGTCCAAAACAGCTCTACCCAGCTATGCGTCGACCACGCTGCACGATGCACTGGTGTGAGAGAGTGAGCAAGCCTGGTCAGCTGCTCCCATCAAATAAGGGAAGTACAAGCGCAGTATACATGTACTTGTATATTGAGCAATTATTTCAATAGCGGAACTTGCCATGTACATGTACAAGTACATATCCGCTGTCTGAGAATTTACAATTTAAAATAAGTCCATGACAGAAGACATTCTCAGTTATAGCAGGAATAACGTCGTCTCCTGTGCGTGCATCCATTGCCTTTGACTCTGAATCCGACACTGTGAACACTGTATTCAGCTGACCGGACTGCATGGCCATGAGGCTGCGTGACTCTGGCCCGCTGTACATGGCATTGCACACTCTACATACATGTTCACAGTCTACCCAATGCTGTAGATAGCTAGCTGATTCGGCCATAAACTAAAGCCAGTAAAGGCCTCATCACCGACATCAGTACAGCTACGAGGGATTGAGAGCATAAACAAAGCAGGGCTCCATTTGAGCCATCCTGACTGCAACGCTAGTTATACATGTACAATGTATTCTGAATAACAATCCATTTGACTCATTTTGAGATGTCCTGTCTTCCCCTGATTGCCCGCGTATGCCGTTATTTAAAAAAGGTATGCAAACGATACTGCAATGGCAATGATCTAGACAACAGACTGCTGCCTGCCACTCTATTAGTATTATTAGTACTTTACACTACAGTCATGTCATGTACAAGTACACTGATGTATGTGAATGCCTGCCGGCAAAGGACGGAAGCCATGGAGACACACGTGGCCTACAGCAGGATGCTGTTCTCTGTAATGACTACCGGTATGTACATGCACATATGTACATCTATGTGGTCTGTAGTCAGGTACGATGCCAGGAAATACATCCGGTCATCGTCCAAATCATGTCAATACACTGACTCAGGCACGCACCTCAGCCTCTCACTCTCAGGCTCAGGCTAGTCTTGCCTGTGAGCAGGCATCCCCCTTCATTTGCACGAGCCTGCCAGCGTGCGTGTCTATTCTCGGAAGGGAAACACAATCGGAAAAAGTAACTCGTTTTTTAAAGGAAACCATGGAGATAATTATTACAAATACCGGTAACCTACGAGGAGATACATGTACATGTATACCAATTAAAAAAACCTATGAATAGAAGAATCTGAGCACTGAGTGTGAGTGTGTGTGTGTGTGTGTGTGTGTGTGTGTGTGTGTGTGTGTGTGAGTGTGTGTGTGTGTGAGTGGATGTGTGTGTGTGACTCATACTTCAAACACAAAAGGCAAGGTAGGTAGGTCTCAAGGTTCCAAGAACATTTGTTTGTGACGATCATCAAGTGGAAAATACATCACAATAGAGAATACAAAAAAAGGGAACATGCTCATAAATGCAGAGAAGGGGAAGCATTTTAAAGTGAAATATTTATAAACGTGTCCCCAAAGACGCCCTCGTGAAGTCAGCGCTCGATCCAAACAAGACGAAACTAATCAGCAGTCTCTTGGGATCTGGAAGTGACATCGAGAACCGTATTAATTAATGCCGCAAACCGAGCGTTTGGCACTGTATCCTGGAAGAGACACCCTTTATTATCTAGCATCACTTTGTTTAATAGCAATGAACAATATCAATTGTGCACTCATAACCATGTATAAACAATTAAAATGAAACAATTCCAGAACGTTTTCGTGTGACCGTCATCAGTGGAACATCGTCACATAGTAAGAATCACTAAAACAACCAGTAATATAGCTACAGTAATATGAAAAGAAGCGTGAGAATGCAGCACAGCTAGCGGTTATGCATAACGCGTGTAGTGTGAACCTTTGCAGTGTATCTGAGAATGGTAGCAGTAGATGAATGTGGCAGCTGTGAGTGCGTGTGAACAAAAACTGGTGAGTGCGTATTATTTAAAAAGTGTGAGTGCTACAACATTTTCTTTTTGCTTGCATAGAACAGGGTCACGTGTGCGAATATATACAGCTTCCAACACCTGCAACTGCTTAAAGAAACGCGCGTGACAAATAACACTAAACCAGGAATCGTCAAACAACTTACGACAATCCGGACTGGACACCAAATGCTTGTAGATGGCAGACTTGCTCTTGTCGATGTCGAACTCCTCCTCGTCCGTATCACTCTCATCCTCCACTTCCTGTTCCTGCTCACCCTTGCTTTCCTCCTGACCATCCTGTTCATCCCCATCATCATCCTCCATCTCCATCTCCTCATGCCATCGCTTCTTTCTCCTTGACGTGTTCACTGCTGCGCCTGTACTTTCACCTGCCACTACTGGTTCCGCCTTCTCCATTTTTCTCAGTCGTGTCTCCGCTAGTCTCTGGCTTCTCCTCAGATTCGTTTTTCCTCCATTTTCATTTCGTTCTCCTGGTGATCTTTCCGTTACCGCCGTCGGGTTTGTTAACGAACGATCGTCCGGTGGTCTCCCATGCCGTGTTGTTGTCGTCAAGAGTGACACCAGATTCATGTGTTGCGCAACTGTTGAGTCCGGTGTTGTATCCGTTTCTGGTTGTGTTGTAATACTGACAGGCGTAGTAGTAGGCAACGGGTGTTTTCGTGGCCTCCCACGCTTTGGCCTGCCTGCCCTGGCCGCTTTTGACAACAAGGACAATGGGACGTGTTGTTTGATACGTTCGGACAAGTGTTGAAGCGTCCTGCCAACATACCGACTACCGCACTGTCGGCATTCAAAATGATAAATGAGGTGACTCAAATGATGGGTCGGCAGGACGTCCTTCAACACCGTGAACGAACGTATCGTGGTGAAGACAGTTACTGCATTCACTGCATAGTACGTCTTCTGGACAATAGACTTGACAATACGACTGACCTTTGTCGACTCCGCGCCTTTCCAAGGCAGGCACAGGAAGACACGACAAGGAGCCGGGCCGATTGCCAGTTCCTTTCGGGGCGCATTGTTCGTGAGTAGTTTCGCTAACAGTGATCCTGGATATCCGTTCTTAAGAAAGACAGAGCGAAGGAAATCAAGTTCTGCTTGCAGTTTACTCTCGGAGCAAATGCGTCTTGCCCTGTCAGCTAAGTTTCGGACTAGATTGGTCTTGTATTGCGAAGAGCAATATGAATCGTACATAATATACTGACCAGTGAATGTAGGCTTACGATACACCGATGTCACAACACCCTCACATGTCTTTTCCACGAGTACATCTAAAAACGACAATTTGTTGCAATCCTCGTGTTCACATGTGAAGCGTAATGCAGGGTGGACATCATTCAACTCATCTAGAAAGGCTTCACTGTCACGTCTTGATTCGAAATAGGTAAAATAGTCGTCCACAAAT
Source organism: Sycon ciliatum (assembly GCF_964019385.1). NCBI lineage: Eukaryota > Metazoa > Porifera > Calcarea > Leucosolenida > Sycettidae > Sycon > Sycon ciliatum. The sequence continues at coordinate 97,193,988 of NC_088643.1, forward strand.
CGAACGTACAACTGAGGCCACTTTATTTTGTCCATTCTCGATTCGCAATATCCAACGAAGACATTTGCCAGTACCGGGCCCAACGGAGACCCCATCGCCACACCGTCTGTCTGCTTATACATAACATCACCAAACGAGAACACTACGCCACTCGTCACCATCAGCATCAAACACTTGTCCGCAATCACAAAGCAACAGTACTACACATACACATCATTGGAAATGATCATGCTAACCTGCACGAATCGCTGAGGGACATTCGTGGGCAACCAGGTGAGCCGATTGCCCGTCTAACACCACTGGGCTGGACTTGTGTTGGACCAACGGCAACAACGTCACATGCACATACCGCCATCACTCTGTACGCGGGTGACAGGCACGAAATGGAAGCCGACACTCTCCTCCGACAGTTCTGGGAGCTCGAAAAGACCGACTCGGATTTGGAAACCGAATTCAGTCCAGATGATCAGACCATCGTGGATGCAATTGTCAAATCAATGGTGAAGAACGACCAGAGACATCAAGTAAGTGTGCCGTGGCGTAAAGACGGCCCACAACTGCCCAACAACCAAGAGATGGCAATGCAGCGACTCCGTAGTACCGAACGGCGTTTAGCAAAGCAACCAGATGTAGCAGCATCATACGACAAAATCATTCAACAGTATGTGGAAAAGGGTACGTTCGACTAGTCTTACCAGGCGAGCCCCCTCCACCATCCAAATGGCTGCTACCACACTTCCCAGTACTCAGACCGGACAAGAGTACTACCAAGGTGCGTATCGTGTTTGATGCATCTGCTCGCCTTAATGGAGTCTCGCTGAATGATACGATACATCAGGGTCCTAAGCTGCAACAGGATCTAGCGAAAGTACTACTTCGCTTCCGCAAGAATCCGATCGCAGTGGCCTGTGATATCAGTGAGATGTATCTCCAAATTCATCTTGCTGAAGAGGATCGTCCGTACCACCGATTTCTGTGGCGCAGTGACCCAGGGCGGGACAATGAACCAGACGAGTATGAATTCACCAGAGTCGTGTTCGGTGTCAATTGCTCACCATTCCTCGCACAGCTGGTCACCCAGGGGCACGCTAAGGCAAACAGTAGCAAATGGCCGCAAGCTGCTGAGACCGTCCTTCAGTCGACATACATGGATGACAGTCTGGATTCAGCACCATCAGTTGCAGATGCAATCAGCCTCTATCGACAACTTTCAGATCTTTGGAGTGACACTGGAATGGTTGCTCGCAAGTGGATCTCCAATTCAAAGGAAGTACTAGAGCAGATACCAGCAACAGACCGAGCACTGCAAGTCGACCTCAGTAAAAGTGATTTGCCCTCAGTGAAGACGCTAGGAGTGCAATACGATGCAACTAGTGACGCCTTCTCGTTCAAGCTCTCACCGCTACCGGAAACATTTCAGTACACAAAGCGGAATGTGCTGAAACGAGTGGCGACAATATTCGATCCCTTGGGTCTTCTGGCTCCTCTGACAATCCGAGCCAAGATGTTGCTGCAAGATATGTGGGCAGACGGTGTCGCTTGGGATGATCCATTGGACCCGCAGCTGTGCCAAGCTGTCCGGCAGTGGTTTGAAGAACTCCCACTGCTTGCATCAGTCGCCATTCCGCGGTGTCTCCAGCCACCGGATCAGCCAGTAGCTTCAAATGTCCAATGCCACATCTTTGCTGACGCTTCAGAAAAGGCGTATGGAGCAGTTGCCTACTACCGAGTGCAGGGCAGTACAGATGAAGTAACGTCACGATTGATTGCAGCGAAATCGAGAGTAGCCCCTCTGTCAACAACTAGCATCCCACGCCTGGAGTTACAAGCAGCAGTGATTGCGACACAGCTGGCTAGGCAGATCGCCAACGCATTGGCACTACCGAAGTCAGCCCTGGTGTTCTGGACGGATAGCATGAACGTCCTGTATTGGATCCGTGGCCAAAGCAAGAGGTATAAAACGTTTGTGGCCAACCGAGTCAGCGAAATACAAGGGTTCTCGGAACCAGCGCAATGGCATCATGTACCAACCGAGCAAAACCCAGCCGACAAGATATCACGAGGGTGTTCAGTGCAACAAGTAGATGACAGCATGTGGTGGAATGGTCCATCATATCTACAACAGGATGCTACAACTTGGCCACAGCGGGTGGAGACCAAGGCCAATGTCGAGACGATGCGCAAGGAAGAGAAGAAAGAACAACAGCAGACCAACGCAATTACAAGCCTGTTTCAGACAGCGGCCGACAATGACAAGATGACAGGTCCTAGCAACCAGCAACAGCAGCAATGGCGGCTTGACCCCGAGCGCTTCGGATCATGGAGCCGACTACTCCGCGCGAGGGCGTTAGTGAGACGCTTCGTGACCAATTGTCGTACAATCAAGTCCGACAGAATGACAGGTCCGCTCTCATCAGCAGAGATCAGTGATGCAGAGACCGAGGTTTTGAAGATGGCCCAACATGGTGCCTTCTCGGACGAGATCAAGGTGCTCGGCCAGAGAAAAGTGGTGTCGGCAAGAAGCGAATTAAGTCCCATGAACCCAATGATCGACGACAACGGTGTACTGCGCTGTCAAGGAAGACTGGCATACGCAGATTACCTGCCAGAAGATACAGTGCACCCAATCATCTTACCGCCTCATCATCCCGTCACCCAGCTCATCATTCGGCACTATCATGAGTTAGCTCAGCATGTGGGAGGCACTAACCACAACCTCGCTAATATCAGTGCGCGATTCTGGATCAATGCCGCCAGGGAAGCAATTCGTGAGATGGAACGGAAGTGTCCAAGATGCAAGCTGCTGAAGGCCAAGCCTGCACATCAGATAATGGCTCCACTTCCACGCACCAGGATCACACCATCCTTCCGAGCTTTCACAAGAACCGGAGTAGATTTTGCCGGTCCATTTACCACGGTCCAAGGGCGTGGCAGAAAGAGGCAGAAGCGCTATCTATGTCTATTTACCTGTCTTGCCACACGCGCAGTGCATTTGGAGCTTGCCTATGGACTCGACACAAGCTCATTCCTCAACGCCTTCTACAGATTCGTCGGACGCCGTGGTCTACCACAGCATATGTTATCAGACAATGGAACCAACTTTGTCGGCGCGCAGAGAGAGCTTCAGGAGCTACACGATGCTTTGGATCAAGACGGCATAGTACGGACGACCGCCGATCAGGGCATTCATTGGCAGTTCAATCCACCAGCCGCTCCACACTTTGGAGGATCGTTCGAGGTAATGGTCCGAGCTGCCAAACGTGCTATCTACGCCATACTTGGAAATGCTGAGACAACAGACGAAGAATTGACAAGTGCATTGGTTGGTGCAGAAAGCCTAATCAACTCGAGGCCCCTGACCTATCAGTCAAGCCATCCGCTCGATGAGACGCCACTCACACCCAATCATTTCCTGTTCGGCCAGGTGGGAGGTGTGTTTGCTCCATCAACAGTCGACCACACAAGCTTCAATCCTCAACGACGGTGGCGACGAGTACAAGAACTGGTGCGCCACTTCTGGGAGAGATGGATCAAGGAGTGGCTACCAAGCCTGAGCGCCAGACAGAAGTGGAAGAAGCCTCAAAGTGAAGTTCAAGTCGGTGATGTCATGCTACTTCTGTCACCCGATACACCACGAGGGCACTGGCCATTGGCACGAGTGCTGGAAACGTATCCAGGCTGAGACGGTCACGTACGAGTAGCGAAGGTGAAGGTTGGTGAGAAGACCTTTGTGCGACCTATTGCAAGGTTGTGCCCATTGGAAGCCACACCAGAGTGAGTAACACTGTGAACTGTAGTATGCGACACATGCAAGTGAAGTCATCGCAGTGACACATAATTGCCATTCAGTGTATCACGAGTTAGATTCTTAGTTATCTGTGTGATACTACTTTTGAAGTACAATTTGTAGTAGTTCTACTATGATGCAATTTGTATTGCATAGATCTCCGTTATGGCACACTTTCGATATGAGATATCGAGGAAGGGGAGAATTGATAAGAAGAGCCTCTATTTAGCACTGAGTTCTGCTTCTTTTGGTGCGTGACGGGCATTGTTCTACTATGCAACAATTGCGCGTGTTTTATGTCCGTGTTGCAAGCTTTGTACGCTGCTTGTTCAGGACTCACCTTCACTACTATGCAATATTTGCCATTATGCCAGATTACGCTGGCACTTGCAGTGCACTAATTATTTCTTGTTTCTATATGCTTGAGTTGTATCTGTCGCGTATCTTTCTTGGCTCGATATGAGTCCGTTTATAGCTGTAGCCACCCTGTCCACGCCGGCAGGGGGTCGCATGGGTTCATGACCTTTACATTTCCGGCGTTTGTACATTTCTGTTGTAGACCAACCAGCGCTGCTGCTAATTTGTCGTAGGTTGCGCATATGGCCCTGCATGTGCCGTACGCGCGGCGCTTTCTGTTCGATTTGGTGGACGGACCCAAAACTACCTGATATGATTCACACTGACTCTTGCACTACATAGCCCCTACTGTAGGCGACAACTACCTCCGTGGTTTGGACAAGAAAAAGATTTTGCCGGACTAGATTTTACTCAAAGGGTGACCAAAATAGCTGTCTCACAAGATGTCATAAAACTCATGAAGTAGTGGACTCTACAGTGCTGAGTCTATCCTGTATGCTGCAAAAGACGCAGGAAACGTGACTGGTGTCTGTACACTGGACGCCAACATCCCAGTCTTCTCCTGCACGATCTGTTGGACATTGACATTAGGCCGCGGTCACACCGAGCTCGATTCAGCCATTCAGCCGAAAATGTCCTGCAAACGACTTTCAGCGGCTTGGCTGACTCTCAGCCGTTTTTTCCGCTTGTTTCAGCCACAGCTTATACAAGCAGCTGAAAGCCGAAATTCAAAGACAAATTTGAGTGTGCTTGCAAGCTTGGAACACACCATGTAGTGGACATGAGGAACTGATATCGATGCTCTTTCTTGTTTCCGCGCTATGGCTTTGAATGCAAAAGTCACCTGGACACCGCGCCAGCAGGCGACAACTTTCACACCAAGGTTCAACTCGAGTTCAACTCGAGTGACAGGAGTGCTCCAAAAAAAGGTCAAACAGGCTGCAAGTTGTACCTTGCATGCGCTAGGCTAGGGCCGCTAGGCACGATGACCACGTGACTGGTGTACTGCAGGAGCACATGGCCGCTTGTTCAACCATGTTCGATTGGGAATGGGGCTGTTAAGTGTGACGTCACGGCTCCTTCGATACGCATAGCAACGGAGAGCACTGGGGACAAACAAAAGTCGCGTCCTCTGGATGGAACCAGATGTCAAGGGCAACAGCATCTAAATGACTGGAGAGACAGCAGTTTTTCTTTGCTTTTTCTTCAAGCGATTGTTGTCGCTCTTTACTCCTTGTTCTTTCCTCTACAAATCTCCTGTAGTCGTCGAGGGCCTTCATGATGGCTGTGAAATTAGCTGCCCACTGTAAAACTCCGTGTTTGAGAGTGCTTTGAAGATTTCTCGCGTCCTGATGATGAAAGTATGAGCGCTACCTGTGGATTCGATTATATAGTAGGTGAGTTGTTCAAGAAATCAGTGTCTTCTTTCTGTCTCTGCCTCTCACGCTGGCACAATATCAGCCTCTATATCCATACAGCTCGCACCTCCCGTAAACTGCATGACTTAGATATATTTTCGCCCTCTGTGGTGATTGAAGACCCATGGAAGAGTATTATGCTCAGAATGATGTACTAAGAATATAAAATATAATAATTCTAGGGAATAGTCACAGGGTATTTTTGGAAGGATGGAGACAGGGAGAGAGAGAGAGAGCACTGTTTGAAGTGTTTGTCTCACTGTAATTACTCCAGATTTGAATGGTGTATGATCTACCCTATATTTTCCACAATGGTTTTTCCTGATCTGCGGGATCTCTTCTTTTGCTGTTTGCGTGTTTACAGGAAGTGACTATCTGGTGTAACTGCACCATGTACCAGATCCTGGGGAAATTAAGTCAGATGCAGGGGCAGGGTCGTCCAGTGATGCCACACTGCCGTTCTGTGTACAACGTCACCGCTAATTCCCCCGGCGAAAACACAAAAAGACAAACACGTGAACAGACTGCAGTATTGAGCGCTCTACTAAATTAATGCATGACTGCTCGGACAGTCGATAATCGAAACACAGAGCACCAGCATGATGTTTTCATATTGGGAACCACACAACAGCTCAATTTTCAAGCCCAAAAAATGATGAATACAAAATACAGAGCGACGCAACAAGAGATCATCCGGCAACCAAACCAACCTGGGTCTAATGCACTGAATAGTCCTGGAATACGCAGGCCAGACAAAGCAGTGCAAGCACATAATGTTACAAGGTACATGCGTTGCAGAACAAAGTGTAACCAAAGATACACAGCGTTATAGCTGCACACTTGTGCATGTGCTCGCTCAGCCCAAGAACACGCATGATGATAGAAACAAACCGGGGAAAACACGCTAACACCGAAGTAAGCATCAACACGTAAATAGTGCAGCTCTGAGAAAGTAAAAAATTACATTGACATGTACATTGGTGTGCCGAGTAGTATCATCCTTGATTATGTTACTCATCCAACCAAGACTTGATCAGGTCCTAGACGCTGAGATTGCACGCCGAATGTGAAGTGCATCTAGCCATGAACCTGTCGCACAAGGCACACACATATGGCAAAATGACATCCACTCTGATTATTTCCAGAGGCCAATCATGACAGAACACAGAAATGAAACCACGGGCTCAACCAAGTTAACGCAAAGGAAGTTAGTCAAAATAATCCATGCAGTGCTCTTTTAATTGCAGCGCTGACTGCAGTGTGGCGTCATAGTCCGATACCCGCTGAGCACACTGAGACACAAACTCCATTCGACAGGGGCAAGACGTACTCTTTTGGAATAAAGTCATAAAGTACAGCATTCCAATGACATGACGGACACCTCGTGCAAGTGCATGGTCTGTTCATCTGGCCGACTCGGCCACGCATGAGAGTGTGTGCATGTACGTGCGCACACAAGCGCAGCGTCTGCTCTAGGATTGTAGGACAGCTGGGTACACGTGTACCTGGCGCAACCATTTCAACCGGGTCGGAGCCGGGTACACATGTATTCGACGCGCGCCTCTGCATGATCTGTCACACATACAAGCCATGTAGTCAGACCTTTCAAAGTTCGAACGTGTAAAGTACCAACTGGGTCACAGGTGACCCGGTACTATATTTTCAACCGGGTCCAAGCGCCGCCCAACTGGGTGGATTACCAGGGTCACCCGGCGCTGGAGCAGACACTGAAGCGCGCGCGTGCACACGCACGCACACCATGTATTCGGTGCGTATGGCATACCAGTTGCGGGGCAATGAAGATGGAATCAATATCATGATGTTACATGTACATGTACAGTGTATATTTGAGTGTAAAGAAAATTTCATTTTATTACACATTTCTTCGACACAACTTACTTCAAATCTTCGTATTTCTCAGTCATAATCGATCCTCCGATCGATCGATCCGTATCAGTTGAGGAAAAAATCTCCCAGGTATACACTAGTCACCACAGCCATGTGATGACATTGGGATGGGCCCCGAGCACGATTGCACTCTTCAGTTACAATATATTTGCCCAGATTATCTGTGAAGACAAAATGCAATGTATAGCGGCAATCGATGGATGAAGAGAGAGTTTGTAAATACACATATCTTTCCACTTGTTCAGGAGCTTACCTTTTGGAGTTCACATCGTTTACACGATCTCTCATGCTGTCTTGCACCTTAGCTTTGTTGACCATCGATACGCCATCCCAGAAAACATTCTACAGGAGCTACTAATGCAGAGCGTTTTTCACGCTCGATCTCGGCGATCTACCTTGTCACGCCAATAAAATTCTCCGTGACACTAGCTACAGTCACAAGAGACGTCTCAGTAAGGTAATGAGCAGGACAACACCGTCGAGATCAAGGACAAAGAGAAAACAAAACACTCACTGAAAACTTCAAAGAAGAAACGAAGAAATGTACAGGATTCCTATATGTTGCCACTGACAACTGGTTCGGTGGAGACGACGCTACTCTTGTTTGTCCCCAGTGGGATGGTTTCTATGCGTATCGAAGGAACTGTGACGTCATCACTTAACAGCCCCATAAAGAAGGAACGCTGCGTCGCAGCATTCTCGGACCAAAGGCAGTCGACTCAGCGTCCAAAAGACTACAACATATGGGCCAATCACGGTCGTCCGTGATTTTATTATGTTTTATAAGAACGAAATGGCGCTTTTAGTGACATTTTGCATACAAAATCCCCATCTAGTAGGGCGCAGTCACCCAGTTTCGTTGGAAGTGTACGAGTTCGATTGGGAATATAGGAGGAATGGAGCGTCTCAGCTTCCTCGGACCAAGACCATTCGACTCAGCGCCCCGAAGACTGCAACTGGTGAAAATTAGATTTTAGCCTTAACTTCCCCTTTAATACCAGTTATTTTCTTACCATTCGTGGCCGTACACGTCCCAGCATATAACACGAACAACAGCAGGTGAATCAGAAAAATTGCCCAAGTGCCGAAACGCCATCGTTGCTGGCCACTAGTCACACTTAGCATTCTGACTTTTCCACGTCACCACCAATACTTCGTAGCCTGAAGTGGCTCTAGTTCTAGCTCTCAGCAAGGCTGCCTATGAGTCAATCAACTAGAACATGTTGGATTTGGTGGATGGATCCAAAACTACCTGATACGATTATACACTCACTCTTGCACTACATAGCCCCTACTGTAGGCGACAACCACCTCAGTGGTTTGGAAAAGAAAAAGATTTTGCCGGATCAGATTTTACTCAACGGGTGACCAAATAGCTGTCTCACTAGTTGTTGGTCTTGGCCCTGTCAGGCCTTCTCCTCTAGACTACTCTGTAGAGACTGTACTCTCTATCGTTCAGGATGAGAAAATGCTCACTGGTCTTGCCAAACGACCATCACACGAAGTGGAACAATTATTTGTTGTGTCTGAACGTGGTCTACATGACAGTACAAACAGCTAAAGCAGAACTTGCAGTCAACTGTTTGAGAGTTGCGTGTTGTTCGCCCCGCTCAGTCTCAGTGTCGGTCACGCATTCAACAGAACAGTAGCCTAGCCTGTGTACTGGTGTACGTGTAGACCTGGTGCCAGTGGCAGTTGTGGACTAGACTGCATGCAGTTCTGGAGTAGACCTGGTGCCAGTGCCAGTTGTGGGCTAGACAGTAGACTGCATGCAGTTCTGGAGTAGACCTGGTGCCAGTGGCAGTTGTGGGCTAGACTGCATGCAGTTCTGGAGTAGACCTGGTGCCAGTGGCAGTTGTGGGCTAGACTGCATTCAGTTCTGGAGTAGACCTGGTGCCAGTGGCAGTTGTGGGCTAGACTGCATGCAGTTCTGGAGTAGACCTGGTGCCAGTGGCAGTTGTGGGCTAGACTGCATGCAGTTCTGGAGTAGACCTGGTGCCAGTGGCAGTTGTGGCCTAGACTGCATGCAGTTCTGGAGTAGACCTGGTGCCAGTGGCAGTTGTGGGCTAGACTAGACTGCATGCAGTTCTGGAGTAGATCATAGATCTACGGGCCACAGCTGCTTGTGAGTCGTCAACACATCAGGAGCAATCTGTGACGCGCATATCCCGTTCCTTTGATCCTCTGTTTTAGTCCATCGGCCAAATATCAGAAAAGCCCGCTTTCGGAGAAGGTGGTGCACTGAAGCTCCAAGTAACCGCCCTTTGGCACACTAGCTCATGAGACCCCATAGAATACGAATCCGATAGTTGGACGTTGCCAATCCAGTCCAGGATAGTCGAACTGGGTCGAATACATTCTTCCGATTTTCAGTAATTTCGTCCACCATTACACTGTCCCTCCAGGAAATCGCGATTCCACGGATGCAACAAATTTCGCGATTTTGGCCAAAATCCGCAAATTTCTGAAAAGTCCCCGATTTCCCGCGTTTTTTGTTGTTTTCTGCACTTCTTTTTACATTTTTCTGCACTTTTCACGCAGTATACAGTGCTTTCCATGATCCTGTACGTGGGTTATTTGCACAGTACGCAAATAGCGATTCTAGTGATGCAACAAATTACGTGATTTGGCCCAAATCCGCAATTTCCTGCCAATAATTCCGCGAGTTCCTGGCAAGTTCCGCATCTTTCCGCACTTTTCGCCGCATTTTTTGTTGTTTTCTGCCGCAATTTCTTGCGCAAGTTTTCGATGACTTTTTCCGCAAATTCCCGCAGGGACAGATTACATCTTTCTCATCGACTTTTTTCGCGTGGCGAATGTTCTTGACCCGCTGAGCAAAATCTGCGCACGCTCGAACACTTGAAATGCCTGCATGTTGACGGTTCGCAAGATTCTAGCGAGCTTGGTGGAATCTATTATTTATTTGGACATGTTTGGGGAAAATAAATATGGTGGTAAAGACACACCTGGCAGTATGGCGGTAAACACACGCCTGCCACACACGCTTTCTAGGCTGCAAAGTTCTGACACAGAGCTCTCCATCTCACCACCACCACCATCAGTTCGCGCCTGGCGCCTGGTCGATGCATGGCTGGTGGTATCCGGCATAGCAGGCTGGTACATCAAGTAGCGCATGGCACATAGATGATGACACAGCAACGACATGGCTCGATTGCGACGTACGTTTCGTCCCCGCTGGATTCATCAGGCAATCTTCTTCTTGGATGTCTTCATACGGAGCTTGACTCGGGAGAATGAAGTTGAAGACACCACTGCAGCTGTACTCATGGTTGATAAATATGGTGGTAAAGACACACCTGGCAGTATGGCGGTAAACACACGCCTGCCCACACACGCTCTCTAGGCTGCAAAGTTCTGGCACAGAGCTCTCCTTCTCACCACCACCACCATCAGTTCGCGCCTGGCGCCTGGTCGATGCATGGCTGGCGGTATCTGGCATAGCAGGCTGGTACATCAAGTAGCGCATGGCACATAGATGATGACACAGCAACGACATAGCTCAATTGCTGTGTTTGGGGAATCTGAATTAGAACGGTAGAAGCTCATTCGGAGAAGACGGTGTGTCGCCGCTGTCGGATTGTCGCTACTGTGTTCCATACGTATTTGCTTGAACGTGCTATTGAGGATGGACAGAAGATGAATTGACGGCTTTCTTGAACACCGACGTTTTGTCTACATTGTAGGTGAAACATCTCATCTGGCGTCTCGAACGCAATTATTATGAGTTGTGAGTGCCAGCTGTACACCATTCGTCAGCTGGGAATTTGCATCGAAGCTCTTGATAACCACGATAAGCATAATTATACAGAGGTAACATTGTTTGACTCAATACGCATGCAGGTGATACCACTAGTGGCACGACAATGTTTATGGTGCAAAATTGATGCAACAGCGAATATGTACTTCGTACAATCACGAAAACGAGTAAGGCAAGTGTTCATGCCTGTCATAGAAGGATTTCAGCCCGGTGAACTTGTTGTCCTGGTCATAAATAGTACAGGACTTGAGTTGGCTCTGGACATAAACCCACTTGTGATGAATACGGTCATTATTTCCAGAAAAATATTTAGCCATTGTATGTTAACACCTGATGCCGCACTTCAAGCAATATTTCATGTACATGTATGTCACGTGACGGTATAGTAAGTTTACTGTGCACAACCGGAGGAAAGAGGTTACTTTTAGAAACCAAATTCAAGATGTGTGTGTGCAGTCCTGGTCAGGAGGGAATTACATGTATGAAGAGAGTTTCTTTGGCCTGGATTTGTTGGCACTTGCTGCCGCTACACATACACGTTGATACCACAAATACAATGTACACGTAGATGTAGGACACTGGTGCTTAGGCATGGGCGGCTTATGCTAGCATTATAAATAGCATTATAGCATTCTTGTAGAAAGAAAAAGGAAATATAGATATGAGTTGAGAGTAACTCTCCATCACTGTAACTAGATAATATACAGTCAGAAAGTGCAACAACTAGGCACAAAACTGACAGAGTACTGAGACATTCGACGTCCTGACACCTAGCTTCAGCACATCTCCGTAGCGCTAACCGACAGCCTTCCAACTTGGAAGGTTCAAGGTTATGGAAGGACCAAAGAGGGGAAGACAAGCGCAAAGAAGATGATTGCCTCACTCCATAGCCTCTTGTCCTGGTTTGCATTGGCTTTCAGGTCCGCTCAAATGATCTTGAATCCGATATTCAAGCTCCTTCCGGTTTTGGCAAATTTTCTTGTTCCGTTTCATCCGACTTTTCTGATTCTGACACATATTCAACCATTCCATAATATGACTTATCATCATCAGCACTACCCCCGCCATCATCCATTCCTGGCTACTCCCGCTAAAACACGGACACAAACTTAAATGGAAGGAAGATCGACTAAAGTGACTAATGATTATCACCTTCTCTGGACATGAGGAACACAGACATATCAGCGGTGAAGCTTGCAGCTTCACTTGGACTGAACCTAGAAGGTACTCGTTAGGGAAGTAACTACTGAAACGGCAGCTGACCACCCGAACCACGTGGCTTGCAACATGTAGAATTTTGACCGGCGCAACAACACCGTTCATTGTTGCGAGATTTTCGCCTAAATGGATAAGCATGCAATGTTGAACTATTCCAGGGGGGGGGGGTCTATGGGTACAAATAATAGAGTGTAGCAGCGCTGGATTGCTACACTGTAGCTGGGAATAAATCGGGATAAAGATTCAGATGACCCTGGAGACACCACGCCTCAATCACAGCCGGCTGCAGACTGCGCGTATGACCAGTTTTCGCTGGTCTGCTAGTGTAACAGGTAGCCGAGTGGTAGGCGCGGTGCAATTAACACGAGTTATCTTTTATTATTATTCTCTTAGGTACACACCTAGGATATATTAGAAGTTAAAGAAGAAGCGGCAAATAAATGACTTTCTCTCCGGTGCACACCTAGAGGTTGACTACTTCTTCTTCGAGTTAGCTTTGTCGTTGCTATAATATCTAATCTTCCTCAAAACCGAAATGCGCAGCCGCTTTTATGCAGCAGACGCCGTACGCTTACATACGGAGATACACTAAATATACATCAGGCAAAGCTCCGTATTAGTTCCGTACTACTTCCGTATTGGTCGGGCAGGGATACTACACCCTCCCTTCCTACAGATAATCACGCCCTCGTGATTTTCAAAAATTAGCGAAGAGTTATGTACACAGCGTCAACCGGAAGATGGCAAATTATATCGGAAATGATAACGTTTAGAGTAGACAGAAGAAATGAACTGATAACAAATCATAACATAGAAGTGAAAGCACACCAGGTTCACACGATCTCTCGTGGTCAAAAGGGAAAGAATGGTCCTCCAAACAGGACGTGAAAGACAGCCAAATTTCTGCACATCGAGGGCTCAAACTGCCAGGAAATTCACAATTTCATAAAAATGCACTGCATCGTGGGAACTTACTCCGGTACACACCTGGAGTGTAAAAGGGGATTCTCACACACTTCTCTCACCAGGTTAGTAAGGTAAACCGTGGCTCACCATGATCAGACACCTACCAAACTAAACTGGATTCACACACTCGCATAAACAAAAAGACATCCCAAATTCGGAAATAAAGAGAACACTCACTTGAAATGGAAGATTGAACACAACACCTTGGCAAGAAATCGTTACCTAATAAAATTGCCTGCCACTGATGACACCGACACCGATGCCTACTTGTATCCATTTACTTTATTAATACAATGTATGTCTGTACCTTGCAGGGTGATCCTATAGTATACGCTATAGTTGACATCATCATAATGATCACCATGGTGTTTGCTCCGATTGTTTGACTGGCTACCACTACCAGCTGGGAATTGTATGAGTACATTTTTGTCCTAAACCAGAAGGAACTACTGTACATGTATGTGTTGGTATGATGCAACTCGGGTTGTTTTCATGTGAATTGTAATGCCTAGGTTTCTCCAGAATCACTGCTATACTGCTCAAGTAGTTAGTCGCAGACAGCTCACAACCATGACTGTGTTTCACATGCACATGTACACAATGTACCCACCGCTGCCACCAATGTAACGTGCGTGATCTAAGGCTAGGAGGCTACTACCCACAGTCAGTCAACTAACGTATCAGAACTTACTCCGGCACGCCTGGAGGTTATCTTATATCAAAGTGAAAGTGAACTTGCTCTCTCTCTCTGATCTCTCTGCTCTCTCTTTTTACGTCTGAGATGCAAACTAGAGAACTTATACAGAATCTAACAAGGCCGTTGGCAAGGGGGCCAGCTAGGAAGCTTCAGCTGATGTCTATTGCGGGAAACAAGCAGCAGGCAGCAAAACAGCTAAAGAATGTATGTGATAGTGTAGCAAGCAACCTGGAAATGCCATTGATTACTCGCAGCACGTCTCAGTGCTACAAAGGAAGCATTGGAGCATGAGGCTGATATCGCAGTGCAGATAAGTCCATACAACTGCACAAGGACCTCTTGCAAATGAAGCATAGCGGCACAAGTATTGTACTTTGGAAACAATGAAGACTACTGATAATTAGTGTTGGCTAGCTACTCTCCAGTGTGTAGTGGCGCCATGCAAGGATCATGGAAGAACAATCGTAAATGTAAGAAGTACTGTATGCTTCTAAACAACAAGAGTCATGCAAAATACATGTACTACTAGTCATGTGTAAACTGTAAAGCAGGGATACTACATATGTACATGTACATGTACCGGTACATTGTGTAGACTACAGACTAACTGTTACAGTGGCATGCAGTGGCATACCTACATGTACATGTACCTGTACATGACATTGTACATAATTATAATACTAACAGTGATCCCGGCCAGTAATGCTGTAGGAATGTCTTCAACTTGCGGACTGAGCTGTTTCATTCCTTCTGGGCTCATCAGCACAGCACAAAGAAAATTAGGCCGAACCTGATACAGTAGCAACCTTGGAAGAGTGCTCAAACTGGCAAGTTAAAATGAGCTCTGCGTAACACGAACAGCAGAGGCACTACCCCACATGGGACTTCTCAACAACTTAAAGATCAGTAGCAAAATTCTTCTCATACCGGTACTCAATGGTGTATTTAAGTATGATTGTGTGTTACACTGCAGCCTACGTGCCATTGTACTTTTTCCTTTTTTTCGGTGTTAATGGGCTCTTTTACGGGCAAGAACTGAAGTCTATGGATGTGAAAAAGTAGGGAAACCATGAAAAGAAAAATAATAATATATCAGTACATCACATTGGCAAGCTCCAAGAAATTCCACGTAAAACGTAAAACGTAAAACATGACACTGTACCTGGACAAGGTAATTAATATTTACAAGGTACTGAGACGGTTGTATTGTCCAGGATAACTCGGCCTTCATCAACAATCAGAAGCCCTCTAAATACCAGTACAGCAATACAGGTGCTAATACATATAGTGTAAAGTATGATGATGATTGTGTCAAGTGTCACGTAGGAGGTGTGTATAGCACACCGCTCACAGTACTAGTATGTGTTTGTACCGTATCATACTGTAGGTTCAAACCGACTTTCCCAAGCGCATGTCAGAATTCTTTCTGGCTTGTTCTAGACTGGACTAAGTGTTTTTTTTTTTTTTTTTTTTTTTTTTGCCCCTAGAACAGCCTCTTTTACGGGCAAAAGCAACACAACGATGAGAAACCAGGGTATGATAGGAAGCCTGGACTAAGTGTCGAGCAGAAGGTGTATTGGCAGTTTATGCCTGTCTTATTAGTCTAGACATAGTGATATGATATGTTGACGGTGTCCAAAACAGCTCTTCCCAGCTGTGCGTCCACCACGGTGTGGGAGAGTGAGCAAGCCTGGTCAGCTGCTCCCTTCAAATAAGGGAAGTACAAGCACAGTACACATGTATATTGAGCAATTGTTTCAATAGCGGAACTTGCCATGTACATGTACATGTACATATCCGCTGTCTGAGAATTTAAAATTATTTTTATATAAGTCCATGACAGAAGACAGTCTCAGTTATAGCAGGAATAATGTCGTCTCCTGTGCGTGCATCCATTACCTTTGGCTCTGAATGCGACACTGTGAACACTTTTTCTTACATGACACGTGATCGTTGCCGGGGCCATGGCCAATAGACGGTCTTCCCGCCGCGGGCATAATCAGGCCATCAGGACCGTTTGACGTCATTTCGGGAGTTTCAGGACCGTTTGACGTCACTTCGGGTATGTTAGGACCATTTGACGTCATTTCGAGAATAATTTTTCGACCTTCGATCTTTCGACCTTTGACCTTCCCTAATATGTTGCTACGCGCTGTAAGAAATCAAATCAAGCACGCTCTGTCTGTCATGATGGCTGAATCTTGCCCTTGCCTGCAGCCCAAGGGCCGTACGGCCCTTGGGCTGCAGGCTCGGGCAAGATTCAGCCATCATGACCTCCTGAGCGTGCTTGATTACATACATTTCAGCTGACTGGACTGCATGGCCATGACATGAGGCATGACTCTGCCCTGCCGTACATGGCATTGCACACTGTACATATACATGTACATGTATATGTACACAGTCTACCCAATGCTGTAGACAGCTAGCTGATTCGGCCATAAACTAAAGACCTCATCACCGACATCAGTACAGCTACGAGGGTTTGTGAGCATAAAGAAAGCAGAGCTCCATTTGAGCCATCCTGACTGCACCGCTAGCTGTATACAATGTATTCTGAATAACAATCCATTTGACTCATTTTGAGATGTCCTGTCTTCCCCTAATAGCCCGCGTATGCCGTTATGTAAAAAAGGTATGCAAACGATACTGCAATGGCAATGATCTAGACAACAGACTGCTGCCTGCCACTCTATTAGTACTTTACACTACAGTCATGTCATGTACAAGTAGATGTAATAAAATATGTGAATGCCTGCCGGAAAAGGACGGAAGCCATGGAGACACATGTGGCCTACAGCAGGATGCTGTTCTCTGTAATGACTACCGGTATGTACATGCACATAATGTACATCTATGTGGTCTGTAGTCAGGTACGATGCCAAGAAATACATCCGGTCATCGTCCATATCATGTCAATACACTGACTCAGGCCCGCACCTCAGCCTCTCACTCTCACTCCCAGGCTAGTCTTGCCTGTGAGCAGGCATCCCCTTCATTTGCACGAGCCTGCCAGCGTACGTGTATATTCTCGGAAGTGAAACACAATCGGAAAAAGTAACTCGTTTTAAAAAAAGGAAACAATGGAGATAATTATTATAATGTGGCCACAGAAACCTGGCCTGGGGTTTGTCTCAAGTATGACAGTATTCGGTTCCCCGACTCACCCACAGGCTCTACGGAACGATACAGTTCCGTCGAAGCGGCAGGAGGGACAATTGTGGTGGTGATGGAAGCTCTCTGCTCGACCCGGATGCTTGTTGACCCATTGCGGAGACAGCGATACAGCACTGACCAGCCAGGCTCAAATTACTAACACAGTAAACCCAGTATTACTAATACACACAGTCGTCTAAGCATTTTTTGGCGTTTGAAAATGTGTATTTTACTGATGCATTATTTCCTGATTTCTTCTCTAGTTTTGTATTGCATTTTAATGCATTGGACTCAGATGGCGAGCCAAGGAAAATATTAACTAAATGGAAGAATAAAAGAGGAACACGGTGGGGCACAAGTTATCTCCTTGTTTCCATATACACAAGAGAGAGTTTGGAAGCTTTGTCACAACTCCGAGTTTCACGTATCTCTACGATCATCAGGCAACTGATGGATCCAAAACGGGCAGCCAGAACATAAGGGGGAGCAAGGTGGGAAATTCCGAGGGGTGTCATAGGCGACGCGTATCATAGCGCAAGAGTCAGGTGCAGGCGTGAAGTTGCCAAGTCTTCAGACTTGGGGCTATGCAGCAGTAGTTCCGGCATGAATGATATAGAATAGAGCTATATTAATCCATTGTGGGTGTTGTGAACCCTCTGGTTCTCTAAAGTGTCAGGAACGAACGACCCCACACGGCACGAGGACAACTATTTATTCTCAACAGTATATTTCACTTCCATCGATTAACAACAATGAATGAAAGAATGAATGTACAACTGAAAGAATGAATAACTAACACTAAAACCACCAGGTAGTTATAGCGTGAAAATGACAGCGTATATGAGAAAAGCATACACATACAGCATACAACTACAGCGCACACAGCAAACCGCACATAGCGCATGTAGCGTATACGTTGTAAACATCAGCGGTACCGCGGTGTCGGGATACAACTGCATTGACACGAACACAATGTCACAAGCGAGAAGGCCTTTCACTCTCCAGAACTTGGGGTTTCACAACATTCTCCCCACCAAAGGGCTTCTCACCGCCGTACTACAACTCACGAGTCAAAAGCGACCAGGGCTCTGACTACACGCCCAGAACGAGTCATCCGCTGCTGTGGGGGTGGCCAAGGTGGAATATTACCAGTGCTCACCATTTCTGCCAACTGAGCAACGGTCTGCGGACTTGCGCACTTCAGATGAAGCTCTAACGTTGGCTTCACGAGAGCACATACCAGAATGACTGCGGAGCTACCCAGGATCGTGATGGCGAACTTATCCATCCGCTGTTTGGTTGATTCCGCACTGAACTGCTTCACCTCAACATTCTCAACTCCAACGTGCTCTGCATCGATTGCGGACACCAATGCTGCAGTCACAGATGACGCCTTGGCACCCGAGTCCAGCAACACGCCAAGCCTGCCGCTGTGGGATGTCACACACAACACAGTCACTGGGTCACTGCCTCGTGGGGCGGACGCTGGACCAGATAACATACATCCGATCCCCGTGTTCCACACAGTCTCGCCGTTGATCTCTTCCGTGCTAACCAGTATCACCCTTCTCAATTCCTTAGCTTCTACTCCTTTCGCCTCTACGTCTTGCGCCTCTACGTCTTGCGCCTCTACGTCTTGCGTCTCTTCGTCTTGCGCCTCTACGTCTTGCGCCTCTACGTCTTGCGCCTCTACGTCTTGCGCCTCTACCTCTTTCGCCTCTAACTCTTGTGCCTCTCCGTCTTGCGCCTCTACGTCTTGCGCCTCTACGTCTTGCGCTTCTACGTCGTTCGGCCGAGACTCCAGCTGCTTCTGAGCGTCTCCGACCGATGTCGCCATGCACTGTACCAACGCAGTGGGCCTTGGATCTGATCCTCCCACTGGCTTCAAATACTCCTCTGACCGCTGCTTGTCTGTAAGCAAACTCTTCCACGCCTTATCCGGCGTCCTTTCGCGTGAGGCAAGCAAATCTTGCTTTGCTCCCTCATATTTACTGCTGGCGATGCGCTCGTTAATCTTCTTGAGCTTTTCGTTAAACTCTGTGCGGAGTGCACCCTCTTGCCGTCTAGCACTGCGCTCTTCAAACTCCTCGCTCTGTCGGAGCCTCTTCACCACATATTCTCTCAACCTATCGCCTTCAAATCCATACCGAATTCCGTTAGCGATAAAGCTGGCTTCAATGATCCATAGTTCCTGTGCCATGCTCGCTTCGTATCCTGGCGTGGTCGCCAAATGTTTGTGAACCCTCTGGTTCTCTAAAGTGTCAGGAACGAACGACCCTTCGCTGGTCACCGCAAGTCACCTCTATCGTCCTACGCACGGCTATGAAGCTGCGGATCCTCCGCCAGATCCGGCACTGCCTAACAGTGCGGCAGGCGATGCTGTATTACTCTGCCCTTGTCATACCGGATATTCTATATGCGTCGAATGCGTTTCTCCCAGGACTGTCCGCTGAGCAGCGGAACACAGTAGCCAAACTGGATAAACGTTGCATCCGTTGCGTGGCCGATGAGCACCCATTGTCCCACACTCTTCCCCTGTACACCAGGCTGGGTGTCTGCCCAGTGCTGGAACGAGGGGAATGCAAGCTCCGACTCCTGACATTTAGAATCCGTTCTGGAATCGTCAGTGAGCTGTTGTCGTCCCGAATTGTATTGCAAGGCCCGCCGACAGGCATGACCACTCGAGGTCAATTGGGACGCAACCTTCCCCTCCCCCTGGCCCACAGTGCTTCTGGCGCATGCCGACCGCTTCTAGCCAGCTGCCGACTCTGGAATGGCCTGCCCGACTGTATGAAGTCCATAGTATCTGTCCGTGAATTCAAACGCATGCTACGCGTATTCTAGTTCGGTTAAATGTAATGGCTTTCGTAACCTGCTGATGAGACTCGATAGAATCATGCTACGATGACCCGACTTGTAAATTTGAGATCCATTTTTTCTGCTCGTCTTGACCCTGCCTCCCCTCATTGCTACTTCCGTTTTCGTATTTTTATTTTCATTTATTTTCTCTTCATTTCTGACTCTTAACTGGTTGTCATCGCTTTCATAATATTGGGCAGAACTGCCCGTTTGCCATGCGATGTAAAATAAATAAACAACAACAACAACAACCCCACACGGCACGAGGACAACTATTTATTCTCAAGGTTCAAAAAGAACGAAACAGCATGCTGTCCGCAGATTGAGTATTTCGCTCCTGCTCTTGTAGCAGTTGAGCACTCTTGCGTGGGGTAGTGCCTTTGCAGTTTGCGTTATGCAGAGCTCACTGACTTGTCAGTTTGAGCACTCTGGCAAGGTACGTTCGGGCCTGATTGGAAATTTTTATTTCCATTGCTATCAGGTTCGGCCTCATTTCCTCTGTGCTGCGCTGATGAGTTCAAAAAGAACGAAACAGCATGCTGTCCGCAGATTGAGTATTTCGCTCCTGCTCTTGTAGCAGTTGAGCACTCTTGCGTGGGGTAGTGCCTTTGCTGTTTGCGTTATGCAGAGCTCACTGACTTGTCAGTTTGAGCACTCTGGCAAGGTACGTTCGGGCCTGATTGGAAATTTTTATTTCCATTGCTATCAGGTTCGGCCTCATTTCCTCTGTGCTGCGCTGATGAGTTCAAAAAGAATGAAACAGCATGCTGTCCGCAGATTGAGTATTTCGCTCCTGCTCTTGTAGCAGTTGAGCACTCTTGCGTGGGGTAGTGCCTTTGCTGTTTGCGTTATGCAGAGCTCACTGACTTGTCAGTTTGAGCACTCTGGCAAGGTACGTTCGGGCCTGATTGGAAATTTGTATTTCCATTGCTATCAGGTTCGGCCTCATTTCCTCTGTGCTGCGCTGATGAGTTCAAAAAGAACGAAACAGCATGCTGTCCGCAGATTGAGTATTTCGCTCCTGCTCTTGTAGCAGTTGAGCACTCTTGCGTGGGGTAGTGCCTTTGCTGTTTGCGTTATGCAGAGCTCACTGACTTGTCAGTTTGAGCACTCTGGCAAGGTACGTTCGGGCCTGATTGGAAATTTTTATTTCCATTGCTATCAGGTTCGGCCTCATTTCCTCTGTGCTGCGCTGATGAGTTCAAAAAGAACGAAACAGCATGCTGTCCGCAGATTGAGTATTTCGCTCCTGCTCTTGTAGCAGTTGAGCACTCTTGCGTGGAGTAGTGCCTTTGCTGTTTGCGTTATGCAGAGCTCACTGACTTGTCAGTTTGAGCACTCTGGCAAGGTACGTTCGGGCCTGATTGGAAATTTTTATTTCCATTGCTATCAGGTTCGGCCTCATTTCCTCTGTGCTGCGCTGATGAGTTCAAAAAGAACGAAACAGCATGCTGTCCGCAGATTGAGTATTCTCAACAGTATATTTCACTTCCATCGATTAACAACAATGAATGAAAGAATGAATGTACAACTGAAAGAATGAATAACTAACACTAAAACCACCAGGTAGTAATAGCGTAAAAATGACAGCGTATATGAGAAAAGCATACACATACAACATACAACTACAGCGCACACAGCAAACCGCACATAGCGCATGTAGCCTATACGTTGTAAACATCAGCGGTACGGCGGAGTCGTGCATTGACACGAACACAATGTCACAAGCGAGAAGGCCTTTCACTCTCGAGAAATAGCGTAAAAATGACAGCGTATATGAGAAAAGCATACACATACAACATACAACTACAGCGCACACAGCAAACCGCACATAGCGCATGTAGCCTATACGTTGTAAACATCAGCGGTACGGCGGAGTCGTGCATTGACACGAACACAATGTCACAAGCGAGAAGGCCTTTCACTCTCGAGAACTTGGGGTTTCACAACAGTGGGTATTTTGCCAGCTTTTGACATTGGGCCACCCTTTGTTAATTCATTGTTTAACGTCCTTTTATTCCCGAAAAGGTACGCGGGAGGGCGAAAAAAAAACAAAAGCCCATTCCAAAAACTGGAAACCCCAATCAAACATTTTGACCAGTAAAGCATGTGATATATACAATATTTCTGGGTCTAACGGCACTTGCAGGCATAGAACAACACTCTTTGATGGTACATTGGAGCACATGCCTGATGAATCCAACAAAACAGGTACATAGCATGGAGTTAGCATGTCATGAATTCATTACATCTGGATTTTTACTAGGACACACACCGTACGATATTTAAAAGCCAACAAAAAAGAAAAAGAACACAAGACAAAGGCATGCCCGGGAGGCAAGATTATAAGTTTAAGGTCATGATCGGCACACTGTGAAACTACACAATCATGTATTTACAACTTCGCATATTATTGGTACTACTACTTTCTTGTTTTTTTTTCCGGTCGGAGGCAAAAGTGTACGCGGGCGCGGACGTTAAACAACGAAAAAACAAAGGGTGGCCTACAATGTCTAGAAAAACGGAGAAAAAGAGTCATACAAATACCGGTAACCTACGAGGAGATACATGTACATGTACTTCGAAGTACATGTACACCAATTTAAAGAATGCTATGAATAAAATAATCTGAGCACTGAGTGTGTGTGTGTGTGTGTGTATGTGTATGTGTATGTGTATGTGTATGTGTATGTGTGTGTGTGCGTGCGTGCGTGCGTGCGTGCGTGCGTGCGTGCGTGTGTGTGTGTGTGTGTGTGTGTGTCCTGTGTTCACTGGGGACGGTTGTGCTTTTTTGAGCTCCTGCCTACTGAAAGTCCTCGACCTTTGTCAACTTCACGGAGGCCTGAGGTGGCCCTCTTTGGGCCGCCTCTAGGCCAGGGAAAGCGCATGACGGAGGGAAGCATACAGCTGAGATACGGGACGGCAATAGACCGATCCCCTTATTATTGTCTGGGTTCGAGCAAGGGGGCAACTCCGCAGTCGCGTGGGATCCTGCTGCACACACGCGACCAACCTCACCGCGGCTGTGCGTGACATCTGGCATGCGAAGTGCAGAGCACACGAGATCTACATGCAGTGCAAGCCTGTCTACAAAAAATGCCACAAGCTGCAAGGACTTTTGATTTGAGCTGTTTTGTTTTTGTTTAGACGTCTTCCTTTTACGACTTCAGGATGCCTTCTCAGAACATTGCTGCGTTCCTCACTGTCAGAACAGGAGGACGAAGGAAACAAGTCATTTCACTCCTTTCCTCGTGTGGAGCCACAGCGGCCTGGAGCAAGGGGATCCAGGCTATTCCCCGTGAGGAAGGACGTAGTTTTAGGGTCACTCTGAATATTTGAGTTGCAGCGATCATTTCGATCCCGAAATCGAAATCGTTTTGCCCAGCTCTACAAGGACAGGATGAGTCCAGGAAACCAAACAGCTGTCCTACGGTACCAGGTTTGCTTTTCGCAAGAGAGTGGAGTCTGGACGCCCTGCTCCCCATGATCGCAAAACAGTATTTGCTGAGCCTAGTGCAGCTCGGTCATGGAAGTGCAGCGTCTGCATCACGAGCTCCCCATGCTCGCAAACCAGTATTTTGCTGAGAGGCAACGGCACTTTGAGTTGGAAAGGAACCTGGCTTAGTGCAGTTTGGTCCTGTAATGGAAGTGCAGCATCTGCATCAGGATTTGGCAGCAAGTAGAGCTCGTGTACAGAGTCTCGTGGAGCAGTTGGACGATGTGAGGACTGGGGTGAAGAAAGCCGAAAAACAGCTTACGTACAATAACATAAAGAAAGACTCTGAGCCGCTCCAGTTTCTGACTGGTTTGCCTTCAGGTGTTTGGACCGCTCTGTGGGACTTCTTTGAGCCTAGCCGAGAAAATGTACTGCGCCGCGCCAGATCTGCGAAGACGGAAGCTGAGGGACGGCGGATACAGTTGGAGGTGGCCGTAAATCGCCAATGAGCATGTAATGGAGGATCAGCTGCTACTGGCATTGATGTGTCTAAGCCTGGGCCGAATGGAACAGAAGCTGGCATGCGTGGTACAAGTTAACCAGCCGTTTCACGGTATATAGCTAGCTGAGCTGGAAAGATGTCTTGTTCCTCCGTTTGGGCATGATCCCCATCTGGGTGAGCTGGCGAGATGTTCAGTCATCAATGCCATGTACCGCAAGACATTCTGCAATGGGGATGAAACAGTTCTATTTTGCCATGCACTTAGGGTTCTCGCACCGGCACGGCACAACAAGACCTAACAGATCCTTGCGCTCTTATTTTCTCCCATGGTAACATTGCCGGTCACAACACCCGGTAGCCAGTCGCAGATGCAACCAAATCAACCAGGTTCTTTTTTTCCAATACTGAAACCAAAGGTATACCAATATTTGCATCGAATGCAGTGATGATTTCAATACTGTTCACTAGTACTATGCATTACCAGACTGGCATATAATCATGATAATATTATCCATTTCGCAATCACTGTCATTGCTTTCTTAGATCTCCAATCATCAATATCGGACCATAAACCGTCTACTAGTATCATCTTATACTCCTGCTACTATCCTCCTGTAACGATGAGCTTGAAGAAACGAAACAGCTGTCTAGAGGCGTAAATAATATCTGTCAACGGAAGTGTCCTTGCTGTGCTGGTGTGTTTATGCTTCGTGCATTAGTTCGGCCAAGAGCGCATGGTGGTGGCGGGTTGAGGATGCAGTACAGCGGAGTATGACCGAAAGCTCCGTCACGATGTAGTTTATTAGGAAGGTATAGAAACGGAAAAAAAAACCTGTATCTTCATCTTGGGCGTAAACAGCCCGTCTCACATTTAATATACTAGAAAATAGTTCACTCTGAACATGCAGTCTTCCTAAGAGAGAGAGGGGGGGGGGTATATTCATAGGTTCGAAAGAACCGCACACACACTTTGCTGCAGACAGCGGCAAGCTTTCGCCCTCGTGCTTCGATGAGGGAGCACCACTGCGCTACGCTTGCGATTAACAGCAAGCTTCAACTTTTCAAAGGTACGACTCATCACTGGCTCTGGGGTAATGTTCCTGGAACAAATGCCCCATTGCCGACTGAGGGGCAGGAGCACGCAATCTGCCTTCCTGGGCGAGAAGTGTTCCAGCATAAGAAGCAGCACGAATACATGCTGACAAAGACCACCATCACCACCAGCCGGCACACAGCACACTGTTCTTCAAAAACCATCCACTCCATCCCCACCATCCACTCCATCCATGTGTTTGCACTGTCCTCCTCTAGCTCTTCACGCTCAACAAATACCACGCACTGCTCATGGTTTTTTTTTTGCTTCCTCTGGGTTGGCTAGCCCTTCGACTTGACAAAACAGCGATCACCACTGCACTGCTATCGTCACCTCATAGCAGTCGCTTCCACCAGTGGCTTTTCCTGTCTTTGCAAGGTGTCCAAGGATGGCTGCTGTTGTCACTACAGGCAAATCAGAAGTACTTTAGTGGCTGATGTCCAACCAGATCGTTCAGTGGAAAATCGATTTTTCCACTTCAGGGCTGCTGATCGCGATCGCGACTTGGTGACTTGGCAGCACCACAGTTACCTTCATAGAAGATGGCTCTGGAGAGGAAAAGGCAGACCAGAAAAAGGTTACTATTGTCTTCAGCACCGATCTCAAGGAGAAAGAAATACGGTCTGCTAAAGCCTAGGCACAAAATAAATCTCAAAACACGACTCACGATTCGAATATTTCAACAACAAAAAAACTCACCTCTGGAGTAACTCCTGTTCGTGGCCCGAGATCGTTCCCTCCCGCGCCTTGAAAAAATCCTACAGCTGCATCACAGTCCATGTCTTTCTCAGAGACTCTGCTCCTACCAGCAGGAGGTTCAGCACCGCTCGAAGCCATCGCAAACTACTTGAACTAAGCAGAAGACATTCCAAAACAAACCTGAAACACACTGTCAAAGATGCTGTCACGTTCAAAAACTAGCTCGATCGCGAGTGACGTTACCCCCGTGCTCGAACCCAGTATAATAAGGGGATCGGTCTATTTGGTGCCGTCACTTTTAGTTGTACCCGACGTCGCCGCTCGCGGAGGTTTGACAAGCCCCCGAGCGGATTTCCACAACATCGCGCGATGAAATCTGTCAGAGAGAAGAGAGGGAGATGGAGACGTTGCCTGCTGTGTTTGGGCTCATGGAACGTGAGATCCTTGGTGGAGCGGGACGGCGACATCGACACTGCTTGTGTTTCTGGACGCGTCGTGGAAGACAAAAAAATTCACCGAGTTATTTCTGAACTGAAAAGGCTGAAAGTGGCGGCGGCAGGCCTCCAGGAAACCCACTGGTTTGGACAAAATATCTACGCTGTCAACGGATTTACTGTGATCTGTTCGGGCCGCCCCACTCCTGGCGAAGAGGATAATCGACGTCGAGCTAGGTGAGGGAGTTGCTCTTGTTTTGAATCGTGATACAACTTCGGCGTGGAGGGCTGGCGGCTGCGTATGGAACGCGGTGATCGTGAGTTCTCGGATTGTGAGTGTACGTTTGAAGTACTGTGCAGCTGATGGACCGGATGTTTGGCTCACTCTGGTCAGCGTTTATGCTCCAACGTTTGCTGCGTCGCGGGCATGCAAGGAACTATTTTATGACGATCTACAACGCACTCTGTACGATGTACCCCAGACTGACCATTGTGTAGTGCTTGGCGATTTCAATGCTCGAGTTGGATCTAGTGAGCAGGGTGATGAGTGGTCCACTGTACGTGGTCCGCATGGATTTGGTGCACTGAACTCTTCAGGAGCTGACCTGCTATCATTTGCTGCATTCAATCAGTTGAGTATTTGTAACACCTGGTTCCCCAAGCGAGACCTCTTCAAGCGGACTTGGCAGCACCCAGGCACTTTGAACTGGCACTGTATCGACTACATTCTAGTGCGCCAGGAGGACCGCCGTTGGTGTATGGACACTGCGGTCGCGCGCAGTGCTGAGTGTGGAAGTGACCACCAACTCCTCTGTTTAACTTTTGCACTCCGGTGTGGACGATTAGTTCGGGAGCGCGACCGGGCAAATGTGCGACGCCGCCGTTATGATGTTGCCCAGCTGCGGGTGCGCACCTCGGACCCGGACTCACCTTCGCCTGCAGAAAGGTACCAAGCTACCATTGCAACCGAGCTTGTAGATACATGGCAAGAACAGCACGACATAGATCAGAAATGGTCCAACGTCAAGGCGGCTATCGACAAGTCTGCTGCGTCTGTCTTGGGCTTCTCCCGGCGTCGCCAACCAGACTGGTTTCGGGAGGCAGAGTCAGCCATCCAGCCATTGCTAGATGAACGGAATCGGTGCTATACCGACTGGCTATGTAGTGGCCAGAGCCGCGACTGCTCGCACTACACAGCATTTAAGGTGGCTAGATCCAGGGCGCGTGCTTCCATATCCTCGGCTAGGGTAGACTGGATAAAGGCAAAGGCACAGGCGGCCACAGAGTCGAGATTCAATGGAGCGGTCGTATGGAAGTGCATCCATGACCTCCAGTCTTGTACCCGGGGCCTCGCCCCTGTGCGCACCTCCGCCGTGCTGGATGAGAACGGTAACATCTGTAGTTCACCAGAGGAGCAGAGCCACCGGTGGGGAAGACACTTTGACGGTGTTCTCAACGTGGCAAGTGCATGGAATCGCAATGCCCTGGACGACATCCCACAGCGACAGGAGGCTGATCATCTTGCTGAGGCGCCGACTCTCCGTGAAGTCAGCCGCGCTATCTCCCGCCTACAGAACGGCAAGTCCGCTGGAGCCTCTGGCATCCTCCCTGAGATGCTGAAGAGGGGTGGTCCTGACCTCACCGCCAAGCTTGTGGAGCTGTTTGGCGATGTGTGGCGTGCTGGGGTGGTCCCGCAGGAGTGGGTGGACGCCACGTTGGTCCCCATCCCAAAGAAAGGGGATTTATCTCGCTGTGATAATTGGAGGGGTATCTCACTGCTGGATGTTGTGGGCAAGGTTCTGGCGAGCGTCATCCAGACTCGTCTCCAGTCCGTGGCTGCAGATTTTCTCCCAGAGTCTCAGTGTGGCTTCAGGCGTGGCCGATCTTGTACAGATATGGTTTTCAGTGTTCGGCAGTTCCTCGAGAAGACCATTGAGCACGACTGCAAAGGCTTCTTTGTATTTATAGACCTCAAGAAAGCCTATGATTCCGTGCCTCGGGATTGCCTGTGGGAAGTCTTATCCCGAGCGGGTATCCCTGCTCCCATGCTTGCCGTGATCCGTTCCTTTCACACTGACATGTCGGCGGTGGTTCGGGTAGAGAACACGACAACTGACCCTATCCGCGTCACGAATGGTCTCCGTCAGGGGTGCACCATGGCACCTGTGCTGTTTAACATCTTCATGTGGGCGGTGGTGACTGTGTGGCAGCGACGAGTCCGAGATGTACCCGGTGTTGGTTT
Source organism: Sycon ciliatum (assembly GCF_964019385.1). Taxonomy (NCBI): domain Eukaryota; kingdom Metazoa; phylum Porifera; class Calcarea; order Leucosolenida; family Sycettidae; genus Sycon; species Sycon ciliatum. Next base: position 97,222,538 of record NC_088643.1, read on the forward strand.
TGAGTTCCGGCATTGTGATGGTGACAATAACCTTTACCGCAAGCCTACCAGGACGGATCCGGTTGCCATTGCCACTGAGTCACAGTTTGCAGACGACTCAGCACTTTTCGCGATGACTCGTGCAGGGGCGGAGACGGCACTTGCAGTGTTTGACACGACCGCAGCTGAGTTTGGGCTTAAAGTTAGCGCTACCAAGACACAGTTCTTGGTTGCAGGTAGGGATGTTTCGCCTGGGGACTGCGCTCCAATCGAGCTAGCTGGCACGGTCATCGAGTGTGTTTCGGAGTTCCGGCATCTGGGATCTCTCATTCATCGCGGTGGCCGGTCGACACAGGACATCACTGCTCGGATTGCGCATGCCTCTCGTGCTTGTGGCGCCTTGCAAGGAACCATCTTCAGCAATCCTGACCTTGATTTGCATATCAAGAGGTGTGTGTTTAATGCATGTGTGCTGTCGCTCCTCCTCTATGGGTCAGAGTGTTGGACACCATTGCAACACGATCTCAGACGTTTGTCAGTCTTTCATATGCGGTGCATCCGTTCCATCCTGGGTGTGTCCCGCAGAGATTGCTGGAATAATCACACGACCAACGCCCAACTGTTGGAGATGTGGGATGACTCTGATACCATCTGCGTGAAGGTCGCACAGCGTCGCCTAGAGTGGCTGGGCCATGTTGCTCGAATGGACAGTAGCCGGATGCCGAGACAGATCCTGTTTGGCTCACTTCTCACACGTCGCCCAGCACATGGCCCTCGCAAGCGCTGGAAGGATTGCGTTGTCTCCGACGTAAGAGTTCGTGGCCTCACCAAGGAATGGTACCCTATCGCCTGTGAGTCCCGTGCTGACTGGCGGACTATGTACGCCGAGCCTGTGGAGAATGTGCCTCAGCCTGACCCAGTGGTATGTGCGGATTGCAATCGGTCATTCTCGCGCCCTGGAGATCCTGCTCGCCACAAATGTGTGGTTGAGCGGGCAAAGCCGATTGCTGAGCAGCGAGGGGCTTGCCACTGTGGAGATTGTGGGCGTTGGTTTCGCAGCAAGGGTGGTCTAGCTGTTCACCGCTGTTCCGCACCTCAGCCTCAGCCTCCCGAGCCCCGGCAAGTCTATGTGCAGGATGCCTGCTGTGCTGCGCACTGTGCTGTGTGTGCCCGCTGCTTTCGGTCTGTGCAAGGCCGCGGTCGTCACCGGTGCTCGAGGACTGGCCCGCGCCCGACTGCCCAGCAGCGTAATTCGTTCAGCCATGTATGCGTGTGTTCTCGCCGGTTCCGTTTGCCCCACCATCTCCGGCGTCATCAGGCTGCGTGCTCCATCTTCCTCTCTGATGCCCCTCCGGGGCCCACGTGACCCCTGTGGCAGTGGCTCTACAGGACAGGACAGGTGTGTGTGTGTGTGTGTGTGTGTGTGTGTGTGTGTGTGTGTGTGTGTGTGTGTGTGACTCATACTTCAAACACAAAAGGCAAGGTAGGTAGGTCTCAAGGTTCCAAGGTTTTCTTGTGACGATCATCAGTTGGAAAATACATCACAATAGAGAATACAAAAAAGGAACACATGCTCATACATGTACTTGAAGTAAATGCAGAGAAGGTGAAACATTTTTTTAAAGTTCAATATTTATAAGCGTGTTTCCTAAGACGCCCTCGTGAAGTCAGCGCTGAATCCAAACAATACGAAACTAATCTGCAGTCTCTTGGGATCTGGAAATTACATTGAGAACCGTATTAATGTCACTAACCGAGCGTTTGGCACTATCCTGGAAGAGACACACTTTAAGTGTGACTTTAGTATCTAGAATCATTACGTATACCACACTTATCCTTCCGTTTCTATTATACAACTGTGGTCTGTGGTCTGTGGACCTTGACAACAGCACTGGGCAACAGGCTTGACACGTGGCATCGCCGGAAACTACGATCCATCCTTGGCGTACTGTATCCACAAAACAATATGGAATAAAAACTAATACAAGCTGTCAAACTAATGACCTATTACCACTATTTCCACTATCACCATAACATGCAGAGAAAGGCGCTTGTTATGGTTCGGTCATGTAATCAGAGAAGGCATTGACTCAACATTCTACAAAGCTCTAAGACTAACAATCGACAGCAAAGACATGAAGAAGCACATGCTAAAAATATCTGCGCTTACTCACTGATCTTTTTGGTAAATAATATTCTGTACGAGAAGGGTTTGCTCCCCACATTGGAGCTCGCGCTACTCCGCCGACTTGACTTGACAATTCTTTGTTGCCATCTTCAATAGGTCCGTCAAATAGTAGTAATAGGTTTTTCATTGACCCGACGAGACCACACGACGCCTGCAGACAACAGCACGAACAGTTCACCAGCCACACTCCACGAAAGCAAGTAGTATTACTCCTGTCAAGTCTTGTTTCGTTCCATAAAGATGACGGGGATCTCATCAGAGGAGAAGCAGTTGTTGAGTGAAGGGGTTAAGCTAAAATAGAGAGATACCGGCGCAAGGTGTAAACACTCAACTAACTCATATATGTGACAAATCAACACCAAAAGGAATAGTGCAGAATGGAGGTGTTATGAACCCTACCAGACATAACTATCATAAGTGCTAAATCAATCACAATGAGAAGGAGAGGTACACAGCAATAGGTTGCGCTAGTTTACACGTCACAAGAGTACTGAGGTGGTGACAAAGATAGGTGAAAAGTAGACGCCAAGAGAAAGCCAACAAATCATCACGGACATCTAACGTCACATCTGAACATTGTTGCTAACTGCACAAGACAAATACTTCACGAACCTCAATGATTGAAATTCAGCCAACGGTAGGTGGAAGGAAGGCTGCTGGGTGAATAGAGAGAATAGCAACTAAATAGAGCGTTTGTCAGTTGGCAACCCCCTTTTAGAAACAAGACTTGACAGGAGTAATACTACTTGCTTTCGTGGAGTGTGGCTGGTGAACTGTTCGTGCTGTTGTCTGCAAGCGTCGTGTGGTCTCTTCGGGAAAAACCTATTACTTTACTTGACACTTGACTGAATCACGATTGCCTATCTAGAGCACACGAGAAGTACATCAAACCTTCGACTCGGCAAACCTGCAAGAAAGCACCACTCCCTGCTCAATACACAGTGTTTCGGGGAATTCACCCCTCATCGGTTGAGCTTGAGTAGGTTGAGGAAGATTGTGCCTGAAGAGCACCACTTATATAGTGCTCTCCAGGCACAAACATCACCAGGGATACAAACTTATAGAGACGGAGCAAACACTTTTCAAACAAACCATGGCCGAAGTCGCAACCACTATTTTATACTGTTGTGCCCAGCGCGGGCTTGCGACTAGCTGGTTTGGAGGTGACACTGACAGCGTTGTGAATGACTTACGGTCCTCGACGTCTGTTCTCACCGTCCAGGAGCGACACTTTTTGTTGTATTGCAAGGCCCACCGACAGGCATGACCACTCGAGGTCAGTTGGGACGCAGCCTTCCCCTCCCCCTGGCCCACAGTGCTTCTGGCGCATGCCGACCGCTTCTAGCCAGCTGCCGACTCTGGAATGGCCTGCCCGACTGTATGAAGTCCATAGTATCTGTCCGTGAATTCAAACGCATGCTATGCGTATTTTACTTCGGTTAAATGTAATGGCTTTCGTAACCTGCTGATGAGGCTCAAATGTTCAAAAAAAGGCAAAACACGACGCCATGTTTTTTGCACCGTAGCTCGTACAGTGCAACAGCCATGAGGCACGGCACAAACTACAGTACGGATCCACTATGGTGTTTCCCCAACGGCGTAGGTTCGTGGGAGAAGGTAGCACGTCCAGGGTTCTGGTTGACGCGGGAAGAAATTTCAAATCCTTACCAGTACCACCGTACAACCGAACAAAAGGGATTTGTATGTATGTTTATATTTGAATTCGCAAGTACACACGGGCTACAAGCCCAATTACATGGAAGCGAATGTGATAATGAGGTTAATTAAGAAAGGGTGGAGGAAGGAGGAGGACGGTAGCAAAGCAAAAGGGAGGACAATTCAGGAGCAAAATTAACAATTGCACAAATATGAGAGTACCTGAGACTGACGGTACCTGTGGAGCGATAAAATGCTAAATCAAACAGAAGAAAGAAAATCACAAGCCAATATACGCTAAAATGCGCTTGGGTTTTAATAAAGGGGGAAAACTGGAGCTCAAGAAAATTTTAACACACAAAGTCATAATAACAATTTAACTGGATGAAGAGTAGCATAAGCAAACATTTCCTGACAACGCGAGGGACTGTAACTACAGCCACGGCAGAAGCTGCTGTAGCAGCAGCAGCAGCAGCCGCAACAACAACATCAACAGCAGCAGCGCCGTGCAGACTGCTCCAAGGAGTATGGGCCCTTCCACGACAGGTCCTGCCACATCACCGATGTCCACTCCAACCACTTGTCTTGCACCTGAAGAGTCTTCAGCCTCAAAATCTGCTCCTGCGCGTTGATCTCCTCAACTGTTTGAAGGAGATCCTTCCTCGGGGTTTGGAATGCTCCTTCGGAGCACGAGCACCCAACCCTGCACGATGACTTGACGATGACGGTGGACGGAGAGTCCCTGAACCTACTGATGCCTCTGCACACTCCAGCTCTATTGGCGCCGCATACCGCTTTGTCAGCTTCGCATTCTTACTCCGACGCAGAGTGTACAGCGCTCTCATGCGCGCGTCCCCACTCGATCGAAGAATGTGCCATTTGATGGACTGGCACTTTTTCAACACCGTAGGAAGGTAGTGGAGGCGTAAGCCGAAGAGAGAGAGAGAGAGAGAGAGAGAGAGAGAGAGAGAGAGAGAGAGAGAGAGAGAGAGAGAGAGAGAGAGAGAGAGAGAGAGAGAGAGAGAGAGAGAGAGAGAGAGAGGGAGAAAGAGAGAGAGAGAGAGAGAGAGAGAGAGAGACAGACAGAGACAGAGAGAGAAAGACAGAGACAGAGACATACAGGAGAGAGAGAGAGAGAGAGAGAGAGAGAGAGAGAGAGAGAGAGAGAGAGAGAGAGAGACAGAGACAGAGAGAGAGAGACAGACAGAGAGAGAGACACAGACAGAGACACAGAGAGAGACAGAGGGACAGAGAGAGAGCGGTATACCTGCGTCTTGAATGCCTGCATTCGGCTGCGAGGGGGTGGATGCAGGAGCAGATCACAGGGCAATGTATTCAACTGGTGGAGCACACAGTAGGGAAATGATCGCTTCAGGACTAACGGGGTAGAGGCTGGCAGGCTGGCGTCCAGTTGAAACTGGTGGCCAGCAGCGCTGGCATGGTCGCTCTGGGTTCGCGGTTTGGCCGACTGCTGACGGCGAGCCGCTGACAGAACCGCGAGAAGTTGAGGTGGGCCCGTAATTACTTGTAGCTTGTATAAACAAGCTAGGGCAGCTACTGTCCGTCTGATTGCCAGACTGGGCAGGATTGCTCCCGGACCAATGATTTCGAGGGCGCTGTGCTGGACTCGGTCCAGTCGGCTGAGGTGGCTGGATGACGCTCCAATCCAGATAAGTGGGGCGTACTCCAGCAGCGGACGAACGAATGCCTTGTACACGGTTATGCGCCCAGCCGGAGGGAGAAGATGAGCAGACCGGCGCAAAAGACCAAGTCGCTACCTTGCCCGGGTTGCAACAGACTGGAGGTGTTCCCCAAAAGACAGCTTCTGGTCAAAGAGGACGCCTAGGAGGGTGATCAAGTTTGCCTCGGGGACTTGTATTCCGCCAAACATGATTGGTGGGAGGTGTAAGTCAGCTCTTCGGAGCGTTGCAGTCACTGCCTGGGACCTTGGGGGCTCAAATGCAATCTTCCATTTCTGGCCCCAGTTATGCAGCCGATCGATTGACAGTTGCAGTGAGTGCGCTGCACCTGCCGCGCTTGCTGGGGTGGCTCAAGACGGAAATGAAGGGCCTCGACTGCGTCGGAAAGGTTAATGTCAGGCGTGTGAGTTAGGATTTCGGGAAACATCTCGTGAGCTGTACCAACAAGGCGAGCAGGTAGTAGCCGTAGCTTTTGGTCGTCGTCGTACCCACTCAACTCGCATGTGTGGACGAAATGCCTCATGTACGTGGTGAAATCTTGGCCTGGCTGATTTCCGAATGTCTCAGGAAACAAGACTGGCTTCGGCAGTGGACGTGCATGTGGCCGTGGTGTGTCTGTGTCCGGCAAGCGAAAACGATGGGACAACCCTCACACAATCCAGCAGGTGCGGAAGTCAGTAGGTGCGCTGTGGCGGAGCCGCCGAAGCCTCACCCTGGCGTCAAAGACCCTGTTTTACAGGTCGATGATCCAGGGTAGGTTTTCGTACGCTTCCAACGCCTTTTATCCGTCACTTCAAATTGGCAACATGGAGCCCCTCACACGTCTAACGAAGTGCGCTATCCGCTGCTTCTTCGGTCTGCCACCGTGGTCGCGCACGAGCCCGATCTTTGCGGTATTGAAGAATGCAATCAGCTGGCGGAGAAGCGCGGCCCCCAGTGTCCACAGCATAATGATGTCATCAATATAATGCTTGTAGAGTACGGGAGCACCAGGCGAGTTTAGCAACAGCGAGGTTTCGAGGTCATGCATGAAAATAATCGCAAACGGTGGCGCTAGGTTGTTACCCATGGCGATGCCTTCCCTCTGGTGGTAGACCTTCTCACCAAATCTGAAATAATTGGATCTTAGAACGAAGGTTAACAGCTCTTCGATCTGCTCCACGCTTAAACCAAATGTGTCAACAGACTCGATGTGCTGCTGCAGGACTCTAGCAACCGCCTCCACCCCTTCAGCGATAGGGATACTTGGGTAAAGAGCGACCACGTCCATTGTAACGATGATCGTCCCCGCTGGGGCTTGTAGATCGGGATACACTTGCCGGATATCTTCCAGTGCTTCCAGCGTGTTTTTCAGATGTGCTGGGACATATCTCAGGCATTGGTTGAGTATGCGCTCCAGGACAATAGAAATATTGGTCACCGGGCTATCAACAGCTGACACAACTGGCCGAAGCAGTACCGTGGCTTTGTGGTCTTTAGGCAGGCCATACATCTCCGGAAACCTGTTGTCGCCAGTGAGTATGGCTTGGTACAGGTTCTTCTCTAGTGTACCACCACAGACGCGTTGAAGGATGGTGCGCGTTTGCTTCTCCCAATCATCGATGGTGACATTGACGGGTGTGAACTTTGTCTCATCTGACCGGATAGTCTCGGCCTTATCAAGGTACGTTGCCATCTTCATCGCCACAAACTTATTGCTCTTGTCGGACCTCTTGACGACCACGGAATCATCGTCGCGGAGGTTTGTAAGCCGCTCGCGGTCTGTTCGAGACATGTTAGGCCGGGGAGCTGACGCTGTTCGGTAGATATTCATGACCTCGCGCTTTAAACTGGCCAAGCCGAATTCTTCTTCCCTCGGCAGCTTCACAAACTATAATACAAAATAGCTTCATACATATAATATATGTATGAAGCTTTTTCACTCACAAAGCGACTGTTCAGTACATGGGGTAGTGGTCTACCAGAGCAATCACACTCACGGTAGTGGTCTACCAGAGCAATCACACTCACCACCGTGGTGGTTTTCCAGAAATGAGTAGAAGCAAAAAACCACACTCGCAGCCACAGAATAGATAAATAGCCGAAAAACATCTAAATCCATCAAAGAACCGCCAGCAAGCGGGAGAAAAGGCCGTGAAATCAAGTGAAACAGCATGGCCAGTGGTGAGCATGGGTGACTGGGCAGCAGGGGAGCGCCTGAAAATCAATGACTCCCTACATTCCTAGCCGCGACCGCTCAACCGGGCTAGAGGAAAAACACGCCTTTCGGCCAAAAAACCTTTCTATTTTCATTAATTCCTGCCCCGCTGCCAGTCAGACCCAAGAATAGAGATAGCAAGAAATGGTATGTAATAACCGGTGTATGTCATAATCATAAGCCACACACATAGGCATAGATTGTCAAGAAGAACAGCGGACGACTCCCATGAAACCAGGGTGGGTGGGCGGGCAACTTCAACTACCACGAGGAAAAACAAAGACCACGATGGCAGGTTCAACGGAGTTGCGCAGAACAAGAGCAAATGCACGAAAATATTTGTGAGTGAAAAATACGTTTTTTGCACTCTTTCGCTACGCTCAGCCGTGAAAAAACAAAACTTTTCACTCACAAAGCGACTGTTCAGTACATGGGGTAGTGGTCTACCAGAGCAATCACACTCAC